>NW_012267255.1:11604609-11633563 GCF_000151885.1 Dipodomys ordii
TCGGTCGTGGGGCTTGAACTCTGGGCCTGGGCGCTGTCCCTCAGCTCTTCAGCTCAAGGCGAGCGCTCTACCACTTGAGCTACAGCGCCACTTCCTTTTTTTTTTTTTTTTACTAACAGTTTTCCTTTGTTTTTGTTTCTCATTGTGGAACCACCTTGAGTCCCACTAGTTTGAGTCTGGTTTAGTCCAAAGGAGATCCTAATCTTTAAACATTCCAGTTCTGTGGCCTAATCCAGTGTTTGTGACAAAGATTTTCAGAGAAGGCAACAACGGAGGTAAAAGAAAATACACATCCATGGAAGTGGCGCTGTGGCTCAAGTGGTAGAGCACTAGCCTTGAGCTGAAGAGCTGAGGGACACGCCCAGGCCCAGAGTTCAGGCCCCAGGACTGGACCCAAAAAAATAAAAATTAAAAAAAGACAGAAAGAGAGAAAGAAGGAAAGAAGAAAGAGAAAGAAAGAGAGAAAGAAAAGAAAGAAAAGAAAAGAAAGAAAGAAAGACTGGAGGTTGCTAGAGTCTGGAGAAAGGGGAGTGAGGAGTTCCTTTAATAGGTACTGAATTTCTGGTTGAGGTAATGAAAGGGTTTTGGAACTAGGAAATGATGATAATAGGTATGCAAGATTATATACCTAAAAATTCAAGTTATGCATAATTTCTACCATAAATAAGAAAAAAAATGGTGCGGATGTAGCTAAGTGATAGAGGACTTGCCTAGCCTATATGTAAAGCCCTGAGTTTGATACCCAACATGAAAGAAATGACAGAGACAGAGAGAGTCACAGAAAAGGAAAGAACCAGGGCTGGGAATATGGCTTAGTAATAAAGTGATAGCCTTAAGCAAAAGAAGCTCAGGGACAGTGCCCAGGCCCTGAGGTCAAGCCCAAGACTGGCAAAAAGAAAAACAAAAAAAAAGAACCAGAAAGAAGAAGGAAGAGGGCTGGGAAGGTGGCTCAGTGGTAGAGTGCTTGCCTTGCATGCCTGAGGCCCTGGGTTCTATTCCTCAGCACCACATAAGCAAAAAAGAAAAAAGCCGGAAGTGGCGCTGTGGCTCAAGGGGTAGAGCGCTAGCCTTGAGCTGAAGAGCTGAGGGACAGCGCCCAGGCCAGACCAAAAAAAAAAAGAAGAAGAAGAAGGAAGAAAGAGAAGGTGGGAGGAAGAGCAAGAGATAGAAAGGAAGGAAAGAGAAGGAACACTTGCTGAGAATTTATATCTCTTTAGAAAAGAAACAAATGGAAAAGCAATTTTTTTTCTGCTGGTCCTGGAGCTTGAATTCAGGTCCTAGGCACTGTCCTTGAGCCTCAAACTAAATTTTTTTTCAGTCAGTTGTGGGGCTTGAACTCTGGGCCTGGGCACTGTCCCTGAGCTCTTAAGCACAAGGCTAGCACTCTACCACTTGGGCCACAGCCGTCTTTTTCTCTGTATGTGGTCCTGAGGAATCGAACCCAAGGCTTCATGCATGCTTTACTCTACCACTAAGCCACATTCTCAGCATCAACCCTTCTTTTTTTGGGGGGCCAGTTGCGGAGCTTGAACCCTGGGCCTCATTGCTATCCCTCAGCTCTTCAGCTCAAGGCTGGTGCTCTACCACTTGAGCCACAATACCACTTCTGGTTTTCTGGTGGTTAATTGGAGATAGGAGTCTCGCAGACTTTCCTGCCTGGGCTGGCTTTGAACCATGATCCTCAGAGCTCAGCATCCTGAGTAGCTAGGATTACAGGCTTGAACCACCAGTTCCTGGCTTGGAAAAGGAATCGTAATTTGACTTAAGTGAAATAAATTGAACACATTGTAGTATATATAGTATACTATACTATATATATATAGTATAGTATATATATAGTATACTATATTATATATATAGTATACTATACTATATATATAGTATACTATACTATATATATAGTATATATATATAGTATAGTATATATATAGTATACTATATTATATATATAGTATACTATACTATATATATAGTATACTATACTATATATATAGTATATATAGTATACTATACTATATATATATAGTATAGTATAGTATATATACTATATATATAATATAGTATACTATATATATAGTATAATATGCTATAGATAGATAGATATACACTATAAATACATAGCATATGTAGTACATGATCTGGTGTATGGAGAACAATGAACTGGCAAGGAATGTGGTGGAAATTTGTTACAATCTGAAATAGGTTTGTCAGGGAAGATTGCACAAAGATGATAGTGGAGCTCTGGCTGTATCTAAAAAGAGTAGTCCAAGACGAGAGAGTGGGTACAAGGCTTTGAAGTATAAACATGCCTGCTATATTCAAGGAAAATCAAGGAGACAAGTATGTGGTTAGAAGGGAACATGATAAAAAAATGTTACCAGAGGTCAGAGGGAAAACAGAATCATATTACACAGAGGGCTCTACAGACTTTTTTTTAAATGACTTTGGCTTTTCTTCTAAATGGGATGGATAAGCACAGTGACAAGATTGGACTGCTTTTAAAATTAAAAGCATCAACCCTCTGCTGGGCAAGAAGTTGACTCTAAGTGGCAAGGATAGAAATTAGGGGCCAGCTGCAAGCTATTGTGAGATGATAGTCCCTCGGCCTAGTATGGGCAATGCAGTAAGAATGGGTCAGATTCCCATAGATCATCAGCCAACATGATTTGCCTTCAGACTGGCTGAAAAGGGAGGTCAAAGGTGAGTCTGAGATCTGTGGCCTAAGCAGCTGGAAGGATGGAATTGCTATTCCTAAGACAGGAAGACTGAACAGGTGCAGGAGCAAGCTGAAAGGTACAGGAAACTACAGTGGGGTTTCTGTCACCAGGGATCAGGAGACCTGCCTGATATTTGGATGGTCAAAGAAATTTTCACAAAGTGATATTAGAGGCAGATCTTGGTGGACAAGAATCCCATTCTCCAAAGGTGCAATGCCTATGTGCATTTGATCATATAAAAGAATATGAATTTATTGTTTTTTTAATTTAATTTTTTTTTATTTTTTGATGGTTGTGGGACTTAAACTCTGCGCCTGGGCGCTGTCCCTGAGCTCTGCCAATATAAAAGAATATGTATTGAGCCGGGCACCAGTGGCTCACACCTGTAATCATAGCTACTCAGGAGGCTGAGATCTGAGGATCGCGGTTCAAACCAGCCCGGGCAGGAAACTCGGTGAGATTCTTACCTCCAATAAACCACTAGAAAACTGGAAGTGGTGCTGTGGCTCAAGCGGTAGAGCGCTGGCCTTGAGCTGAAGAGTGCAGGAACAGTGCCTAAGCCTCTCAGAGTTCAAGCACCTCGACCAAAAAAAAAAAAAAAAAAAAGAATATGTAATGAAATGAACTCCAGCAAATGTAAAAGAGTTTTTTTTTCTTTGTTGCTTTATTTTCTTTTTCTTTTTTTTCTTTTCTATTTTTCTTTTTTGTCAGTCATGGGTCTTGAACTTTGGGCTCCGGTGCTGTCCTTGAACTCTTTGGCTCAAGTTAAGTTCTCTACCCATTGAGCTACAGTACCACTTCTGGTTTTCTGGTGGCTTATTGGAGATAAGGGTTTCATGGAGGGCTGGGGAAAGAGACTCATGGACTTTCCTACCTGGGCTGGCTTTAAACTGTGATCTTCAGATCTCAGCCTCCTGAGTAGCAAGGATTACAAGTGTGAGACACTGGAGCATGGCAAAATTCAGGTTTTTTTAAAAATTGGAGATAAAAGCTTCAGACTTTCCTGCCCAGGCTGGTTTCAAAACTTGATCCTCAGATCTTGGCCTCCAATTAAACCAATAAAAGGTTGGGAGTGCCAGGGGCCAGTGGCTCACGCCTGTAATCCTAGCTGCTCAAGAGGCTGAGAGCTGTACATTGTGATTCAAAGCCAGCCCCAGCAGGAAAGTCTGTGAGACTCTTATCTCCAATAAACCAACAAAAAACCAGAAGTGGCACTGTGGCTCAAGTGATAGAGAGCTTGCCTTTAGCTGAAGAACTGAGGGACAGTGCCCAGGTCCAAGCTCAAGCCCCACGACAAACAAACAAAAAGTTGGGAATGGAGCTGTGGTTCAAGTGATAGAGCACTAGTCTTGAGAAAGGAAAAAAAAAAAAAAAGCTCAGGAACAGTGCCCAGGGCCTGAGTTCAAGTCTCAGGACCGATCCAAAAAAATTGTGTTCTAGGAAGCTAGGTTAATTTTGTTCTTCTAGTAGATGAAAACTATTTACAATTGGGTGTTTTTTTTTTTTAAAACAAAGTGCCTTTGTAGAAATGTTACTTCACTAAGGATAGATGTCACCACCTTTTAATGATTACTTCACTAAGAAGTGATCAGGGAAAAGTACAGAAAACAAACTAAGGGCAAACATCCTGTTTAGGCAGTTAAACCACACCTGCCTGGGACCATACTCCCCCGAACCTGTTATCCCAATGTAAACACAGTCCCCTTGATGGTATGAGACTCAACACCTGGCAGAGTTCAAAGAATCTCCTCAAAAACAGAAAGGTGAGCCTGGTGCTGGCACAGGTGTCTCATGCCTGTAATCCTAGCTACTCAGGAGGCCAAAATCTGAGGATTGCAGTTCAAAGCCCACCAGGGGAAGGAAAGTTCATGAGACTCATATCTCAAATTAACCATGAGAAAACAGGAAGGGGTGCTGTGGCTCAAAGTGATAGAGCTCAACCCTTGAGCAAAAGAGCTCAAAGACATCACCCAGAGCCCCAGTTCAAGCCCCATGATCAAAAAGGAAAAATAAATATAGTGAGACTCCCACCAAGAGAAACAGAAAGGGGGCTAGAAGGGGGGGGTGAGAAAGAAAAAAGAAAACAGCTGTGGCACCCACATAAGGTATTTCATATTTCTTAACTAAACTCCAAAATATACATGAATACAACCCCTATAAAATCCTTGATACTTAGATGCTGAGATCTGAGGATCACAGTTGAAAGCCAGCCCAGGTATGAAAGTCCATGAGTCTCTTATCCCCCATTAACCACCAGAAAACTGGAAGTGGCGCTGTGACTCAGAGAGCTGACCTTGAGCTGAAAGCTCAGGGACAGCGCCCAGGCCCAGATTTCAAGCCCCATAACTGACAGAAACAAAACAAAAACAAAATCCTTGAAGCTGCTTGCTGTAAGTGACTCACGCCTTTAAACCTAGCTACTCAAAAGGCTGAGATCTGAAGATCACAGTTCAAAGCCAGCCTGGGCAGAAAAGTCCACACTTCTTTTTTGTTGTTGTTGGTCATAGGGCTTGAACTCTGTGCCTAGGCGCTGTCCCTGAGCTCTTCAGCTCAAGGTTAGCACTCTACCACTTGAGCCACAGTGCCGCTTCCAGCTTTTTCTGCTTATGTGGTGCTGAAGAATCAAACCCAGGGCCTCATGCATGCAAGGCAAGCACTCTACCACTGAGCCACCTTCCCAGCCCCTCCATGAGACTCTTATTTCCGATAAACTACTCAGAAAAAGCCGGAAGTGGCGCCGTGGCTTAAGTGGTAGACAGCTAGCCTTGAGGTGAAGAGCTGAGGAACAGCGCCCAGGCCCAGAGTTCAGGCCCCATGACCAGCAAAAAAAACAAAAACACAAAACAAAACAAAAAAACTCCTGAAGCCCTGTATTTCTTTCCCATTTTCAGGAACCTAGTACTTCAAATTGTGAAGTCACTGACTGACTCCTAGAGACTCTGTCACTAATCACTTTCTCTTTCAAGGCCTGGCCTCGGCTCTCCTTCCGCCTGCCTTCTCTCTTCCTCTCTTCCTTTCCACACGATTCCCCTTCCTGCTATTCCTGCCTCTCCACTACTGAACATAGAGTAGAATCTTGGCAAGTTTCTCCCAGGTTTTCACCTGCATTCTTTTTCCCTCCCAGTTTTTCAGTCAGAAGGCAGTGGCTGCACCTTTCTTCTGAGACCCTTGTATAAAGAGGGGTAGATCATCCACAGGTCCATTTCCCTTTTCCTTCTGCTACTAGAAACAGCTTCATCTTTGTGCAGCTCTCTGGCCAACACTCCCCCTGCTGGTAGATAGTGGTTCTGCAGGCAAAAAGAAGCATATGAAAACTTTCTGTTGTTGTTGTTGTAGTACACGAAAGATTATTAGACTTTGCCAGAGAACCACGCAGACATCCAGGTACAGAGAACAAAGAAAGGTTTATTGCCAGGGAAGGGGGCCGGCAAGACTCCTTCTCACAAGGGAGAAGTGAGAAGAAACACCGGCTATTATGACCAATATAACCTAGGAGGATTAGGAGGGGCTAGAAGGGGTTAGGAGGCAGAGACCCCGGTGCGGATATGTCGGCCAGGGGCTTCATCATGGAGGACTAGGATTTATGGCTGCTGTCTAAATAGTAGATAAGGGTCCTGCAGCTGCCCAGACCTGAAGGGGCTCTTGTTGCCTTATATGGTGGTAGCCGTCCCAGAGGAGTACCATCCTAAGGTAAATGGGGGTTGGAAGTTGATTACTTACTGCCTTTACTAGATGGGCCTAGTGTTACCTAGGAAGGGAGCATGCTAAGCTGTGGAGAAGGGAAGGAGTAGACTAAGCTATGAGAAGGGAGTTCCTTTTGCTAACAATACACAAACTTAAAAAAATATTGCAAAAGGTATGATCGGGGCTTATAGTTACATAGGTAAGGTAAGGATTACATTTCTTTTTAAATTTTTTGTTGGTCGTGGGTCTTGAACTCAGGGCCTGGGCACTGTCCCTCAGCTCTTCAGTTCAAGGCTAGCGCTCTACCATTTCAGCCACAGCACCACTTTTGGTTTTCTGGTGGTTAACTGGAGATAACAGTCTGGCAGATGTTCCTGCCCAGGCTGGCTTGGAACTGTGACCCTCAGATTTCAGCCTCCTGAGTAGCTAGGATTACAGGTGTGAGCCACTGGCACCTGTCTTAAAACAAAACATCACTGCTAACAAAGAAGGTGAATGAGAATAAATATGGCCAAGGTAGCTTATATTCATGTAAGTCAATAGAACGATGATACCTGTTGAAACTGTTTTAAGAATGGGGAGTAAAATGAGGGAAAATGACAGAGGGGGTGGGTGAGGTTAATCAGAATGTATTTCTTGGGCTGGGATGTAGCTCAGTGGCAAAGCACTTGCCTAGCAAGTGCAACGTCCTGGGTTCGATCCCCAGTACCAAAAAAGAAAAGACAAAAAAAATACAGTTAAAAAAAGGGGGGGGCTGGGAAGGTGGCTCAGTGGTAGAGCACTTGCCTTGCATGCCTGAGGCCCTGGGTTCGATTCCTCAGCACCACATAAGCAAAAAGAAAAAAGCTGGAAGTGGCGCTGTGGCTCAAGTGGTAGAGCGCTAGCCTTGAGCTGAAGAGCTGAGGGACAGCGCCCAGGCCCAGAGTTCAGGCCCCATGACTGGACCCCAAAAAAAGAAAAATAGCTCAATAAGGGATGTGGATATAGCTCAGGGGTAGGGTGCTTTCCTAGCATCCCCCACAGTACCATAGTTTTGAGTTTGAATATAGTATGACTATGCCTAAAAATGAGAGCTAGATGTGGTGGCTCACACATGTAATCCTAGCTATTCAGGAAGCTAATATCTGAGGATTGTGGTCCAAAGCTAGTCCTGGAAGGAAAGTCCAGAGGTCTCTTGTTTATTTTCTTTTGTTGGTCTTAGGGCTTGAACTTAGAACATGGGAACTGTCCTTGAGCTTTTCTGCTCAAGGCTAGCACTCTACTACTCTGAGGCACAGCTCCACTTCCAGTTTTCTGGTGGTTTATTGGACATAAACCAGCACCTGGCTTAGGAATCTCTTTAGCACCAAAAAAGCTAGAAGTGGAGCTGTAGCTCAAGTGGTAAAGCATTAGCATTTAGCACAAAATCTAAATTCAAGACCCAGAAGCATAATATGCACATGCAAATTAGAATGTAAACAATAATCCAAGGAAAATCAGTTGCTTTGAATGTGTGTGTACTAGGGATTTAACTCAGGACTTGTGCTCTGTCCCTTAGCATTTTTGCTCAAGGCTCAAGCTCTACTCTTTGAGTCCGAGTTCTACTACTGGCTCTTTGGTGATTAATTAGAGATAAGAGTTTCACAGACTTTCTTCCTCAGGCTGGCTTCGAACCAAGATCCTCAGATCTCAGCCTCTTGGGTAGTTAGAATTACAGCTGTGAGTCACTAGGACCTGGCCTGCCTGCCCTACTTCTTCTTCTTCTTCTTTCTTCTTTTTGCCAATCCTGGGGCTTGAACTCAGGGCTGGATACTAAGTTTCTTTTGCTCAAGGTAGTACTATACCACTTGAGCACCACTTCCAGATTTTCTGTTTTTGTGGTACTGAGGAATCAAACCCAGGGCTTCATGTGTGCTAGGCAAGCACTCTACCATTAAGCCTCATTTCTTTCCACCTTCCTTTCTTTCTTTTTCTTTCTCTTTCTTTCCTTCCTTTTTTTCTTCCTTTCTTTTTGGTTGGTGCTGGTTCTGAGGCTTGATCAGGACCTGAGTACTGTCCTTGAGCATATTTGCTTAAGGCTATAGCTCTACCACTTGAGCCACAGCTCCACTTCTGGCTTTTTTTTGGTAGTTAATTGAAGATAAGAGTCTCAGGTCTTTCCTGTCTGGGCTGGCTTCAAACCACAATCCTCAGATCTCAACCTCTTGAGTAGCTTGGATCACAGGTGTGAGCCACTGGTGCCTAGATAGACTTTTCTTTTCTTTCCTCTCCTTTCTTTCTTCTTTTCTTTTCTCTTTCTCTTTTCTGGACTCTTAAAAAAAAGGAATATATCAAGGGTGACTAAGTGTTATTTGATCTATACCAAATATATTTCCTGTATTTGTTCTGTCTCCTCCATCAGAGCTCCTGGAGTGTGTGTACCACATGCTCAGGTGATGGCCTTGATATCCATTCTAGATGCCATTCAGATGATTCCTTTAAACACTGACTCCCCAAGATGCTGAGCTTGAGCAAAATGCCAGAATGACTCACAGAGACCTTCACTCTGCGGATGTCTACAGCAGATGTAATTACACCTTTGTGTTTGCAATGTTTCCATGAAGAAGCTGTTGTTCTTATGCTGTGCTAAATGTTTATTGCCAAAGAACCTGAGGGGCTTCCATCTCTGAGAAGGAAGGCAGATATTATTAATGTCATTTAACAAGTTTATCCTCAAGGACTTAGGAGTTTATCTTAAATCATATTCGTGTGTGTGTGTGTGTGTGTGTGTGTGTGTGTGTGTGTGTAGGTCCTAGGCTTGAATTCAGGACCTGGGCTCTGCCCCTGAGGTTTTGTGCTCCAGGCTAGTGCACTATCACTTGAGTCACAGCTTTACTTCAGGCTTCGTTAAAGATAAGAGTTTGATGGTCTTTCCTTCCCGAGCTGACTTGGAATCATGATCCTCAGATCTCAGTCTCCTAAGTAGCTAGGAGTACATGCGTGACCACCTCTTGGTGACTCCTATCTGCAATTAACCAGCCAAGAGCAGGTAGTGAAAATCTGACTCACCAGCTAGCTCCCCAGCTATGAGGAGAAAACGCCAACTGAAAGCTCCAGATCTGAGGTTCAAGCCCTACCTAGGCACAGAGCAGGTACGAAGGTGCCATGCAGGGGTGCTGTGATTGCTTGGATCAAACCATGTCTCCATCCCAGGTTTGAGGCGAGGCATGATCTGGACCAACTATTTCCGGAGGTAGAGACTTAGAGAAGGCAAAGGCGGAGGGCTCCGGGGGCAAAAATCATTTAACTGAAAAGGTTTTTCCTGTGTAGAAAATTAGGAAGCACCTTTATTTTTATTTATTTATTTTTATTTGGCAAGGCAGGCTTTTATTTTATTTTGTTTTATAATTTTATTTTTTTGCACCAGTCCTGGACCTTCAACTCAGGGCCTGAGCACTGTCCCTGAGTTTTGTTTTTGTTTTTTGTCAGTCATGGGTCTTGAACTCTGGGTCTGTGCACTGTCCCTGAGCTCTTCAGCTCAGGGCGAGCACTCTCCCAGTTGAGTCACAGCACCATTTCCAGTTTTCTGGTGGTCTACTGGAGATAGGAGTCTCATGGCCTTTCCTGCCTGATCTGGCTTTGAACCGTGAACCTCAGATCTCAGCCTTTTGAGTAGCTAGGATTACAGGCGTGAGCCACCGGTACCCAGCATTCCCTGAGCTTCTTTTGCTCAAAGCTAGCATTCTACCACTTGAGCCACAGAGCTACTTCTGGCTTTTTCTATTTATGTGGCACTGAGGAATTAAACCCAGGCTTCATGCATGCTAGGCAAGCACTCTACCACTAAACTACCTACCCAGTCCAGGTTTTTATTTTTGACTTTATCACTAAATACTCTTTAGCAAGTTACAAAGCTTAGGAAGCACCTTTATACTAATAATAAATTTTAAAAAGTCAGTAAAAGTTTAAAACAAAGAAAAAGTAATGTTTGCTATGATAAAGCATCCTAGCGAAAGAAAAGAAACAGCGAAAGCCCGCGTCTACCTGGCCTGCTTCTCTGCGCATCCTTGTTGGTGCTCCTGCCCACCGCGTCAGAACTCGAGGGTGTGTTTGCACCAGGCAAAGGCAAGCACACACCCTCCGGCCAGCAGGGGGCGGCAGGCCGCGCACCGCGTGGCCAGCGCCTTCTCTCTTCCCTACGTCGCTGGCGTACTACGCGGCGCTACATACTGCGCATGCGCAGGGGTTCCGGCCTTTTCCCCCCTCTAGCGCTGCCGGGCCTGTGTGTAGAGCTGTGCTCTCGGGTCTCTAATCTGCAGGATGGTGAGTGGGCATCTCGGTTTCGGGGCTCCGATGCGCGCGGGGGGGTTCCTCCTCTGTTCCGAACTCCAGCCGAGGGGCTCCCTCGCGCGGCGCAGGGGTCGGATGGCGCTCGATTGTGGGCTCTGCGGCGCTCGGGCTGTGGCTCCCAGCGTGGCTTTAATGGCTGCCGCTCCCGGCGCGAGCCCGCGGGGGAGGGGCGGCGGGGCAGGGTGCATCGGCGGCAGCCCGGGGTTGCGGGCAGGGGTGAGGTTAGCAGACAGCTTGCAGGGGGCGGGAGGGCTGGTCGGGTTCAGGGGGGCACCGCCAGCCGGGCGCGGAGTGGGGGGGGGCGCGGAGATCCCGTGGGTTCGGCTTCCAGGTTGGCGGGGAGATGTCAGGGTGTCAGCGGGTTCCAAGTCCCTGTCACGAGCAGCTTGGTGCCTGGCGGCCCGGCGAGTTCTCGGGGAGACCTCGGCCCCGAGACCACTGTCGGTGGGCTCTAGAGGCCCAGGCGCCCCTGGGCCCCGGCAGGCAAGCGTGTTCCTTGCTCGCCCGTCGTTCCGGCCTCTGGCTGGGTGACGCGGATTCCAGTTCCCCCCCCGGAGGCCGGCACAGGCCTCCAAAGGTGGGATGGGGTGGTGCCTTTAGTCGGGGCGCAGTGATGTGTTCGCGGGAGATACCTGCCATCTCAAGGAGTGGGCCCGGGGACGTGGGCAAGGCCGCTCGGCGTGGAGGAGCTGTGTGGTTAGCTGAGGTTAGGTTCTCGGGAGGGGAGGATTCGGGACACACTGACGTCTGGCATCGTCGTCCGCTCTGCTGGGAGAGGGTCGCTTAACCCTGGTTGGTGAGGAAGCAGATACAGAGATGGGAAGCGTTTAATTAAAGAACACACGGACCTAATTGGAGTCGGGATTGTGTACGTTTCTTCTGAGTGGTGCTGGAGTCGGATCCACGGCGTTTCTCAACGCCAAGCAGTCCGTCGTGGTGGATTTTTTTTTGTTTTTGATTTTTTTTTCGATGCGGGTCCTGGGCTTGAACTCAGGGCCTGGGCGGCTGTCCCTGCGGTATGGCCACAGCTCCACTTTGGGCTCTTTTAAGTGGAGATGAGAGGCTTATAGACTTTATTGCTCAGGTTGGCGTTAAACCGTGATCCTCAGATCTGTTTCCTGAATAGGTAGCACAGGTGTGAGCCACCGGCGCCTAGTTCCATCCACGTTTTCTGAAGACTTCTTTTAGTCTTGTTTTAGAGATCTGGCAGCCTATGACGGGTGGAAAGTAAAAAAAAAAATTAACTCTGCTTCCTTTAGGAAATATGCTACAAAAGTTTACAGTTAAAAGTGATTTTTCTCTTGAAGTTCAAGTGTTACTTTTTTTTAAAAAGCTATAAATTTTTTATTGTGATTCTGACATAGCTCAGGCATACAGTGTTAATTCTAATTAACCTTTCATCTCCCCCTCGCCCATTAATTGTTACTTTGTTACCTGGGTAACCTGTTACACAGTGGTGAATCTCCTGTCTATAGTCCCTGAATTTGGGAGTCAGAGGTGATCCCGAGGCAGGAAGGTGAATTCAAGGCCATCTTGGAACAAAGTTTCATAGACAAAAACATTTACTAAAGTTTTAATAATTTATTTCTTTTTTCTTAAAAGGGGTTTGTTAAAGTTGTCAAGAATAAGGCCTACTTTAAGAGATACCAAGTGAAATTTAGAAGACGACGAGGTATGCCATTTTTCATGCTTCAGTATTAAGAGAAACAGCTTAGCAATGGAATAGCTCTTACTTTTTTTTTTTTTTTTCATTTCAGAGGGTAAAACTGACTATTATGCTAGGAAACGCTTGGTGATCCAAGACAAAAATAAGTACAACACACCCAAATACAGGATGATAGTTCGTGTAACCAACAGAGATATTATTTGTCAGGTAAGGTATAACCCCACTCCATCTTACATTATGGTAGAGAAGGTGAATTTGGAAGCAAAGCACATTTTAGTGCCTCCAGAAATTCCGATCGATCTTTTGAGTTGGTAGACTGGGAGTTTATCATTTAAAAAGAAAACCAAAACAGCTGGGGTGAGAGTGCTCAGTTGTGCTTACCTTACTTGTATGTGGCTTTGGGTTCAGCACCATGCACACTAGGAAAGATCAGCTGTGTTTAGAAATCTTGACCCAGTTACTCTCCTTTCCATTAACTCCTTCATGGGCAAGAGACTTGGAGGAACCTACTGCAGGGGGCTAGACAAGTATTTAGAATAGTATGTCAGGTTTTAAGTGCTGACTCTTGCTTTGTGGATTTGCATACTACTTAGCTCATTAAAGAGGGAGATGACTTAATCCTGGGAGGGTTAAATAAGACTTCTTTTTCCTTCATGTATGAAACAGGTTTTAGTACATTGCACAGGACTATCTCCTACTTGAAAGACTTTTAAAGATGTCAGTTCCTATGTGCAAGGTCTTTTACAACCAGAAAATGTTTTGAGTTTCTTTCAAGAGGTAGGCACCTTTTTTCTGGGCAATTGTGGACAAGATTTTGTATTTTTGTTCAGGTAATTGAACATGTACTACCTGAAACTTGGTGGAACTTGGTCTGACTTCAAAAGATATTTAAGTGGGTATTCTTCCTCAGACTTTTTTGTGTCAGTTCTAGGGCTTGAACTTAGACAAGTGCAACTCTTCACTGGCTCATGCAGCTAAGATTATAGGCATGAGCCACTGGTGTCTGGCTTTGCTTTTTTTTTTTTTTTTTGTCCTGAGCTTTTGCTCAAGGCTAGCACTCTACCACTGGAGCCACAGCACCACTTCTGGCATTTTCTGTTCATGTGGTACTGAGGAATCGAACACAGGGCTTCATGCATGCTAGTCAAACACTCTACCACTAAGCCACATTCCCAGCCCTCCAGTACATTCTTACATTTAGAGTCTGAGTAATTTTAACCATACATATAGCAAGGTTAGTAAAAGTATTTATAGGTAAGTCAACTGGACAGTTGACCAAGTCATAATAATAGTAGGTTAACGAGTGTTTTAAGTGAAATCCATGTTTTGTTTTCTTAATTCTTTTTTCCTAATTCCTTTGAAAAGAAAAGCACTTAGAACAGGCAATCAAATAGTAAAGCAACATTCCTAATCTGCTTTTTTCTTGCTGTAGATTGCTTATGCGCGCATAGAAGGAGACATGATCGTCTGTGCGGCATATGCACATGAACTACCCAAGTATGGTGTGAAGGTTGGCCTAACCAATTATGCGGCTGCCTATTGTACTGGCCTGCTGCTGGCCCGCAGGGTATGTACGAGACAATTTCTGTTGTACTTACAAGGTGACTTTAACTGGTGTATTTTGTGTCTTTAAAAAGAGTGTCGCTTACGGAGGCATCAGCAGAGAAGATGATTTTTTTGGGGGGGGTCCGGTTGTGGGGCCTGAACTCTGGGCCTGGGCACTGTCCCTCAGCTCTTCAGCTCAAGGCTAGTGCTCTACCACTTGAGTCACAGCGCCACTTTTGGCTTTTTTCTTTTTTGCTTATGTGGTGCTAAGGAATCGAACCCAGGGCCTCATGCATGCAAGGCAAGCACTCTACCACTGAGCCACCTTCCCAGCCCGAGAAGATGATTTTTATGAACACCAGTTTTTTGCTTTTTAATGGGTACTCCAGTTCTGATCATTGGAATTTTTAGTATTGCTGGGAGATCTGTAGTCTGTGTAGTCGTGAGATATCCACTAGCTACCTGTGTCTGTTGAACATTTGAAATGTACCAATGAAATGAAAGCTAGTTGCACTAAGGAACTAATTTTTCTTTTGTGTGTGCCGGGGGTGGGGGTGGGGGGGTTAGTCAGTAAGGGGACTTGAACTCAGGGCCTGAGTATTGTCCCTGCCTGAGTTCTTTTGCTCAAGGCTAACCCTCTACCACTTGAGCTATAGCTCTGCTTCTGGCTTTTTTGGGTGCTTAACAGAGATTTACAGGCTTTCATGCCTTGGCTGGCATCGAACCACCAATGCTCCGAACTCTGCCACCTGAATAGCTAGGATTATTGAGCCATTAGTGCCTGGCAGGAACTGAATTTTTGATTTGCAAAGCCACTTGTGGCTACTGAATTTAGTAGTTACTAACCAGCAAAGATGTAGCTACTCAAGTAAAAATATTCGGCACTCAGCATACATTAAAAATTCAGACTTGGGGGATTCCATTCCAGACCCTCAGAATCTGTTTCAGTAGAATATCCCAAGTGATTTGTACATTAAAGTTTTAGAAAGTGAGATGGGTGGCCCAAACCTATAATCCTAAGCTAGTTGGGGGACAGAGATGAAGAGGTTTCAGTTTGAGTAGCTTGGTGAAACATAAATTGAGACTTACTTTGAAAGTAGCCAAGGTAAAGCGCTGGAAACGATGTTGAAGTGGTAGAGGGCCTGCCTACCAATGAGAGGCCTGAGTTCAGTCTCTAGTAGGTCCCAAAAGGTTTTCCCAGTATTTATCTTTATTTTGGATGGTGGGAATTAATGAGAAGACTTACTTTTGCTTTAGTTAATTCTCTAACACTTCCTCTCCTCCTCCCTCTCTCCATATATATATGCTATTAATGTAGATAGGAAATGAGAATGTGATTTTGCTTTGTTTTTGTTACCTCAGCTACTAGCTGTATTTTTTGTTTTTGGAGCCAGGGTGCTTTCCCCATGGGAGCTGCACTCCAGTGTGTGTGTCTGTTTGTGTTGGAGAACATTTTTTGAGTGCAGTAGAGGAATCTTAACATTATATATGAAAACAATTTATTACAAGGGCACTTGTGCTGAAACAAGAGTATTAGCAGAGGTGGGACCCACAAGAGAATACCCTGTAAAAGACAGGCCCTGCACTCCAGATGGGGGAAAACTACATGCAATAATTACATGTTTACTTAATTTTTTAAATTAGTAAAGCCACATAAGACAAAAAAAAGTGGAGATCACTTCATTTAAGGATCAGAATTACGTGTCCTGTTGACAAAAATTTTAGAGTAGGAGCTGGGAAGGTGTCTCAGTGGTAGAGTGCTTGCCTTGCACATGAAGCCCTAGGTTTGATTCCTCAGCACCACATAAGCAGAAAAGCTGGAAGTGGCGCTGTGGCTCAAGTGGTAGAGTGCTAGCCTTGAGCTGAAGAGCTGAGGGAAAGCACCCAGGCCCAGAGTTCAGGACCCACAACTGACCAAAAAAAAAAAGTTTGACTATATCGTACTAGACATTTACAATGAAATAAATTTGTTACAGCTTCTCAATAGGTTTGGCATGGACAAGATCTATGAAGGCCAAGTGGAGGTGACTGGAGATGAATACAATGTAGAAAGCATTGATGGTAAACCTGGTGCCTTCACCTGCTATTTAGATGCAGGACTTGCCAGAACTACCACTGGCAATAAAGTCTTTGGTGCCCTAAAGGGAGCTGTGGATGGAGGCTTGTCTATCCCTCACAGGTAATAGTATTGTATTATTTTCCTGTTTGTCTTCAGTTGGACAGAGCAACTCATAGACACTAGAGTAAAAATTTCAAACAAGATTGTTAAGGCTTACTAGAAATAAGATGATTGGATATGGAAAGTTTAGGTCTCTAAACTGACATTTTGCTAGTTAGTTGAAGATAAAAGTCTCATGGACTTTTCTGTGTGGGCTGATTTTGAACTGAGATTATTGAGTTTTCAGCCTTGTGGGATCACAGTTGCGAACTACCAGATAGTTCCCAGCTGGATTTTTAAACATAGTGTTTTTCCCCCCTCTAATTTACTTATTGTTTTAGAGGTAATATACAACAGGGTTACCTTTACATGCGTGAGGTAATAAGTACATTTCCTTTTGCATAGCATCATTGGTTTCCTCATTCTCTCCTCCCATCTCTACCCACGAGTTGTATAGTTCACTTTCATCAATTTTAAATGACCTGTTAGAGCTTTTGAAAGGTGCCAGTTCAATGACTTTTTTCAATGTTTGCTCACTAGCTACAATAGTAAAAATTAGTCTACATTGTAGATTCCTCCCTTTTGAACACTAATAAGGTGGTACAAGTATGCCAAGAGTGTTTTTGTGGGCTGGGAATGTGGCTCAGTGGTAGAGTGCTTACCTTGCATGCATGAAGCCCTGGGTTCAATTCCTCAGGACCAGATAAACAAAAAACCAGAAGTAGTGCTGTGGCTCAAGTGCTAGCCTTGAGCAAAAAAGAAGCAACAAACTAAAGTCATTAGACAGTTTCATTCATTGTGATCTTAGACAAATCCCTGCTACTTTTATCTTGAGGTACCTGAGACAGGCTCTGGAGTTAACTTCCTATGCTGATATGCAGGGGAACTGTGATAGATAGCCTCGGTGTTTGAGATTTTCTTTTCTGGAATTCAGAGATGAGCTGCTAAATGATGATACCCACTAACTGAGCAGTCAGTAGTTGGTCCTTTGGTTGCATATGATGCAATAATGGTTTCAAGACGGGACTGACGGCAGCTGCTGAAGTGAATTCCTGATGAGCTAATTTCAGCAGTCAATGCTAAAATATGGAAAACTTCTTTCAGTACCAAACGATTCCCTGGTTATGATTCTGAGAGCAAGGAGTTCAATGCAGAAGTACATCGGAAGCACATCATGGGTCAGAATGTCGCAGATTATATGCGTTACCTAATGGAAGAAGATGAAGATTCTTACAAGAAGCAGTTTTCTCAGTACATAAAGAACAACGTAACTCCAGACATGGTAAACAATCTATCTAAAAGTACCTGTTTTATTACAGAAGCAAGTTTACTATTTTTGGTAGGCTGTACTCTTAAATAAGATTTCAGACTAGTAGTTGAAAATTAAAATAGGTATGGATAGACTTCCAACAAGCTAAGCTATTCTTGGAATGAACTTAGAATGTTGGTACGGTGGTGTAAGGGATGAGCTGGTTTTGTCAGCAGTTTTTTAGAAATCTACCCAGGCTTGAAGCATATGAAGCCTTTGCTGCTTTGTATTTTAGCTGTTATCTATATTATATTCCTTTGGTATACTTTGATATGGTGTGTACTATATGTTAATTTTGCTAGTTTTGGAAAGAGGGAAGAAAATACATAGGGATCTGTTCAAATTCTGTCACTGTGTCTGAATAACATAGAAATAATAGGAACCATGTCAGCAAAAGTGAGTTTAATGTTACAAATGTTATTAGTCTGAAGTTGGCTCTCCAGTAGTTCTTAAGACTGAAATAACTGAAGACCATTGTACCAGTTTTGAAATTCTAGTGAAAATGTTGAACATAAATAAGATGTAAAGTTAGTGTCAAGTAATTTATTAGGGTCTTTTCTGTTAGTAATGCATGACAGTTTCTACTTTGGCACAGCTTGGCTATGAAAACTTTAGTCATAATAAAAGATAGGCTGGGTGCTGGTAGCTCATGCCTATAATCCTATCTACTGGTTTGGGAGACTTGAGATCTGAGGATCACAATTCAAAGCCCAGCCTGTAGGGAAGTCTGAGACTCTTATCTCCAATTAACCACCAGAAAACTGGAAGTAGAGCCCTGGCTCAAAGTGGTAGTCTTGAGCAAAAGAGCTCAGGGTCAGTGCCCAAGCCGTGATTTCAAGCCCTGCCACCAACCCAAAAAAAAAGGAAAAAGGAAAGAAAGATAACTGATTTGTATGCTTTCAAATGGTCTAAGGCTGAATAAGCACACAGCTGGAGTTTTTGAAACAGTAGCTTTGCTTTTAGTTTGGTTTTGCCTAGCCTCCAGAAGCTCCCATTCTGTGCTTACAGTTTGTGTTGGTACGGGCCTCGAATTCACTTTCTTGGCTTTTTCGCTCAAGGTTGACACTCCACCACTTGTCACAGCTCCAGTTTCTTTTTGGTACTAAGGATTGGTTCAGGTTTTGTGTACTGAAAACAGATGCTTTTCTGACCTAGCCTTGTCTTCTGACCTAGCTACAGTGTTTTTTCCTCTACAGACATTCGAGGTGTCCAACTGGAAAGCGACTTACCTAGATTTGTTATCTATGTAAATGTGTAGTTGTGTTTATAATCCCTTAAAAGGAACTGGATTTGTTAAAACCAAAATTTAAGTCAGATTTATTAAATATAGTGAATAGCTGAAGAAGAGTAATAAAGAGGTAGGAAAAATGAACTGTGAAAGAGCAATATAGCATGACCGTACACAGTGCTTGGAGGCTGCTGCAGAGGATAAGTTGGAGGCTGCATGGGCGAACATGTTTGCAATAGCATTTGTCAGGTCAGGTTTCATACCATTTTCTCCATGCCAAATGAATTAATTTAACTTTGATATTTGCTGGGAACTTTGCCCAAGCCATCATTTATGCAAACTACTAATGAGGCACAGACCCACCTGGATTTTTGGTGGGGAGGTTGGTACTGGGGTTTGAACTTAGCCTTGAATTTGTTAGGAAGGGCTCAGAGCTGTGATTTAAGAGGCAGTAATTAGATAATTCATTGGTTACCTTGGATTTTTTAATAAGCTTTAGGACAAAAGTGCCTAATTAGAAATCTAATTAGAGGGGCTGGGAAGGTAGCTCAGTGGTAGAATGCTTGCCTTGCATGCATAAGGCCCTGGGTTTGATTCCTCAGCACCACATAAGCAGAAAAAGCCGGGGGTGGTACTGTGGCTGAAGTGGTAGAGTGAAAGCCTCCAGCTGAAGAGCTGAGGGGCAGCGCCCAGGCCCAGAGTTCAGGCCCCATGACCAGCAAAAGAAAGAAAGAAAGAAATCTAATTAGACAGCCTCTTTGGGTTTTCTAGAAAATTTCAGACCTTTCTAGTTCTATTAGTTCTGCCAGATAGTGACTGTTAGTGACTAGTATATCAGAAGAGTTCAATGATTTATTAAATTGTTTCGAGAAAACCTACTAGGCAGAAATTAGAAACCTTCAGAATGTGGAATGGCAAAGTTTTAGCAGTTGTCTTAGCTGCAGATACACCTTGCATCTTTTTTTTTTTGGGGGGGGGGTTGGTCGTGGGGCTTGATCTCTGGGCCTGAATGCTGTCCCTCAGTTCTTCAGCTCAAGGCTAGCACTCTACCACTTGAGCCACAGTGCCACTTCTGGTTTTCTGTTGGTTCATTGGAGATAAAAGTTTCATGGTTTTTCCTGCCTAGGCTGGGTTTTTTGGGGGGGAGGATGGGGGGGGTCTGGGCGTGGGGCCTGAACTCTGGGCCTGGGGGCTGTCCCTCAGCTCTTCAGCTCAAGGCTAGCGTGCTACCACTTTAGCCATAGCACCACTTCTGGATTTTTTCTTTTTTGTTTATGTGGTGCTGAGGAATCGAACCCAGGTCCTCATGCATGCAAGGCAAGCGCTCTACCACTGAGCCACTTCCCAGTCCCTGGGCTGGGTTTTTGAACAGTGATCCTCAGATCTCAGCCTCCTGAGTAGCTAGGATTACAGGCGTGAGCCACAGACACCTGGCTTAATACCTTGCATCTTAATGTCTTACATATTTGGTTTTCCCATTTGTCTTCATTTGACTGAAAGAATATGGGTCAGGTAGTATTTAGAATGAGGAGCCCAGTGCTTCGCTATGGAAATAAAATTACTGGGCTGGGCCTGTAGCTTAGTAGATTGCCTAGCATGCATCAGCCCTGGATTTGATCCCAAGCAATGCAAAAATTTTTTTCCTGAGAGAGACTCAAGTATGGCTGAATTACTTCAGTACATGCATGTTTTCTTTTAACTATTGGCAAGGATGGAGTTTTAACTGGTTTCAACTTGCAGCACATGCTGATTTTTTTTTCCATTTTTGTGGATAAGGTCAATTCATGGTACATAAACTTTGGGGAGGAATTTGGTAGGAAAGGAATTTTAGGAATTTATATAGGTACCAATATTGACCTAGTTTTATTATTATTATTATTTTTTTGGTCAGTTGTAGGGCCTGGGCAGTGTCCCTCAGCCCTTCAGCTCAAGGCTAGAGCTTTACCACTTGAGCAACAGCACCACTTCCAGCTTTTGCTGCTTATGTGGTGCTAAGGAATCGAACCCAGGGCCTCATGCATGCAAGGCAAGCACTCTACCACTGAGCCACCTTCCCAGCCCTATTCCTTCTGAGAATTGAACTTAGAAGGTCAAAATAGAGCTGGTGGTAACATATTGTACTTTAATACAGTAGGGCATATGAAATGAAACCAAGTACTGTTTGCTTTCCTTTGTTTCAGATGGAGGAGATGTACAAGAAGGCTCACGCTGCTATACGAGAGAATCCAGTCTATGTGAAGAAGCCCAAGAGAGAAGTGAAGAAGAAGAGGTATGTGTGTTACAAGAAGTTAGGGACTTCCTTTATACTGCCTTGTTCATATTGTGGGTCAGATTTGAAGTTGTGCAAACTCGATCACTAGCTCTGCGTAATGTAGCAGAAGCTAAGGGAACCAGGTTTGCTAAAGTAATTGTGGTGATGGGAATGTATTTGCCTCAGAAGCTACTGAGGTGGCACCTCCTATCCTAGAACACAGTAATTCTGTATTTTCAAATTGCCTATTGAAAAGAGTTGCCCTTTTTTTCTTATTGACATTACTGAGGTTATTAACATCAAAAAATTTCTTTGTTTTATAGGTGGAATCGTCCTAAAATGTCCCTTGCTCAGAAGAAAGATCGGGTAGCTCAAAAGAAGGCAAGCTTCCTCAGAGCTCAGGAGCGGGCTGCTGAGAGCTAAACCAATTTTCTATGAAGATTTTTTTCAGAAAGACAATAAACTTATTGACAAGCAGCTATTTCTGTGTTAAGCTCTTGTTATGAAACTGTAGGAAACCATTATCAAGTATAAAAAAAGCAAAGGACTTTACCATTTTTTCCAAGACTCAACCTTGGCTTTTTTTTTTTTTTTCATTTTTTCCTACTGTTTTGCCTCTATTGATACTTGAACTTGGGGCCTGGTACTTTTTTAGCTTTTTGACTCAAAGCTGGCATTGTACCATTTAAGCCATATCTCCACTTTTGGCTTTTTGCTGGTTAACTGGAGATTACCATACTTTCTGCCTAGCCTCCATCTTTGTATGGCCGCCTCCTGAATAGCATAAGCCACCAGCATAGCTTTTTCTTTTTTTTTCTTTAAAGATAAAATGACTGTCCATCGATTGTGTGTATAGCTCTCTAAAAGTACAGCAAGCAACAGGCCAACAATTATCCAGAGTTTCATCCATTTATTATAACCAGCGGGAAGGTACCTTAAAGTATACAATCTTAAATAAACTGGTGTGCTAATGGTTTTAATTTTTGCAGAAATACTAGGACTTCTTCAAAAGAACGTTTAATTTTAGGATGTTAAAAGGTAAGTATGTCATGTATGAAAGTAACAAAAAGCTCAGATATTAAACCTTGAATATCAAACTATTAGGGGAATATTAAGTAAGTTTATTTGCTTCTATAAGAAATAGCCCTTTGGCCCATTTTGGAAAAATTTATGGAACAGATTCCCATGGTATTTCAGTTTTGTTTTTTTTTTATATCCCACTTTCTCCATGGCTCAAAATCAGGATTTGTGGATCTTGTCTGAGTTTGGCCTTAAGATGTCAGGTTTTTTTTTATTTTACTTTGCACTGTTCTTCACACTTAGCACAGAGCTACATCTTCAGTCCAAGGAAATAAGTGGAGGTCTGGTTGAAGCTAATAAACCATGCTATTAACCCAACATCGTTTTATAAAGGAATAATTTTAATTCATCTGCTTTGCAGTCTTACTTAATTTGTTATGTGCAAACTTTACCATGCTAAGACATTATAAATTTATGAATACACTTTCCTTAACAGCAGCTTTGATGCAAACAATGTTTCCGGCAATGGGTATTTTGGCTAACAAACCTACCAAACACTCACTGTTTATGGAATGAGGGTTCTCACAGTATTTTTTAAGTACACAGTGAATGTACTTGTGAAATGTAATAGAATGTCCTTCAGGAAGGACAGGAATGAAATCTTTTGGGGCATATTGATCCTATACCTCTGGCCATTACTTCTGCAGTTATGTGCATTGATGATGACTTCACAGGCCAGAAGAAGGGATCTTCAGTCAGAAACCATTGTTTTAGATTCTTAAAAGTTGTTCTTCAAAACTTAGAAGTTTCCTACAATGGGAACAATGTCTGAGTTAACTAAGAATCATTTGTGTAGGAGATTTTTTTCCATAATAATGTTTTTAGATTATTTAGTATTAAAGAATGTTCCATTTCCATTTGATTTGCTGTGACTTTGAGAGCAATACAAGAATAGAGCTGCTTTTCTAATTCTTCACGGATTTCACTTGGAGCACCACGCAGTAGGTAGTCTTTGAGTAGCTGACAAGCTTTTGCCAAGTTTGGCTGTATCACTTCAGAAGTACACTTCATTGTATTCTGGTCACAGCTAGTTCTGCAATCTGTGCCATAGACACAGTCCAGATCAGACTCACAGTGACGATCCTTAATAAGTTCTTTAAGGTTTGTCTCTGGCACGATTTTTCTCATATCCACCATTTTCAAGTCATATTTTTCATTATATCCTAGGTTTTTGGCACTAGTGTCACACATAAGAAAGTTTCCATAGGGCCCATGGAAGACATCTTCCACAAATTCCAAGAGTCCTATGGCTATTTTAGCCTTCCTTGGCCAGGATGGTGTGAACAACTGGTCCATGCTTCTTCTGAACCCAGATGGGATAAAAAGCTCAATGACCCATGGAAGACTTATTCCATAAAGAGAGGTATATTCAACACTTTCCATCACATAGAGGTCACCACAGAACCCCATTAGTTTGGGGGTATGTTCCTTATCTTGCAGTATCACCATGAGAAGAAATTCATTTAACTGGAGAAGGGCCCATGCTGACTTGGCTTCTCCCAAGGAAACCTGTCCATCTTTGTCTCCATCAGCCACCGTCAAAATGAGGTTCACTAGTTCAGAGAGGTTTCCTTGGTCACCCAATTTTGCCTGCCAAGACAAGAATCTTAATGTAACAAGATTAGGAGAATCAGGAGCTATGATTTGCCTTTCTTTAGAGGGCTACCTAAGTCTGTTTTATCCTTTGAAATAGTAAAATTCTGTCAGTTCAAGGTTTATCTGACAAAGTCCTGAAGATTACTAGGGATTTGGGCCTATCCCATTCATTTTGCACACTGAGAACTATTCTAAGGATTAGGAGTTTGGGAGAACATGAGCACAGGTATATACCCAATTTAGAATAAAAGCTACAGGTCTCAATTGGAGTCGAATTCCCCATTTCCTGCATAGAGAGCAGGGAATGTTTCAACATTTCTCCCTGTTTTAACACTATTAAGCCAAAATCCTTGCTAAATTTTCACTTGGACTTTTTTTTTTTTTTGGCCTGACCTAGGGCTTGAATTCTGCCTGGGCACTTGTTCAAGACTAGCAGCTCTACCACTTTGAGCTGGAGCTCCACTTTTTGAGTTTTTGAGTGGTTAATTGGAGGTGAGTCTCATGGGGACTTTTCTGCCCAGGCTGGCTTTGAACGACAATCCTCAGATCTCAGCCTCTTGAGTAGCTACGATGACTACAGGAGTGAGTACTTTCTGTGTCTCAGTCTCAGCCATGCATGGTAGACACTATGTCTCTTGTCTGGACTGACTGAGGACAACAGGCAGGAATGGAGAAGAGAAGTACTGCTCCAGCTGTCCAATGGTATTCATTTTCTTTCAAGTAACTCAGTCCCAGGACTGTTGTGGCCCTAGTTGGAGGAAGCAAGTCATGCATCCCTAGGACAGGTCTTTATACGTCCCTAGGACAGGTCTTTAGGGGCTGGTATTTTGTCCCTGGACCCTTCTAACCTTAATACTGCTCCCAGCCAAACAGGAAGTTGCCTGAGTCCCAGGCTCCTGCTGCAATGATGTTCTCAGGTGCAAAGGGCCAAGATAAAATGAACCAAAATCTTTGAAGTTGTTCTTTCAGGTATTTTGGTTACAGCAGTAAAGATGGCCTAGCTTTCTCAGCCTCATGGGTAGCACATATGACCAAGCCTGGCCAGATGCACTCGTTTTTGTTTTTTATAGTATCATTTTTAATGTCAAAACGCATAGAAATAGAACTAATGAACTCCCTATTCATATCTGGATGTTAATGTTAACATCCTCAAATACTTTGACTTCCTTAGGATTGAATCTGATGGATGTCAAAGAATCTCAATGTTTAATGACTTATGGTGATGTATGTGAATAGATACACAGTTGTCCCTAGCTGTATTGCAATTCACTTACTGTGTTTTCACTGATTCACCATATTGCATTTTTAAAAGCTAATTCTGTGCTGTTGAATTTTAGCTATATCATGAGATTTTGGAGTACATAGCTGTTTTCATAATACTCAAGATTTTAATTATTTTTGCCTAAAAATTTAAGGCAAAAAAAATGTTAGTTAAGAAATTGGAATACAGGGGCTGGGAAGGTGGCTCAGTGGTAGAGCGCTTGCCTTATATGCCTGAGGCCCTGGGTTCGATTCCTCAGCACCACATAAGAAAAAAGAAAAAAGCTGGAAGTGGTGCTGTGGCTCAAGTGGTAGAGTACTAGCCTTGAGCTGAAGAACTGAGGGACAGTGCCCAGGCCGAGTTCAGGCCCCACGACTGGACCCCCCCCCCCACACACAAAAAAAATTGGAATGCATACACACACACACAACTGTACTCACCTTAAAGAGACTGTAGACCATTTCTTTGAATTTCTGTACAGTAGTTCCCCTAGTTGGTTTATCAAATAGCACTATTTCTTTTCTTGGCTCCAATTCAGTTCCAAAATCAAGATGAAGTGCTTGTTCCATTTGACATTTCACAACTCCTGGTAAATTATCCCAAATCCCTAAATACATCTTTGTGAAGAAGAACAGGTTTCATTATAAAGTAGAAATCTCAAGCATATGCATACACACTTCAGTAAAAGTGTAAGTGTACTAGGGAAGAAATGTAATAAGCTGAAAACTGGTCATGTTTACAATGAGAATGACAGTGATTGTTACCCAGCACAAGTTTTTATTGTGGTTTAAGGGGTTTGTAGTATTAAACCCATCCCCAGGATCAGTCACTACCTCCTGGCTGGAATGAAGCTTATTATTCTTAAATTGGTAGACTACTCCAAAACCCATCTGTGAGTTAGGCACCAATGAGGCCTATAATCCTAGCTACTCAGGTGGCTGAGATATGAGAAAAGTCAGACTCTTATCTCCAATTAACCACCAAAACACTGAAGTGGAGGTGTGGTTCAAGTGGTAGAGCACCAGCCTTGAGTGAAAAAAAAGGGCCAGTGCCTAAACCAGGAGTTCAAGCCCAAGTACTAGCACACACAAAAAGGAAAAATTGTGACATTCCAAGACCTTGGAGGAACACACATGCTGCTGGAAAGTTGAACGGTCTGTCTCTCTGACCTTGTGATTTCCTCTTCTAGCCTAGGCTTCTTTTTATTTCATCATCCATGCCTATCATTGTCTCCTCAATGACTGAAGACCTAAACTCTGTTAGAGAATGGGTAGTGGAAATCAGTCTGGTATAGAATGTAGGCCAAACTCCTGCCTTTATTCTCTGCTTGGTGTGGGTGTGATACCAGTACTAGGACTTGAATTTCATGCATGCTGGCGAAGTCCAGCTTGTTTTTTATTTTTGGGCTGGCTAATAGAGGGTAAGAGTTTTGAAGCTTTGTCTGCCCAGGCTGGCCTTCAAACTGCAATCCCCAGATCTCTACCTCCTGAGTAGCTAGGATTCAGTCATAGCTACAGATGCTATTTTAATTTCTGTTTTAGACATAGGTTTTTGCTGTGTAGCCCTGGCTGGCTTCAATGGAGACCTGAAACACATGAAGACAAACACAGACTGAGGACGGAAGCTGCAGGTGGAATGGCCCTGTGGGCTGTAAGCTGCAGGGCTGTAGGGGGAGTCTATCCACGCCTGCCTGTGGGAGTCCATATCACTCACTGTATAGTGTGGGCCTACCTGAATGCCAAAACCCAGTGTGCTCCATTGGGTTTTGGTCTCACATTGGCTTGATCCTTTTCCTATTCCCTGTGCCTCCATTGGCAATGGTAATGTTTACCTGGTGCCAATCTATCTTAGAAGTTTAAGTTGTTTTTTATTTTCATGGGGCTAACTGCTAAATTTTCCTTGAGTTTAGACTTTGGACTTGGCTTTTTTTTCCTGGTCCTGGGATTTGAACTGGGGGCCTGACACTTTCTTGGCTTGCTTGCTTGACTGGCTGACATACTATCACTTGAGCTATGCCTTTAGTCTGGCTTGTTGCTGGTTATTTACTTTTTGTTGGTCATGAAGCTTGAAATCTTGGCCTGGGTGCTGCCGTCCCTCAGCTCTTCAGCACAAGGCTAGCACTCTACCACTTGAGCCACAGCACCACTTCCGGTTTTCTGGTGAAATATTGGAGATAAAGAGTCTCATGGACTTTCCTGTCCATGCTGGTTTTCAACCATGATCTTCAGATCTTAGCCTCCTTAGTAGTGAGGATTATAGGTGTGAGCCACCTGTGCCTGGCTTGCTGGTTATTTTGGAGATGGAGTTTCAAAGACTTTCTGCCTTGGGTTAGGAAGGTGGCTCAGAGGTAGAGTGCTTGCCTTGTATGCATGAAGCTCTGAGTTCAATTCCTCAGCACCACATATGCAGAAAAAGCTGGAAATGGTACTGTGTGTGGCTCACGTGGTAGAGCACTAGCCTTGAGCTGAAGAGCTGAGGGACAGCACCCAGGCCCAGAGTCCAGGCCCCAGGACTGACCAAAAAAAAAAAAACAAAACAAAAAACTTTCTACCTGATGTGGCTTGGAACTTTAATCCTCCAGATCTTAGCTCCCTTAGTAACGAGGATTATATATGAGCCACAATTGTCAGCTAGATTTGGACTTTCACGAAATGCAAGTATTAAAAATTGGTGAGTTGAAATAGACTATGCTGCACTGTGAAATGGATATAAGCCGTTAGCGGGGCTGGGGTGGAGTACTTGGTTTGGATAAGTATCCCCAAAGGCCCATGTGCTACAAGAATAGCCCTAAGTGTGGTGCTACTGGGTAGTGATGGAAGGGGGTGGGGCTTAGTAGGGGGTTGTAGGTCACAGGTCATATGTCCTTGAAGGGTAAGGAGGGATGCTACTCTCTCCCCTTCTGGTTGTTTTTTTTTGTTTGTTTGTTTTGTTTTTTTTCTCATCCTGGGACTTGAACTCAGGGCCTGGGAACTGTTCTTGAGCTCATTTGCTCAAGGCTAGTACTCTACCACTTTAAGCCACAGCTCTACTTCCATTTTTTGGGTGGTTAACTGGAGATAAGAGTATCATGGACTTTTCTCTAAGGGCTGGCTTTGAAGTGTGATACTCAGATCTCAGCCTTCTGAGTAGTTAGGATTGCAGGTGTGAACCTAAGCTTTCTCCTTTTCTCTTTCTTTCCTGGTGAGAAGAATGAGCTTCTGTTACCATGTACTCCCATCATGACGGCTCATATCAACCTGTTGACCATGGACTGAAACCTACAAAGCTGAATGAAAACAATTCTTTCTTTTAAAATTTATTGCCTCAGATATTTTGGTACAGTAATGGAAACTGTTTAACACAGTCTAGATGCTTTAAACCAGGCATTGATGGCTCACACCTGTAATCCTAGTTACTCAGGAGGCTGAGATCTGAGGATTGAGGTTCAAAGCCAGCCTGAGCAGGAAAGTCCATGAGACTCTTGTCTCCAATTAACCACCAGAAAAGGGAAAGTGGCGCTATGTCTCAAATGGTAGACATCTGGCCTTGAGCTGAAGAGTACAAGGACAGTATCCAAGCCCAGAGTTTAAGCCCCACGATGGACAAAAAAATAAGTAGCCAGGCGCTGGTGGCTCACGCCTGTAATCCTAGCTACTCAGGAGGCTGAGATCTGAGGATTGCGGTTCAAGGCCAGCCCAGGCAGGAGAGACCGTGAGACTCCTATCTCCAATAAACCACCAGAAAACCGGAAGTGGCACTGTAGCTCAAGTGGTAGAACGCTCACCTTGAGCTGAAGAGCTGAGGGACAACGCCCAGGCCCAGAGTTCAAGCCCCACCATCACAACAACAACAAAGTAATTGTGTTAATGATGGTTCCCATTAAGCTGCAACCACACCATTACTGTTCCAGAATGTTTCTCTGTATCACCTACCTGATTGTTGGGCTTGGTGGATAAGCATTTTCCAAAGTAAAGTGTTTCTGTTACACAAAGACTGTTACATGCAGGCCCATCAATAACTCCAGTCTTGTACTTGTCACACTGGAAACCAGAAAATAAAAAGTGGTTAATAGATTGGGGCTGGGAAGGTGGCTCAGTGGTAGAGCGCTTGCCTTGCATGCCTGAGGCCCTGGGTTCGATTCCTCAGCACCACATAAGCAAAAAGAAAAAAGC
>NW_012267255.1:11635278-11644219 GCF_000151885.1 Dipodomys ordii
TGGTGCTGAGGAATCGAACTCAGGGCCTCAGGCATGCAAGGCAAGCGCTCTACCACTGAGCCACCTTTCCAGCCCCGGGCATTATCTTTTTAAGAAACAAAAATCACTGATAATTAACTTTCCTTCATATGTAAAACAGTTTTAAAGGTATAAACTAGGTTTTTATGAGTCAATCAGTAAGTAGTGAAGACTACTGTAGCATTCAGCAACATGAATTAGATTTCTTGTTTTGAGCAAGGCTTCTTGCCAAGTCTGAATCAAAGAGGTAGTCACAAAGAGCACACTCTTCAGCTTGTGGTCTCATCGTATTTGCTTTGTGTGGAAAGGGGAGTGAACCACACACAGTTTTATTTTTCCAGCACATCCATACACACAAAGTATAATCACCTGTAATCTAAATAAGAAGATCCAGAAGTACTAAAGAATGTTCTAGTTCACAATAGCAGAATCAGTAGAAAACATCAAAGGTTGCTTCATTCCTAACATTTACTGTATTACTGTAGTTCTGCTAAACAGCACCCCTGTGCTAGTGCCTGCTGCCCACAGCCAGGAGATGGCATGCTTTAGCTTCATTTAAAAAAAAAACACTTGAGCTGAAGGACTAAGTTCATCAACAAAGGGACCTGGACCATAAGGAGGCAACCACAACACACGTATGTATAATATTAGGTTTTAAGTTTTGAGGCTCCATATTTAAAAAAAGTTATTTTGAACATAAATTTCAGCGTTCTCTTACTAAGGGTTGGGTTCTTCAGCATGCCTGAAAATTTTCCACATGTCCCCGTCAACACTCTGCCATTCCTTGTAACAACTATTTTAAATCTTTGTCAGGTTCTGTCTTCAGCTTTTCATTTTCCCTCTATAGATTTCTCTCAGCCATGAAAGATACTCAAATCTTTTCACATACACACACACAAACACACACCCCTCTATTTTTTCTTCCTTTCTGTTATAATGAACATATGTATTGAAAAATTCCCCACTGTGCTAAGTGCTAGTAAGTAGCTCATGCCTGTAATCCTGTAATCAGGATGAGGGCCTTGGTTTCAAGTTAGTCAAGGTGGGAAAGTGTGTGAAACTCTTATCTCCAATTAACTACCAAAAATCTGGAAATAGAGGTGCGGCTCAAGTGGCAGAGAGTCAGCTTCGAGCAAAAATAGCTAAGGAATAGCACCAATGCCCTGAATTGAAGCCCCAGTACTAGAAAAATAAAAAGTTAGTAAACAAATTCCTCACTGCACACAGTTCAGTATTTGTGTATGTGCAGGGGATGGTTTAGGTGGCTCTGATGTCTTATGTAGAAGTGCACAGGTGTTTAGGCAGCACTCTAATCAGGAAGCCAACACTCCAGAGGCAACGACTGTAAGTGCTCTGGTATTCCCTATCTTCATTTGATCTAGGTATGTGTTGGGGGGGTGGGGGGACGGGTTAAACCCCTGGACTCCTGAGCGCTAGTGCTCTTCTGTACTCAGATCCATCCCTAGCACTATTTTTGAGATTCTGTTCACTATACAATTAGGACTTAACTGGCGAAACCTGTGGCTTATTAAATAGCATGATGAATATTGAAAATGGGCTGTCACAAGCAAAATTAAGCAATATTTAAGATATGTAAATTGCCTAAATTGAGATATTTCATATCCTTTCATTAAGAGGGCATAAGAATCAGTTGGAGGTATACTTTTTCTCTTTAGGGAAGAACCTCCAGCTAATTGAACTAATCATTTTACATTAGAGGTTCTCAGGCATCATGGGAGTTCAAGTCACCTGGAAGACTAGTTAAAACAGATGGCTGGGCCTCAGTTTCAAGAGTTTCTGGCTCATGAAGTTTCGGGTAGTACTGAAAATAAGCATGGCTAGCAAGTCCCCAAGTGATGCTGCTGATTTTACTGGTCTAAGAGAACACATTTTGAGAGTTTTGAGTTCAGAATGGAGGTTGCCTGATGTTAGTTATAACAGAATTCCGTCTGCAAAGTACAGTACCATTGCTTCTGCCTTGGGAAAACCTTTCACTCAAATCTCACTATAAAGGTGTTAAGAGCTTTAATGAGTTTACCTCAGATTCTATGGCATATTTTGTGACTTTGTGAATAAACATTTTCTGTGGCTTTCTTCCCAACCTGTAGGCATCTCTTTTTCTTTCAGGTACTGGAGTTTGCATTCATGGCCTCATGCTTGATATATAGATGCTCCACCATTTGAGCCAGACCTCAATCTTTAGGCCTTTTATTTATTTTCCTATTTCAGTGGCTAGGATATAAAATATAGAAGCAAGGAAAAAGTATATCCTTGCCATGACCCTAATCTCAAAGATTTCTATGAATATATAAAATCTGGATGACCTTTGCCATTACATATGATGCATATAATACATACATACATACATATATATATATATATAACTTAATAGATTACCTGCTTAGCATACACCAATTGTAGTTTTAAGCCCCAGCACCTCAAAACAGAAAATTTCCAAAACACATATATAATTCTGATGAAGTATTTTAATATTATAGAGTCATAATTACCACTAAAAATCTTAGACTGCTCCATACATCACATTTATAGTAACAATAAAAATACTTTAAAAAGTCGGGCACCAGTGGCTCACGCCTGTAATCCTAGCTACTCAGGAGGCTGAGATCTGAGAATCTCAGTTCAAAGCTAGTCTGGGCAGGAAAGTCTGTAAGACTCTTATCTCCAACAAACCACTAGAAAACCGGAAGTGGCACTGTGACTCAAGTGGTAGAGTGCTAACCTTGAGCTGAAGAGTTGAGGGACAGCACCCAAGCCCAGAGTTCAAGCCCCATGACCAACCAAAAAAACAAAACAAAAATTTAAAACGTCTTAGACTGATACAATGAGTTTTCTGAGATATATCGAATCATTAGGAGGAAGAATAAATAATAAATATATGCTTTATAGATTATAAATAATTTGGTATCTGAGATTGTTCCATTTATTCAAAAGATGTGTTCTGCATATACTGCTTGTAAATAACATTTCAACTTTATAACACTAAAAAGAACACCTGGTTGGAATAAATAAAATTTCAAGCACTTTGAAAAAACAAAATCCCCCTCTGTGGCAAGGATACACCCATATTAACTCCATAAATATTCCATATTTAGGCTTTTAATACTGGATTTTTTTTCAAAATGAAGAATATCCTGGACTTGATTAGATCAAAAATTTTAAAGTTGGACTGGGAATGTGGCACAGTGGTAGAATGCTTACCTACCATGCATGAAGACCTGGGTTTGATTCCTCAGTACCACATAAACAGAAAAAGCTTGAAGTGGTGCTGTGGCTCAAGTGGTAGAGTGCTAGCCTTGGGCAAAAGAAGCTCAGGGACAGTGCCTGGGCTCTGAGTTCAAGCTCCAAGACTGCCAAAAAAAAACCCAAAAACCCAAACCTTAAAAGTTCACTAACACTTTTATAAGTGGTATATATAGCTTGTTATTAAGAGGCTTTTCAGAAAAGTAGGAAGTGAAAAGGACTTACTATTATTTTCTTACAATCCTTTCCTCTGCATAGTTCTGTATAGGTAGAATATTGCACATATATAATCCAGCTTCCAACAAAAACAGCCAGCCAGGAAAAGAAGAGATACTTCATCCGCACATATGAGAATCGAGCCTGTGAGTAAAGAGCAAGTGATGGTCATTCATTCAACACCATTTTGTCACAATCCCTTCTCTGCAATAAAGCATATATACTTCTGTTCCTAACCCGGGAGTAACCAGTATACACACAGCAGCTCTAGGACAAAGTGCACTTTCATAGATCCAAACAACACCCGCCTTAGAAAGGTCCTGCCAAGGAAAAACAGGGAACAAAATATTCTCTAAGTTGTATAACCTTTCAAGTACACCACCATCAAAAGTTACTTATTAAACATAAGCACGTTCACTGGTCATCGTGTAAGATCAGATAACAAGAGGTGCAACTTATTAGAAGTTTACAATTACTGTTTTAGATAATCATGATTAAGTATTTTTATTTGTTGATTTAATTTTTTTGGTCATGGGGCCTGAACTCTGGGCCTGAGCACTATCCCTCAGCTCTTCAGCTCAAGGCTAGCACCCTACCACTTGAGCCAAAGCGCCACTTCCAGCTTTTTCTGCTTATGTGGTGCTGAGGAATCGAATCCAGGGCTTCAAGCATGAAAGGCAAGCACTCTACCACTGAGCCACCTTCCCAGCCCCTGATTAAGTATTTTTATTTTTTTCTTTTTTTTTTGGATCCGGTCGTGGGGCCTGAACTCTGGGCCTGAGTGCTGTCCCTCAGCTCTTTCAGCTCAAGGCTAGCACTCTACCACTTGAGCCACAGTGCCACTTCCGGCTTTTTTCTTTTTGCTTATGTGGTGCTGAGGAATCGAACCCAGGGCCTCAGGCATGCAAGGCAAGCGCTCTACCACTGAGCCAACTTCCCAGCCCTGATTAAGTATTTTTAAAGAGAGTGGCATATGCTTATAATCTTAGCTACAGGACAGTCAGAAATTGGAAGAATTCCAATTGAAGGGCAGTCCATGTGAAGGTTAGAGAGACCCTATCTCAAACTACAAGTCAGGTATGAGAGTTCATACTCATGTCCCAGCTTTGAGGAAGGCACAGGTAGAAGATTGGCCCTGGGAAAAAAATGTAAGACCCTATCTTAAAAGAAAAGAAAGGGGGCTGGAAGGTGGCTCAGTGGTAGAGTGCTTGCCTTGCATGCATGAGGCCCTGGGTTCGATTCCTCAGCACCACATAAGCAGAAAAAGCTGGAAGTGGTACTGTGGCTCAAGTGGTAGAGTGCTAGCCTTGAGCTGAAGAGCTGAGGGACAGCACCCAGGCCCAGAGTTCAGGCCCCAAGACCAACAAAAAAGAAAAAGAAAAATAGAAAAGAAAGGAGGCTGGGAAGGTGGCTCAGTGGTACAGTGCTTGCCTTGCATGCATGAGGCTCTGGGTCGATTCCTCAGCACCACATAAGTAGAAAAAGCCGGAAGTGGCACTCTGGCTCAAGTGGTAGAGAGCTAGCCTTGAGCTGAAGAACTAAGGCTCAGTACCCAGGCCCAGAATTCAAGCCCCATGACCAAAAAAGAAAGAGAAAAAGGGAGGGAGGGAGGGAGGGAGGGAGAGAGGGAGGGAGGGAAGGAAGGAAGGAAGAAAGGAAGGAGGGAGGGAGGGAGGCAGGCAGGCAAAAGAAAGAATGGAAGAATGAAAGAAAAACAAAGAAAAAGAAAAGAAAGACAAAACAAACACTGGGGCCATTGCCTCATTCCTATAATCCTAACTACTCAGGCTGAGATCTTAAGATTATAGTTCAAAGTCAGCCCAAGCAGGAAAGTCCTTGAGACTTTTATCTCTAATTAAGCACCAAACCACCCACCCAAGAAATGGAGCTGTGACTCAAGAGTGCCACACTTGAGCACAGAAGCTCAGAGACAGCACAGAAGCTCTAAGTTCAAACCCCAGGACCAATGCACATGCACAAAAAAAGAAAAAAAAGACTGAAGCAAAATGTAAGTAGCAGAGTTAAATCCCTAGTGCCAGAAAAAAAAGAATAAGAACAGATCTAGTTATGTATCTAATATCTCATGGGCAAACAGAATAAGAGATTGAAGTCCACGGTCATTCCTATATTCTTACTGTATTCTCCAGGGCTTTAGGTTCCTTCTGTTTAATCACTTACAGGTTTCACCTACTAGATATTGTGGAAACTGAGAGAAGGTCACAACTATGAAAAGAGAAATGGAGAGGAAGAAGTAAGCTATATTAACAATAAATTACTCCTTGCAGGTGTTCATGTCAAGCTAAACCACAGGAGACTCTGCACTGTTTTGCTCCAGGGCTTTGGTATCTAACTGCAACTTAGAATAGTGGGTGCCTTTTCTCCATCAACCCACATATCAAATAATTCAATCTTCAGAAGTGATATATGGTTAACATAATTGGACATTTATTTTCTAAGTCTGAAGCTTCAATGGTCTGACACAACAGTACGACAGAGGACTATGGAGAACTGAGCAAACACATTATAAAGATACATAAACAAACAAGGAAACACCAGTTCTGCTTGTGCAGTCACAAGCCAGTTTCTCACACTGGAAAACAGTGGGATTCTGTGAGCACTGAGAGCAGGCAAAGAAAGCAGAGAGAGCCGTAAGTGCACCTGCAGAAGCTATGAGCGCAAAGGAAAGAGGCTCAGGAAATAGCGAATTCTGTTGGCTCTCTTCACTGTTCAAATATCTGTCTTTGTGCAGTTGGTGACTCTTAGTGTGGATGGTGATGCCTAGTACCAAAAGCTCAGTACAGTAAATGCAGTAACATGAGAAGTCCTTGAGGCTTATTATTAAAATTTAAAAGGGCCTTTAATGTAAAGTGTTTTTATACCTTTCTAAATGAATTCATAAAAAAATGCAGAAAGAATTCCATATTAAATCATGTAAATGATAATGGGATACATGCTAAGGGATTTGTTTGAAAGAGTTTTAAAGTTACCTGGCCCTAACATGAGATCTCGTCTCCAGACACAAACTACTATGTAAAAGTATTATGAAATTAAATGACACAGTGCTGGAGGACAGAGCACACTGCTGGGTTCACAGTAAATACTTTGCAAGTCACTGAGCAAGAGATCAACAAAGCTGTCATTGGCCACTACCTTCTTTCTGGACTTGCCAAAAAGAAAACTGAATCTGAATCTGATCAAGCCTTTCCTGCAATTCGTGATTTACAGGAAAGAGCAGAATCAGACCAAGGAACAAGAGGGGCAGTGAGTGACATGAGGAAGCAGACACCAGGCTGTGGGGAATACTGGAACAAAAACAACCCTGTCAACCCTGTCTCTTCAACAAATAAAGTATGGGGGAAAAGCACAGCAGAATCTGTTTGTTTGTTTGTTAGTGGGGCTTGAACTAAGAGCCTGGGCACTGTCCCTGAGCTTTTATCAATCAAACCTAGTGCTCTACCACTTGAGCCACAGAGCCACTTCCAGTTTTCTGTTGGTTAGTTGGTAATTAAGAGTCTCATAGCCTTTCTTGCCCGGTCTGGCTTCGAACTGTGACCCTGAAATCTCAGCCTCCTGAGTATAGTTAGAATTACAGGTGTAAATCACTGGTGCCCAGTTAGCAGAAATTTATGGATTAGGAAATAGAAAACTGCCAGGTGCTGGTGACTCATGCCTATAATCCTAGCTACTCAGGAGGCTGAGATCTGAGGATGAAGGTTCAAAGCCAGCCCCAGCAGAAAAGTCCGTGAGACTCTTATCTCCAATTAACTCCCAGAAAATCGGAAATGGTGCTGTGGCTCAAGTGGTAGAGCTCTGGCTTTGAGCTGAAGAGCTAAGGGGCAGCATGATAGGAAACAAGGATATGAAAAGATTAATTTTTGAGGTGTGGGAATAGTTCTGTGGTAATATTTAAGTATTTTGCTTTGCCCCCATCCCAGTGAGCTACATTTCTCTTCTTTCTCTGACATAACATTAAATTGAAAAATACCCTGCGAGAGCCTGGTCCGATAAGTGCCAAAGTTTTTGCAGAGGATGCTCCAGGCATTTTGTAGATACACACACAGAAAGAAGAACACCCATTTTTACTCCAGCGTGCCATGGGAAACAGCTGTGATGTGGGGAAACACAAAACAGTAGAAGGACCTTCATGTGTCCTTTAAGATCTACAGATTCTGTAGCCTTACATCTTAAAATGACAGAAGAAAGAAATTGCCATAAATGACATCTATAACTATGGCCTAATTTTTCCCCCCAGGATGTCACTGGCTAAAATGTTTCTAGTGGTCTGTTCTATACCAATTATAGAGGTAATCTAGTCTTTGGTTACCAAATGTGGTCTGACATACTTGTTTATGTTAAACTGTCTAAAATTACTGCCTAGCAGCTTCTTTACTCTGCTGATTTTGTGCCTGGATACTAACAGAACATAGCTTTATTCCAAATTATGCTTCTAAAAATCATGACAATAGTTTCAGTAAATCCACTAGAGCAGTAATTGTTAACTGGAGTCAATTTTGTCTCCTAAATGTGCAGATGGCCATGTCTGGAGACAATTTTTGTTCCATAACTGGGGATTACTACTGGAATCTTGTGGGTAGAGTCAGGAGACACTGCTAAATTTCCAACAATATGTGTAATAGTTTTCCATAACAAAGCATTGCCAGCCCCATGTGTCCACTGTATATGACACTGTTAGTTTATTTTAAACTAGCCTTTAATGTGTAAACTAGCAGTAATTAAGAAAATATTGTCACATCTGTCTAGAACTAACATATAATTGTTTATGAGTAAATTACCAATCTTTTGTTGTAAATAAAATTCACTGGGGATACAATATATGTACAATGAAAACAAATTTTTTCTGTCAATCTCACTTGAAAGACTGGCAGCAATTTTTCTTCTTTTCAAGTATTGCCCAGCTGGGCACGAGTGGCTCATGCCTGTAATCTTAGCTACTCAGTACATTAAGCACCCAGGCCCAGAGTTCAGGCCCCACGACCGGACCCAAAAAAACAAAACTAAAAATCTTTAATCTTGTTTACATAATTTTACAGGGTTTAAGGGTATGGCTCAAAGTTGGTAAAATGCCTGCTTATTAGCAAATACAAGGCCTGAGTTCAAATGCCAACTCTAGTACTGAAACAACCTATAATTTTATAGAATTTTGTTTTTTGTTTTGTTTTGCCAATCATGGGGCTTGAACTCAGGACCTGGGCATTGTTCCGGAGCTTCTTTCTTTTTTTTGGGGGGGGGAGGGGCGGTCCGGTCGTGGGGCCTGAACTCTGGGCTTGGGCACTGTCCCTCAGCTCTTCAGCTCAAGGCTAGACTCTACCACTTGAGCCACAGCAACACTTCTGGCTTTTTTCTTTTTGCTTATGTGGTGCTGAGGAATCGAACCCAGGGCCTCAAGCATGCAAGGCAAGTGCTCTACCACTGAGCCACCTTCCCA
>NW_012267255.1:11650289-11651678 GCF_000151885.1 Dipodomys ordii
CTGGGAAGGTGGCTCAGTGGTAGAGCACTTGCCTTGCATGCCTGAGGCCCTGGGTTTGATTCTTCAGCACCACATAAGCAAAAAGAAAAAAGCCGGAAGTGGCGCTGTGGCTCAAGTGGTGGAGTGCTAACCTTGAGCTGAAGAGCTGAGGGACAGTGCCAAGGCCTGAGTTCAGGCCCCACAACTGGAACCCCCCCAAAAAAATTATTGATGGGAATGTGGCTTAGTGGTAGAGTGCTTGCCTAGCATGCATGAAGCTCTAAGTTTGATTCCTCAATACCACATAGTAAAAGGCAGAAGTGGCTCTATGTCTCAAGTGATAGAGCGCTAGACTTGAGCAAAAGAAGCTCAGGGCTGGGCTGGGAGGGTGGCTCAGCGGTAAAGTGCTTGCCACGCATGCACGAGGCCCTGGGTTTGATTCCTCAGCACCACATAAGCAGAAAAAGTCCGAAGAGGCACTGTGGCTCAAGTGGTAGAGCACTAGCCTTGAGCGGAAGAGCTGAGGGACAGCACCCAGGCCCCACGACTGGCCAAAAAAAAAAAAAAAAAGAAGAAGCTCAGGGACAAGATGGGGGTTGGGGGGCGGGGAGAAGAACAAGGCTGCCAAGTATCCCAGAGAACCACACTGGAAGGAAGAGCTGAGCCATCCCTGGAGACTGTGAATGAGTTGAGGAAGGGTTAGAGGAAGCCAGAGCTCTACAATTTGGGAAGCTAAGGATTACTTGTTGCTATTATTGACATTAAAAAAAAAAAAAGATTTTTTTAATCCTAGGTTGCTTCATCCTAGGTTGCATAAGAAAAGTATGAGGCATTATTCTAGTCCTCAAAGGGTTTCAGATTCTGTTGCAGAAACAATTCTGTGTTCTAGTTTTTAAGTGCTACATAAATATACTCTGGATAGATGCATTTTGAAAGACTTACCCAGAAAAGGAGAGTGTGGAAGTACAACACAAAGACGAGACTATCAGAACTAGAGAACATTCATCAAATGAGATGAAAAGCCCTGAAGTGAAATAAGGAAACATATACAGGGGAGTATGGTGACTGGAAGTAAACTGTCTGGGTTCTAAGTACCTCTGAGGAAGGAGATGAGCAGGAAGGCAGCTGTGGAGCAAGTTCTTGGCCAGCTTGTCCAAAGGGTGACAAGCTTAGAGACAGACCAATTTCCTCAAGGATGGGAGGAAGGGAAGATCACAATTGGGAGGAACTAGAGGGCTGGGCCAACAGGTCCTGATAAGTAAATCAGGGAGAGAGCTGGAAAAGATTTCCAGTCAGGAGTAGCACAGTATTAACTGTGAGATGAGCTTTAAAAGATGCATTGCTTGGGGTTGGGAATATGGTTTAGTGGTAGAGTGCTTGCCTAGCATGTATGAAGCCCTGTGTTCGGTT
>NW_012267255.1:11651788-11658228 GCF_000151885.1 Dipodomys ordii
GGCTTTTTTCTTTTTGCTTATGTGGTGCTGAGGAATCGAACCCAGGGCCTCAAGCATGCAAGGCAAGTGCTCTACCACTGAGCCACCTTCCCAGTCCCCCGGAGCTTCTTTTGCTCAAGGTTAGCACTCTACCACTTGAGACACAGCACCACTATTTCTGGCTTTTTCTGTTTATGTGGTACTGAGGAATTGAATCCAGGGCTTCTGGCATGCTAGCTAGCACTCTACCACTAAGCCCCATTCCCAGCCCCTACAGAAAATTTTATTTTATTTTTTTTTGTCAGTCGTGGGGCTTGAACTCTGGGCCTGGGTGCTGTCCCTCAGCTCTTCAGCTCAAGGCAAGCGCTCTACTACTTGAGCTACAGCGCCACTTCCGGTGGTTTACTGGAAATAGGAGTCTCATGGTCTCTCCTGCCCGGGCTGGCTTTGAACCGGGATCCTCAGATCTCAGCCTCCTGAGTAGCTAGGATTACAGGCGTGAGCCACCAGCGCCCGGCTTCAGAAAATTTTAAACGAACAAAAATAATACTCTAATCATTTCTATTGCTTGCTTGCTTGTGTGTGTGTGTGTGTGTGTGTGTGCACGCACATGCACACGCCCCCAGGTGCACATGCATGTATACTGGTACTGGGACTTGAACTCAGGGCCTGAGCACTGTCTCTTAGTTTTCTCTTAAGGCTAGTGCTTTACTACTTGAGCTATAACCAGAAGTATAGCTGCAAATTTTCATTTGATTTCAACATAAAATTTTCATAAAGTTTTAACAAGAAGCAGATGATTTTCTTCACATTTTCTCTGAATGTTGGTTTATTTGCCTAGAGGAAAATGACATAAAAACAGAGGAACACCTGGGAATTAATTGAATAAGGTGATTCTCAATCTCATGGCTCAGCTGAAGAATAGACACATTTCAAAGAAGTATCATGGTATGGGAAAATGTTCATGAGATATTTTATAAATGGAAACATTAACTTGCAAAAACAGCATGTATAGGCTAGGAATGTGGCTTAGTGGTAGAGTGCTTGCCTAGCCTGCATGAAGCCCTGGGTTCAATTCCTTATTACCACATAAACAGAAAAAACCGGAAGTGGCTCTGTGGCTCAAGTGGTAGAGCGCTAGCCTTGAGTACAAGAAGCTCAAGGAACTTTTCTCATGGGAACTTTTCTGCCCAGGGGGTCTTTGAACCTTGATTCTGAGATCTCAGCCTCCTGGAGTAGCTAGGATACAGGCATGAACCACTGGCACCTGGCTACAAGTTGATTTTTCAACAGTCATCCTAAAAGGTAAACCTTTTATTTGTTAATCAATTAAAGTATAGGTGAGCATAAAATACTAACTATATCAGAGCTAGGAAGATCCTTAAGTGAAATTTTTATTGGGGGCTGTTGATATGGCAGCTTGAACTAAGGGCCTTGAGCTCTTGCTTGGCTGTGCTCAAGGCTGGAGCACTACCATGTAAACCATGTTTTTCAGCTTGACTTTTTACTTGTTAACTAGGGATGGAGTCTCACAAACTGTTATGCTTGGGCTGGCTTTGAATCATAATCCTAGGATCTCAGCCTCCAGAGTAGCTAAGATTACAGCTGTGAGGTTGATTAAAATATTTTAATACCAGGTAATAGTACATGCCCCAGAGTAAAAATGGACCATTAAGAAGGGCTGGGAAGGTGGCTAAGTGGTAGAGTGCCTGCCTTGCATGCATGAGGCCCCGGGTTCAATTCCTCAGCACCACATAAGCAGAAAAAAAAAAAAACCCGGAAGTGATGCTGTGGCTTAAGTGGTAGAGCATTAGCCTTGAGCTGAAGAGCTAAGGGACAGTGCCAAGGCCCAGAGTTCAGGCCCCCTGACTCCCCCCCCCCAAAAAAAAGTACAGAAGCTGGGCACCAGTGGCTCATGCCTATAATCCTGGATACTCAGGAGGCTGAGATCTGAGAATCACAGTTCAAAGCCAGCCTGGGCAGGAAAGTCTGTGAGACTCTTATCTTCAATTAACCACCAGAAAACTGGAAGTGGCACTGTGGCTCAACTGGTAGAGCACTACCCTTGAGCTGAAGAGCTCAGGGATAGTGGCAGGCCCAGAGTTCAAGCCCTGCAACCGACAAAAAAAAAAAAAAGTACAGAAGACAAAGTAAATGGCCTGGTCTGATATAGTCCTTTCTTAGTTGTTTTTTCAGAAAAATTGAAGTCCAATACTAACTATAAATTATTTCTTACCACTACACCTAACACTAGACATTTTTATTATTTCTAATATTGTGCTACAATAATAAAATTATCAATAACAGCTAATATTTAGTGTTATTTCACACGTGGAACTTGTTTTTGTTGTTGTTGTTATTGTTGGTCATGGGGCTTGAACTCTGGGCCTGAATGCTGTCCCTCAGCTCTTTAGCTCATGGTGAGCGCTCTACAGCTTGAGCCACCGTGCCACTTCTGGTTTTCTAGTGGTTTATTGATGAGTCTCACAGACTTTCCTGCCCCGGCTGGCTTTGAACCATGATCCTCCTGAGTAGCTAGGATTACAGGTGTAAGCCACCGGTGCCTGGCTTACGTGGAACTCTTTTAAGCATTTTTTACATATTAATTTATTTAATCATCATAACTCTGTGAGCCATTGTAATAATAAATTAGTCATGGTTGAAAAATTCTGACCCACAAGCCAAACCTAGCATATCACTGGGTTTTATAAATACAGTTCTACTGGAGCACAGTTACCCCAATTGTTAGTATGTTGTGTAATGCTGTTTGTGCTCTACCAGCAGACTTGATCATCCAGTCAGCAAAGTCAAATTACTGTTGGCTCTTCATAGTTTAACTGCTGAACTGTTAAAACAAAAATGCTCAGCTGGGTGCTGGTGGCTCACACCTGTAATCCTAGCTACTCAGGAGGCTGAGATCTGAGGATCAATGTTGAACAGTAGAGGGGATAAGTGTTCTCTAAGAGCTCTAGGAGTCAAGAACTAGTCTTCACCTTACCAATGCAGAAGCATAGGAACACACAGGGTTAAGCAAGGCCTTCCCAGTCATAAGCAGGAGGACCCGGATTTGAATTGAGGCCACTGGCTTCAGAGCCTGTAATCACTCTACACTATTCCCTACTGTATTAAGTACAGAGATATTTGCCTGAGTATTTGATTGTCTTCAGGAGAGATTTCAATAAGTGAAATCACTATGTCAAAGGCTATGTAAGAGGCTTATGATAATATATTGTTACACTGCTTTCCAAAAACATCCACTGCTTTCTCAGATGTACTTATTTTGCCATCCTCTGTATCCAGTTTGATAGCAATAACAGCTTTTATCTTTTTTTTTTTCTCTAGTCGTGGGGCCTTAACTCTGGGCCTGGGCCCTGCCCTTAGCTCTTCAGCTCAAGGCTAGTACTCTACCACTTGAGCCATAGCGCCACGTCCAGCTTTTTCTGCTTATGTGGTTCTGAGGAATTGAACCAGGGCCTCATGTATGCAAGGCAAGCACTCTACCACTGAGCCACATTCCCAGCCCCTAGTTTTATTTCTTTGACAGAGGCCTTGACATTTTAATATACACTCTCTGAATGCTTAGCACTGGACCTGGCAAGTGTCTAGGACACCTAGATCATTGCAACACTGAACAGAGCTGGGGACTGACCTCCCAGACTTCTAAAATGTAGAATGTCATACATGTATCTGGGGAATTTATTTCAAAGTAGTTATAGGAAGGCAAGAGAGCTAGTCAAATTTTAAAGTTTCCTCAAGGTAGGGATGACCTAGTTCAACTTCAGATTATCTTAAGAACCTTCAAGACTGAATTATTTGGGCCTGACCTAGAACAATAGAAACTCAGCAGAACATAGAATGGGCCTTCATGTTCTGTGAGCCCGTAGGATGGAAAATGAGGCCCTAAGTGGGGCTTGGAAAGCAGAGAGGGGCCTCCTTCATTTGACAGTAAAATGCAAGACAAGTGCTCTACCACTGAGCCACCGTCCCAGCCCGATTGACAGTAAAATGTAAAAAGCCATAGCAGTTGTTTTTAGGATAGCCTGAAAAACTGTTTGAAATGATAAAATCTTCTTTTGAAAATATTATAAATCATGTACACCAGATGGCCATTTTCAATTTTGGGATTTTTCAGACAGGTGTTAATCCAAATTTGCCTTTTCAGTTCTTTCTTAAATTCCAAGAAGGCAGAAAACAAAACAAAACCATTACAAAATGGAATGACAGCTGCTTTGATCACAGCAATGCCTGCTTAGAGGAAAAGGAGCGGATGTATAAAAATACGTGCTGAGACACTGCAGGGTTTGAGGGGCCTTCCACACTACCAGTTATTTACTGAAACATGAGTACCTACGAAAACAACAAGCTTCACTGGCCATACTGGAAAACAACCATTCAAACATCCATGTGAAAATACACTGACAGAATTAAAATGGAGGGGCTGGGAAGGTAGCTCAGTGGTAGAGTGTTTGCCCTGCATGCATGAGGCCCTGGGTTTGATTCCTTAGTACCATATAAGCAGAAAAGCTGGAAGTGGCACTGTGGCTCAAGCAGTAGAGTGCTAGCCCAGAATTCAGGCCCCCCCAAAAAACAGAATTAAAATGGATAAGATGCTTAATGGTAAAGGTAATGTGACTATTACCATAAATCTCTTCAATATGCAATACATATCTAAGAAGTAAAAGACACCAGTGGATTTAAAAAGTTACAGCAGCCGGGTGCTGGTGGCTCACGCCTGTAATCCTAGCTACTCAGGAGGCTGAGATCTGAGGATCGCGGTTCAAAGCCAGCCCGGGTAAGAGAGACCATGAGACTCCTCTCTCCAATAAACCACCAGAAAACTGGAAGTGGCGCAGTAGCTCAAGTGGTAGAGTGCTCGCCTTGAGCTGAAGAGCTGAGGGACAGCGCCCAGGCCCAGAGTTCAAGCCCCACGGCCGACAAAAATAAATAAATAAATAAAATAAAATAAAAAGTTACAGCAAAGACCAAGTGAACTTGCCACTATTTTTTTATTTATTTATTTTTTGTTGGTATGGGACTTGAACTTAGGGCATACTCTGTCCCTGAGCCCTTTTGCTTAAAGACTAGTGCTCTACCACTTTGAGCCACAGTGCTACTTCCAGTTTTCTGGTGGTTAACTGGAGATAAGAGTCTCACAGACTTTCCTAACCAGGCTGGCTTTGAACCATGATTCTTAGATCTCAGCCTCCTGAGTAGCTAGGATTAAATTGTGAACCACCAGTGTCCAGCCCCTTTGACTCTTAAGAAATTTCTAAAAGAGCTCAGGGACAGTTCCCAGGCCCTGAGATTAAGCCCCACAACTAATAAAAATAAATAAATGTTCTACTCCCCACTATTTCCTAAATTTTACATATCTATACCTATATATTGGGATTGGAGGTGTGGCTCAGTTGGTAGAACATTAGCCAATAAGCAAAAGTGTCAGGTAACAAATTTGAGTCCCAGTCTTAGGCTAACAACAACAACAAAAGGGCAGGAAAAAAGAAATACATCTATATAATATAGCAGTACCTGCTCAAATATGATGTTGGAAATTCAGTCTAAAACAGACTAGCATATTAAAACAATGTGGAAATTATAGATTAATAGATTAATGATTAGTCTACAATATTTCTTTTCTTTTTTCTTTCTTTTTTTTCCTGGTCCTGGGGCTTGAGCTTGGGACTTGGGTGCTGTCCGTGAGCCTCATTGTGCTCAAGGCTAGTGCTCAACCACCTGAGCCACAGTGCCACTTCTGGCTTTTTCTGAGTACTTTATTAGAGATAAGAGTTTCACGGGGACTTTTCTGCCTGGCCTGGCTTTGAATCGAGATCCTCAGATCTCAGACTCCTGAGTAGCTAGTATTACAGGCCTGAGCCACCAGCACCCAGCTTTGTGACCTACTCTTAAGAGGAAGGGCTAGCATGATCTTTCCTAGCCCAAGGCTGGAAAGACCGGCTTCCACGACAACTCCCCAGCTCACGTGCATACCCAAGTGTTTGGGAAGAAGTGGACCTAACTTTGACATGAGCCCAAAGAATGCCCCAATTCTCTGCTAAAGGTGGCAGAGCAGAGAGAAACTCACCCAGATTCCAACAAACTGCACCCTAAGCATACAAAAAGACAGAAGACAATTTCTTTGAATCTGCTTTTCAATAATACAACATTAGGTGCATCAGGAAGCCTGGCATGATGGGTGTACCTGTAGTTCTAGTGATTTGGGTGGCAGCGATGGTAGGACCACTTGAAAAAAAAAAAAAACTAGGGGCTGGGAAGGTAGCTCAGTGGTAGAGTGCTTGCCTTGCATGCATGAGGCCCTGGGTTCGATTCCTCAGCACCACATTAGCCGAAAAAGCCAGAAGTGGCGCTGTGGCTCAAGTGGTAGAGTGCTAGCCTGCAGCTGAAGAGCTGAGGGACAGCACCCAGGCCCTGAGTTCAGGCCACATGACCAGTAAAAAAAAAAA
>NW_012267255.1:11662208-11671116 GCF_000151885.1 Dipodomys ordii
TGGCGCTGTAGCTTAAGTGGTAGAGCGCTCGCCTTGAGCTGAAGAGCTGAGGGACAGCGCCCAGGCCCAGAGTTCAAGCCCCATGACCAACCAAAAAAAAAGAAAAGTCTGTCATCCATAGCTCCCAGTTTTTATCTCTTCTGCATTCTCATGTTTTTCAAATCATTGCTTCTGTATAGCTTGGTGTAAATCCTGCTTTTTTATTACCTGCAATCTGTATTATTGATTGATTTGTTTGTGTTGGTTCTGGGGGTTGAAGTCAGGGCTTTAGCCCTGTCTCTTAGCTTTTTCACTCAAGGCTGGTGCTCTACCACTTAAGTCACAGATCTACTTCTGGCTTTTTGGTGGTTAATTTTAGATTAAGAGTCTCATGGACTTTTCTGCCTAGGCTGGCTTTAAACCATAATTCTCAGTTCTCAGCCTTCCAAGTAGCTAGGTGTTCGAGTGTGACCCACCAGTGCCTGGCTGCAGTTTGTATTCTAACACTGCTATTGTACTTTGCATATCTGTAACCAGCTAAGCTTACTGCTCACTTTTTCACTTCAGTCTATATTCGAGGCTTCTGTTTCCATAGACTGTTTATCTCAATAAACTACAAAGCAACTTTACAATTTCTTAATAAACAATAATCAGAGAATTAATTTTTCTTTAAATCTTCAAAACAATGCTCACTTTCTTCTGTCCTCACTTGATGATAAAGAAAACAGTTATACCTGGTATTTACAACAAACTTAGCATGCATACCACTGCTGGCCCCATTCTGTAAGGCATGGGTGGTAGAACACCTGCCTTAATCCACAGCTGGACAGATGATGGGCACAACCTCTAATTCCTGGAGCCTAACAGGCTTCCATCTGATGCAGGTCTGCTAAACTAAGCTCCAATTATCAGGCTTACTGTTGCAAAGAAAATATAGAATATTAAAAATCCCGCAATCTCTTTGGTATTTACCTGAGGTGTTTTTGATTATGGACAAAATAATCCTTATCTAACTGGCTTTAGCCAAATGGAAAGATTAAGGTGGGTTTCTTTGTTTTGTTTTGTTTTTTGGTGTCAGTTCTGGGGCTTGAACTCAGGGCCTGGGCGCTATCCCTGAGCCTTTCTATACACAAGGCTAGCACTCTACCACTTGAGCCACAGCACCACTTTCAGCTTTTTCTCCACTTTCAGCTTTTTTTGTTTATGTGGTACTGAGGAACTGAACCCAGAGTTTCGTGTTATTTTTTTAAAAACTATGCCTCTACCCTCTCCTTACACCACCTGATTTTATTTTTTTCGTTTTTCTTTTTTTGTCGGTCATGGGCTTGAACTCTGGGCCTGGGTGCTGTCCCTCAGCTCTTCAGCTCAAGGCTAATGCTCTACCACTTGAGCCACAGTGCCATTTTCTGTTTTCTGCATGGTTTACTGGAGATAAGGGTCTCATGGACTTTCCTACATGGGCAGGATCTCAGCCTCCTGAGTAGCTAGGATTAAAGGCATGAGCCACCAGCACCCGGCCCCACTTGAATTTTTTTTTTCCAGTCTTGCTTGAACTCAGGGCCTGGGCAGTGTCCCTGAGCTTTTCTTGCTCAAGGCTAGCACTCTAGCACTTGAGCTACAGTGCCACTTCTGGCATTTTCTGTTTATGTGCTACTGAAGAATTGAACCCAAGGCTTCATGCATGCTAGGTAAGCATTCTGCCACTGAGCCACATTCCTAGCCCTGAATGTTGTTTTTAATATTGTTTTCCGGTAGCATTTATATAAGTTGTAAGGCAAAAACAAAAAACTGTACAAATGTTTTTTTGGCTCAAATCTAGGGCCCCAGCAATCTCTGAGCCGATAGACATGTGTTTTATAACTTTACATAGTGAATAAACCTATAATGAACACACTTATGCAAATCTTTTTGTAGTGATATATTTCCATCTTTTACATAAAGTAGAAATGGAGGTCTCAGAAGGTGGCTCAGTGGTAGAGTGCTTGCCTTACATGCATGAGGCCCTGGGTTCGATTCCTCAGCACCACATAAACAGAAAAAGCTGGAAGTGGTGCTGTGGCTCAAGTGGTAGACTGCTAGCCTTGAGCTGAAGAGCCAAGGGACAGCGTCCAGGCCAAGTTCAGGCCCCATTACCGACAAAATAAAAAAAAAAAAGTAGAAATGGAATTATTGAGTCAGAGTAAGCATATATTTAACTATGTAAAGAACTGCCCATGGAAAATATATTTATATGTGAGAATTCCAGTTGCTCTTTGTCTTACTAATTTGGGGCAGTGCAGGGAATAGAAAACATTTCATTATGATTTTAATGTTTATTTACTTAATGATTGATGATACTACATATTTTATGCTCATTACGCATTTATATATTTACTTTGGTACTGTAAGTTTTTTTTTTTTTGAGGCACTTGGGTTTGAACTTAGGGTCTCATAACTTGCTAGGAAGGCACATCACTGCTGGCACACACCTCCAGCCTTTTTCTGTGGTTGTTTTTTGTGCGGATTTTCTCTGTGCGCGCGCGCGTGCGTGTGTGTGTGTACGCATGCCATACTGGGGCTTGAACTTGGCCTGGACACTATCCTTGAGCTCCTTTTGCCCAAGGCTGGCGTTCTATCACTTGATCCATAACTCCCACTTCCAGCTTTTTTTGTGTGATAAATTGGAGGTACAAGTCTCTGGATGGCTTAAAACTGCTATCTTTAGATCTCCATCTTCTAAGTAACTAGGGTTACAGGTGCAAATCACCAGTCCCCAGCATTTGTGCAGGCTATTTTTTTTTTTCGGTCGGTCGTAGGGCCTGAACTCTGGGCCTGGGTGCTGTCCCTCAGCTCTTCAGCTCAAGGCTAGTGTTCTACCACATGAGCCACACTGCCACTTCCGGCTTTTCTGTTCAGGTGGTGCTGAGGAATCAAACCCAGGGCCTCATGCATGCAAGGCAAGCACTCTACCACTGAGCTACCTTCCCAGCCCCTAAAATTAAGTGTTTTTTTTTAATAATAGTTTTAAAACTAAGAGAATAATTTAAATTAAAAAGTCAAGCACAAGAAAGTCTCAAATGACATATCTAGCAAGACATTTAATATTATACATATATCAGGAGTTTTCAATGTACATAAACACATACATACTCACGCAGTTCAAATTTATTTCCAGAGTCAATATTCACTCTAAGTTTCTCACCTTCATTTCATTTTGCTTTGGCTCACTTCCACCCTCAGAACATCTTGAAACATAGATAGTGTGGCAACAAATAAGCATGAACCATCTCTGAGAGTGTTCAGAATCAAATAGCTCAGCATTCCTCTTCTTTTTCCACTAAGCCATGTACTCCACCACAAAATTAAACACACATCTCTAGGGATACTGATTTGCCAAGGCAGTTTTTGGCAAAAATAAAATCTGGCCCTTCTCCAGACTGCTATAGATGGACAACAGCAGCTGTTCTACAGATGGAGATTGATTGCTGGCTGGCTGGTCTGTGGTTACCTGCTAGTGTCAACATGAAGGATGTTGGGCCCAGATAATTCATGTCCAGAGACTCCTGCAATAAGCTTGCTTTGCCTAACTTCTCACACTCAGCAACAGTGAGATATTTGCTGAGGTGGAGTTAAGACCCCAGCTCTGTTCCTTTCTGCTATCGACAAGCAAACTGAACCCCAGGACGGAGGTTGACTGCAGTGACAGTTCAAGTCTTTCAATTCTTTGGAACAATCCTACTTTCCAAATAAGAACATGTTGCTCATATCAAAATCTTTGCCTAAATATGTCAAAAACATGAAAATCACACTCTGAACATTTTGCTGGAAATGGCCATATTAATTAACTAAACTAATACTGGGAGTTGAACTCAGGGCCTCACACTTAATAGGCAGGCACTCTACTACATTGCCAGGATTTTTGGTTTAGTCCTTTTGGGGAATAGGTTCTCAAGGCCATGTCAGGGATATCCTCATCCTCCTATTCATACCTCCTGCATAGCTAGAACAACAGGCATACACCACCACACTAGCTACTGAGATAGCTTTTTGTTTAGGCTGGCCTTGAACCATGATCCTCCAGATCTCTGTCTCTGAGTAGCTGGGACTACAGGCATGAGCCACCAAGCCTGGCAATACTTTTATTATAGCTTTTATAGGTTTATAGTTTTTAATAGGATTATGTAAGTTATGTCCCAGAGTCACCAAAGTAAAATGAGATTAGAACGGGCTTCAATAGTATTTTCAAAAAACAAACAACAACCAAAAAAAAAAACTTCACAATTAAGAAATTCAGAATCTTTAAATATTGGAAGATTCTTTAAAAAAGGATGGGGGGCTGGGAAGGTAGCTCAGTGGTAGAGCGTTTGCCTTGCATGCATGAGGCCCTGGGTTCGATGCCTCAGCACTACATAAGCAAAAAGAAAAAAGCCGGAAGTGGCATTGTGGCTCAAGTGTAGAGCGTTAGCCTTGAGCTGAAGAGCTGAGGGAGAACGCCCAGGCCCAGAGTTCAGGCACCTCTACAGGACCCCCCCCCAAAAAAAAGGAGGGGGGGAGAGGCAATGGAATCAAAACCACAGGACCAAGACTTAAGTCTCAGCTGTGCCACTGACCAACATATGATTCAAGCTTGTTTCTTCCTCACAAAGTAATCAGGATCACTAAAATCAATTCAATTATTTAAAATATGATTCCAGATATGTCAAGATTTTTATTTTATCCTTATTATTTTAAACTTTGCTCCATATCTGATTAACTAAGTTCAAACCCAGGAAATAGGCTGGGAATGTGGCTTAGTGGTAGAGTGCTTGACTAGCATGTATGAAGCCCTGGGTTCAATTCCTCAGTATCACATAAACAGAAAAAGGCAGAAGTGGCACTGTGGCTCAAGTGCTAGAGAGCTAACCTTGAACAAAAGAAGCTCAAGGAGATCAAGCCCCAGGACTGGCCAAAAAGAAACAAAACAACAACAAAAAAAAAAAAAAAACCAGGAAATACAATCTTTACTATAAAAATCCACATATTCACTTATATCTAGAGTCAAAGAAAAAAACCTAAGTAGTTTAATAGTATCCAGTTGAAGTCACAAATTTGAATCATATCTTTCTGCATTCATTTATCTAAATGGATTATTTTGAAATCTAAGTATTCTGAAGGGAAGGGGGCACCAGGAAGAAAAACACAGCCCCCATGCACATGAGTGTGCCAGTCCTGGGGCTTGAACTCAGGGCCTGAGTCCTGTCCCTGAGCTTGTTTGCTCTAGGCTGGCACTTACCACTTTAAGCCACAACCCCACTTCCGGTTTTCTGGAGGTTAGTTGGAGATAAGAATCTCATGGAAGGTGGGGTGGGGTGGGGCAGGGTAGCTCACATCTGTAATCCTAGCTACTCAGGAAGCTGAGATCTGAGGATCTCAGTTCAAAGCCAGCCTGGGCAGGAAAGTCCCTGAGACTCTTCTCTCCAATAAACCACTAGAAAACTGGAAGTGGCGCTGTGGCTCAAGTGGTAGAGCGCTTGCATTCCCAAGCCCAGAGTTCAAGCCCCACTACTGAAAAAAAAAAAAAAAAGAATCTCCTGGACTTTCCTGCCTGGACTGGCCTTGAACCATGATATCAGTCTCATAAGTACCTAGGATTACAGGCGTGAGCCACTAGCACCTGGCTATTACTTATTGTCAGAATGAAACACATGTTAGCATCACTTCTATCCTTACTTTTTTCTTTTTATAATCTTAAGGTGGTAAGAAACTTTTTCTTTTTTTTCTTTTTTTTTATAGCTTTTTTTTTTCCAGGGCTGAGGACCAAACCCAGGGCCTTGTGCGTGCCGGGCGGGAGCCCTTCTGCTGGGCTAAACCCCCAGTCCCTTTTTTCTTTTTTTTCAAAATTTTTATTGTGAAAATACCGTACAGAGGGGTTACAATTACATGGGCAAGGTAATGAGTATATTTCTTTTTTTTTTTTTGATCTGGTCGTGGGGCCTAGAACTCTGGGCCTGGGCGCTATCCCTCAGCCCTTCAGCTCAAGGCTAGTGCTCTACCACTTGAGCCACAGCACCACTTCCAGCTTTTTTTTTTTTTGGGTCCAGTCGTGTGGCCTGAACTCTGAGCCTGGGCGCTGTCCCTCAGCTCTTCAGCTGAAGGCTAGCGCTCTACCACTTGAGCCACAGTGCCACTTCCGGCTTTTTTCTTTTTGCTTATGTGGTGCTGGGGAATCGAACCCAGGTCCTCATGCATGCAAGGCAAGCGCTTTACCACTGAGCCACCTTGCCAGCCCCCAGCTTTTTTCTTATGTGGTGCTGAGGAATCGAACCCAGGGCCTCATGCATGCAAGGCAAGCACTCTACCACTGAGCCATCTTCCCAGCCCCAATGAATACATTTCTTATCAAGCATTGTTGCCTCCTCCTTTGTTTCCCCTTCCCATCCCTTCCCATCTCCCCACCTCCCCAAACCTTTTCATAAAAAAAGAAAAAAATAAGAATGAGAACTGAAGATTTATTATTGTAATTCCCTCTTGAGTCTTTGAATTTTTTTTTTTTTAAATCAGTCATGGGGCTTGAAGTCTGGGCCTGGGCACTATCCCTCAGCAATTCCGCTTAAGGCGAGCACTCTACCACTTGAGCCACAGAGCCACTTCCAGTTTTAAGTGGTTTGTTGAAGGTAAGAGTCTCACAGTTTCCGGCCTGCGCTGGCTTTGAACCGCAATCCTCAGTTCTTAGCCTCCTGAGTATCTAGAATCACAGGCATGAACAACCCATGCCCGGCCTTTGAAATCTTTTGAGTTATTTAACAAAATGAGCAGTAACTTATCACCAAAAAATATACTCAATGATCTATTAGTGACTTAGCAGATAAATCAGTTAGTCTTCTTTCTGTTTTATTAAGAGCAAAATATTGGAAACAATTTTAATTCCACAAAAATGACAATCCAAGGCTGGGTGCGATGGTTCACACCTGTAATCCTAAATACGGGAGGCTGAGGTTGCGGTCCTCATCACAGTTTAAAGCCAGCTGGGGCAGGAAAATCCACAAGACTCTTATCTCCAATTAAACACCAGAAAACTAAAAGTGACAGCTGTGGCTCAAAGTGGTAGAGTACTAGCCTTGAGCAAAAGTGCCTGGACAGTGCCTAGGCCCTGAGCTCAAGCCCGATGACTGACCAAAAAGAAAAAAAAAAGACTATCCAGATTGAATACTGTCAAAACATTATTTACAACTATGAAAACAAAACAAGGAAACCTTATGGAGATGCTATTTTGCAGGAAAGAGAGCTGGGGAGGAAGTATGATAAAAGTTTACTGGAATATAACATAAACAAGTATGGAGATGTTCACAGTAAAATTCTCCTTATAACTAATAAAAACCAATAAAAATAATTAATTTATATACCGTATGGTTGAAGCAGAAAAATAAAGAACTAGTATCCACTCATTCCCTGAGATAGTGTTATTCAGTCATTTCTCTATGTTAACACAGATAGCAGTGTTTTTCATTGTCCTTTGTGGGCCCCTGGTGGGCTCTGCATACAGAGAAATGAACCTTTGTAAGAGCTGATGTGGATGAGCAGTATGCCTTACTTTTCTGAAAGTGGAGAGGGGCTACTGTGCTAGGGAAGGTGGGCCAGAAGAGCCCACATCACTGCAACTCACATGCAGAGCAGTGTGAGGAACAAGTACCTGGGGAATTCGAGGGTCCTGAAATTGATTCCTCATATTCTATGAAAAGTGCACCCACGCTTAAAGAGTTTGCACGTACAACCCACAGAATCACCAGCCCAGGGAGTGCACAGAAGTGAACAGTAAATACTTTTGTCAGTTGTGGGGCCTGAACTCTGGGCCTGGGCGCTGTCCCTGAACTCTTCAGCTCAAGATGAGCGCTCTACTAGTTGAGCCACAGCACCACTTCTGATTTTCTGGTTAAGTGGAGATAAGAGTCTCCCAGACTTTTCTGCCTGGGCTGGCTTTGAACTGCAATCCTCAGATCTTGGCCTGAGTAGCTAGGATTACAGGCACCACTGGCGCTCCGCTAGACAGTCAATACTTTTTGATGAGGAAAAGTGTAATAGCAAAATGACCAGCACTTGGCTAAGTGGTCAATACTTTTTGATGAGGACAAGTGCAACAGCAAAATGATGAGCACCAAAATAGACACACAAAATACATCAAAGGAGAAACCGTACTTGAAAGCTGAGAACCAGACTGAAACAAATTAAGTTGTTGCTTAAAGCATAAAAATTAAGGATTTGAAATTCACCAAACCATTCTGCTATCACTAAAAAGGCTTGTTTATCCCTTCTCTGTCCTAGGGGAGTAAATTATCTTGGGAGTCTATTTCACCGAATGCTGTTTAAAAGCTGATGAAATGTTTAAGTAATTTATTACATTACTACAATCTTTTGCAGGACATAGTATAATCAAACCCAAAATGTGCTAGCATTATAGGTAAAGTGGAAAAGATATTGTTCATTTACAACCTATAGAAATAAGAAACATTTGGGCTGGGGAGGTGGCTCAGTGGTAGAACGCTTGCCTTGCATGCATGAGGCCCTGGGTTCGATTCCCCACCATCACATAAGCAAAAAAGAAAGAAGTCAGAAGTGCCACTGTGGCTCAAGTGGTAGAGCGCTAGCCTTGAGCTAAAAGAGCTGAGGGACAGCGCCCAGGCCCAGAGTTCAGGCCCCACGACCGACCCCCCCAAAAAAAAAGAAAGAAAGAAAGAAATACGAAACATTTCTGCTTAATTAACACCCTAATCTTGAGGACTTTTTTTGGGGGGGGGTCTGGTCGTGGGGCCTGAACTCTTGGTCTGGGCGCTGTCCCTCAGCTCTTCAGCTCAAGGCTAGTGCTCTACCACTTGAGCCACAGCGCCACTCTGGCTTTCTTTTTTCTGCTTATGTGGTGCTAAGGAATGGAACCCAGGGCCTCAAGCATGCAAGGCAAGTGCTCTACCACTGAGCC
>NW_012267255.1:11671166-11672631 GCF_000151885.1 Dipodomys ordii
CCCCCCCCAAAAAAAAGAAACACCAGAGCTGGAAAAAAGGGAGGGGGGAAAAAAGGTGCAGGAGGGAGGCTCCTGGAAAATGTGCTTCAACTTGGCTTGATCACCTCACTAGAGGTTGGGGCCTGAAAGTTTGCTCTTAACCTCTTTCAAATGCTGAGTTAGGGTAGTCACTACCCTTTCTCACTCCTTGGCTCTCCACAATTACTTAGAGAAAGTCTTCAGTCAGCAGAACCTGTTTTAAGGTTTGCCTAAGGTCAGAGGTTACTTCCCAAGGGGATTAAGACCTCATATTAACCTTCTCTATGAAGCTTAAGAATTTTAAATCAAGAGCTAAGGGAGTGGCATGATGGAGTACTTGGCCCAGAATGCTTGAGGCCCCGAGTTGATCTGCAGCACCATTTCCCCCAAAGTAAAAACAAACAAAAACCTAAAAGGGTTAGTATTCTAAGTAATGTTTAACATTGTTTTAGTTAACACAATCCTTTGAAAAATTTTTGTGTTTTCAGTTTAACTTTAATAAAATCTTAATTGTTTGGGGCTTTCTCTTATACTCTATTTCATGTTCTTTTTGCTTAGTAATAGCATTTTCATCTATTTTTCCTTTATTGATAATTGATCATTTTTCCACTGAAAAAAATATATGTTCATTTCAAAAGCTGAAAAATACAAGAAAGTAGATGACTAAAATAAATCATAGTCTTACAATAGTTGACTAATTTAACATTTGAATTTATCATTTCTTTAACATTTTTCCTTTCAATCTTTTTGGTTTTTCCTTTTCTAACACTGCAGTGCTGCATCTTGTTTAACTGAATCTGAAGCTTCTGGTAAACAATGCTTGAGGAAGAGGATTTTCCAGATGATTTTGGGGGCCCAATTATGTAATTTTATCTTGGGAAAACAGATCAGGAACAAACTATGTTTAAGTTTAATTAAGATGCCAACCTAACACATATTCTTACAGACCAGACATTGCACTGGGTTTATCAGTGTGCTATTGCTAAGAAGACAATTAGCTAAACTCTTAGGATGTCTGCATGCCTTTGGCAGTTCTTTAGAAATCTGCAGGTCTTTAGCAATACATATTTCATTCCTATATTCATCTTGTTCTGTCTCAGCCAACTAAAAGTTTTCTTGTTTGTTCTCCAGTGATGTCCTGTGAACATTTTAATCTGGGCATACATGAATACACGAATGTGACCTTCAAGGATGAAACAAGGGGGCCAGGAAATAGAGTGATACACACACACACACACACAGCAACAATATACAACATTCACACACACACACACACACACACACACACACACACACACAGCACATATATTCTGTGTATGTAGAACCTCAGAAAGTAAGCTATTACTTAGCATGCTCACACTCTGATAAGAAAAGTCTGGCTTTCCCCTGAAAACTTAGGCTCACACTCTGATAAGAAAAGTCTGGCCGGGCGCTGGTGGCTCACACC
>NW_012267255.1:11683081-11691532 GCF_000151885.1 Dipodomys ordii
CCACTTGAGCCACAGCGCCACTTCTGGCTTTTTTCTTTTTTCTTATGTGGTGCTGAGGAATCGAACCCAGGGCCTCATGCATGCAAGGCAAGCACGCTACCACTGAGCCACCTTCCCAGTCCCAATATATTTTGAAAATGTTTTATCCCATCCTGTAGGTGGTCTTTTCACTCTTCTAATGGTTTCTTTTCCTGTACAGAAGCTTTCTGTTTGATTTAATACCACTTGTCTTTTTACTTTTGTTTCCATGCCATCATATCTTTCTTTCTGTGATGTTATTTACTCTGAGTCCCTTGTCTTATTTTATTCAAATAATTTGTTAATTCTAAAATACTTACTGGGCTGGAAAGGTAGCTCAGTGGTAGAGTGTTCAGGCCCCACGACCGGACCAAAAAATAAATAAATAAAATAAAATAAAATACTTACATAGATAAAAGCCACAAAGACAAATGAGGTAAATAAATATTCTTAAAACAAAATTCCATCAGGACTTCTGACTCGAGATGGTAAGCTGAAGGTATGTTTGCTAATTACTGCCTGTAAAACCATACATAGGAGAGGAAAAGGACACGACAGACTTCCAACACAGAAAAAAGAGAACTAGGGGATTCACTAATGGATAAAAGAAAGTTCTAGAGCTCAAAATGCAAACATAATTGTGTGGATGGATGAGGCAGGCAGAGAAACCCATAATTCATACTACACCAGGCAACCTAACAGGCGCTGAGAGCCAAACTGCTTGCTAAAATGCCAGAGGAATCTAGAGAGCCAATCTGCCCCTTGGAATACCCGAAGGCTCTGAGCTCCCAGCCAACAAGCATAAGGGAAAGCAGGAGTGAGGGTGAGGCTGAAGACAGTAGGAATAATTGAAGATCTGTACCTGTAGCCACACTGGTTGGCTTACCATCTACCTCTCCTACCCCACACAGATCACAGGCAGGCTGGCATTAACCCTCAGTCAAAACCCCAGACAGCAGAAGAAGCAAACAACCCAGGGAGACCACAGCTTCCAGCACTGGTAGTCTGACCAGAGGAAAACACTCCACAGACACAGGGCCCACCACAACTTGCCCTTGAGCAAAGAAGAGGCCCTTGACAGGGCAAAGTCCACCACCCACCCAGGTCAGGGGCCTAGTGGAAAATAAACCAAGTTTTAAAATAGCAGAGGAAATCCACACCTGTTACTCAGTCTGCCTGCCTGCCTTCCTTGCTTCCTTCTTCCTTCCTTCCTTTCTTTTTCTTTTTTTGGTCGGTTGTGGGGCTTGAACTCTAGGCCTGGACGCTGTCCCTGAGCTCTTCAGCTTAAGGATAGTGCTCTACCACTTGAGCCACAGCACCACTTTCAGCCTTTTCTGTTTATGTGGTGCTAAGGAATTGAACCCAGGGCCTCATGCACTCTACCACTGAGCCACCTTCCCAGCCCCTCAGTCTTTCTATACTGAATAGATAAGCAAGGATCACAAGCATATGGAGAAATCCAGCAGCATGAAAGAAGAAGGAGGAGGAGGAGGAAGAGAAGGAAAAGGAGGAAGAGGAGGAACAGGAGGAGGAGGAGGAACAGGAGGAGCAGCAGCAACTAAGAATAGATATTTAATTTAAAAACAACAACAAAAACTCTTTAAACCAGGCATAGTGGTTCAGGCCTGTAATCCCAGCTACTTGGGAGGTGAAGATTAGCAGGACATGGTGAGAGACCACCCTTTGTCAAAGGTTAAAAAGCCAGCCAGTTCTTGCTGTGGTCCTAGCTATGAGTAAGGCTATAGGTAGGTAGAATTGTGGTCTGAAGCCGGCCCCAGGCAAAACTATGACACCATACATAGAAAAATAACTAAATCAAAGGCCTGGGGTTGTAGCTCAAGTGATGGAGTGCCTAAACTCTGAAGGGAATGAAAATAAAGACAAATAAGAAAATATTTTTAAAATCTATTATAGGAGCCAGGCACTAGTGGCTCACACCTGTAATCCTAGCTACTCAGGAGGCTGAGATCTGAGGATCTCAAAGCCAGCCAAGGCTCAGCACCACATAAGCAAAAAGGAAAAAGCCGGAAGTGGCACTGTGGCTCAAGTGGTAGAGCGCTAACCCTGAGCTCAAGAGCTGAGGGACAGCACCCAGGCCCAGAGTTCAGGCCCCACGACTGGACCCGCCCCCCCCCCCAAAAAAAGCCAGCCAAGGCAGGAAAGTCCCTGAGACTCTATCTTCAATAAACCACTCAGACAACCAAAAGTGGCACTGTGGCTCAAGTGGTACAGCCTTGAGCTGAAGGACGGTGCCCAGGCTCAGAGTTCAAGCCCCTAGACTGACCAAAAAAAAAGAAAATCTATTATAGAGGTTAGGGAAGTAGCTCAGTAATAAAGCGTTTACATAGAAAGCTTTGGATTTGATTCCCAACACAGCAAAACAAGCAAAAACCTACTCAAATCAAAACATAAAATAATGCACCTATATGAAATAGGAATAGGAAACTATAACAAAGAAATAAGGGCTAGGGGCTGTGGCTCAGGCCTATAATACTCGCTAATAGGGAGACTGAGCTCTAAGAATCATGGCATAAAACCAACTCTAGGGCAGAGAAGTCCCTAAGGCTCTTATATGCAATTAACTAGCAAAAAGCCAAAAGTTGTGACTCAAGCAGTAGCCAGACTTGAATGAAAAAAGTAAAACACAACATCCTGGACATGAATTCAAGCCCCAATATTGGTGCAAAAAAAGACATAATTGAGAGTATAGGAGACATAAAGGGACAATCCAAGAGAAATTTGATTAATAAAAGCCCTATAAAGAAGAAAAAGGGAAAGACTGGGAAGAAAAATTTTCTTTTTCTTTTTTTCTGGAGCATAGGTTTGAACTTGAGAACCTTGCACTTGCTTAGTTTACTTGCTTGTCTAGTGCTCTACTACTTGAAACATGCCTTTTTTGTTTTTTGTTTTTGTTTTTTGTTTTGTTTTTTGTCGGTCATGGGGCTTGAACTCTGGGCCTGGGCGCTGTCCCTCAGCTCTTCAGCTCAAGGCAAGCGCTCTACCACTTGAGCTACAGCGCCACTTCCGAAACATGCCTTTTTTGATGGTTATTTTGTTTTTTGTTTTTTTTTTTGTCGGTCATGGGGCTTGAACTCTGGGCCTGGGCGCTGTCCCTCAGCTCTTCAGCTCAAGGCAAGCGCTCTACCACTTGAGCTACAGCGCCACTTCCGGTTTTCTGGTGGTTTATTGGAGATAGGAGTCTCACGGTCTCTCCTGCCCAGGCTGGCTTTGAACCGCGATCCTCAGATCTCAGCCTCCTGAGTAGCTAGGATTACAGGCATGAGCCACCAGTGCCCGGCTAAAAGACCCACATCTAACTATTTCTTCAGGAAATTTCAGAGCAAAAAAAAAAAAGAAAGAAAGAAAAGAAAGAGAAAAAAGAAAACAAAAAAGAAAGAAAAAGAAAAAAAATTAAAAACTAAATCTGAGCTGGGAAAACAGGTCACTCAAGAAAGAATTCAAGGGGCTGGGAAGGTGCTCACTGGTAGAGCGTTTGCCTTGCATGCATGAGGCCCTGGGTTCGATTCTTCAGCACCACATAAGCAAAAAGAAAAAAGCCGGAAGTGGAGTTGTGGCTCAAGTGGTACAGCGCTTGCCTTGAGCTGAAGAGCTGAGGGACAGCGCCCAGGCCCAGAGTTCAGGCCCCATGACCAGATCCAAAAATAAAAAAAAATAAAAAAATAAAAGAAAGAATTCAATTGCTGGGCGCTGGTGGTTCACGCCTGTAATCCTAGCTACTCAGGAGGCTGAGATCTAAGGATGGAGGTTCAAAGCCAGCCTGGGCATGAAAGTCTGTGAAACTCTAATCTCCAATAAACCGCCAGAAAACGGAAGTGGCGCTGTAGCTCATGTGGTAGAGTGCTAGCCTTGAGCTGAAGAGCTGAGGGACAGCGTTCAGGCCCAGAGTTCAAGCCCCACGACCGACAAAAAAAAAAAGAAAGAAAAAGAATTGAAGGGGCTGGGTAGGTGGCTCAGTGGTAGAGTGCTGGCCTTGCACTCCTGAGGCCCTGGGTTCGATTCCTCAGCACCACATAAGCAAAAAGAAAAAAAGCCAGAAGTGGCGCTGTGGCTCAAGTGATAGAGCACTAGGCTTGAGCTGAAGAGCTGAGGGACAGCGCCCAGGCCCAGAGTTCAGGCCCCACAACCGGACCCAAAAAGAAAAAAAGAAAAGAAAGAAAGAGAAAGAAAGGAAGGAAGAAAGAGAAAGAAAGGAAGGAAGAAAGAAAGAATTGAAAATCAAACTGGCCCTTTGTCAGCAACAGGGATACTAAAAGACAATTAAACTATGTCTTCAGTTTTTCGAAAATGATTATATTTGGTCCTAAGTTATTTGTTGTTGTTCATCATGGGGCCTGAACTCTGGGCCTGTGTGTTGTCCCTCAGCTCAAGGCCACTTCCAGCTTTTTCTGCTTATGTGGTGCTAAGTAATCTGACCCAGGGCCTCATGTATGCAAGACCAGCACTCTACCACTGAGCTACCTTCCCAGCCTATGCCCTAAATTTAACACTCAGCTCAACAACAAAAAGTACTAGGTAACAATAAAGTCAGTCTTAGACATGAAAGCACTCAGAAAGTTTACTTCCCATATATACTTCCTAAAAAGCTGATTTCAGGATTTACTTTAGTAAGATGGTAAGGTAGAAGAAGACTTGGGATGCTGAGAACAGTGACTACAATCCACAGAGAGGAGGAAAATCCTGGGAAAACAGTCAAGTAGTAGGCCCAGGAAATCATCTGCTCATCCTAAGAACTGGATAATGGAGGAGAGAAGCATCTGATAGGGGGAAAAAATATGGGGGTGAGGTGGGGAGGATTCTTTGGAACCTAAAATATAACCCAGAATATGGAATAACTATACTAAAGATAGATTATACCAGAAAAAATAATAAAGGAAATTAGAAACTATCTGGAATTTTTGCTGGAAACCATTTTAAAATTAATTTACTTTATTGTTATTATAGAAGTTATATACAGAGGATTACAATTACATGAGTAAGGGAGTGAGTACATTTCCTATCATACTGTGTCTTCTGTTCCCTCATTCTCTTTCATAATAGAATTTTCGCTGGAAAACTTTTTTAAATTAATTTACTTGTTACTATAGAAGTTATATTCAGAGGGATTACAATTACATGAGTCAGGGAATGAATACATTTCCTATCATACTGTGTTTTCTGTTCCCTCATTCTCTCTCATAATATACAATAAAGTCTATGATTTTTATAGTTGTTTTTGTATGAATTATTTGATATGCACTCCAAACTTTATATCCCACTTTTTTTTTTTTTTTTTTTATTTTGTTTTTTTTTTTTTTTTTTGGTCAGTGGTGGGGCTTGAATTCTGGGTCTGGGCACTGTCCCTCAGCTCTTCCAGCTCAAGGCAAGTGCTCTACCACTTGAGCCACAGCACACTTCTGGTTTTCTGGTGATTAATTGGAGGTAAGAGTCTCAGAGACGTTTCTGCCTGGGCTGGCTCTGAACCATGTTTCTCAGATCTGTCTTCTGAGTAGCTAGGATTACAGGTATGAGCCTTTCTGGATTTTTTTTTTAGGTCTAAGACCAGGACTCAAGTTCAATAATTGGTACTTTCATTTATTGGCTGGCATTCTTCCAACTGACCCAGACATCCAACTCCTGGAATTTTTTTTTCCCAGTCGTGGGCCTTGAACTCAGGTCCTAGACACTGTCCTTGAGCTTCTTTTATTATTTTCCTTTTTTTTTTTTTGTTGGTCATGAGGTTTGAACTCTAGGCCTGGGCACTGTCCCTGAGCTCTTGAGCTCAAGGTTAGTGCTCTACCACAGTGCCACAGCACCACTTTGGACTTTTCTGTTTATGTGGTGCTGAGGAACCAAACCCAGGACCTCATGCATGCAAGGCAAGCACTCTACCACTGAGCCACTTTCCCAGCCCCTTTTATTATTTTTTCTGCTCAAGGCTAGCACTTTACCACTTGAATTACAGTGCCACTTCTGGCTTTTTCTGTTTATGTGGTACTGAGGAATTGAACTCAGGGCTTCATGCTAGGCCAGCCCTCTACCACTAAGCCACATTCCTAGCCCTGGATTGATTGATTGATTTTATTGTCAGTCGTGGAGCTTGAACTCTGGGCCTGGGCGCTATCCCTCAGCTCTTCAGCTGAAGGCTAGCGCTCTACCACTTGAGCCACAACGCCACTTCTGGTTTTTTCTGCTTATGTGGCACTGAGGAATTGAACACAGGGTCTCACGCATGCAAGGCAAGCACTATACCATTGAGCCACCTTCCCAGCCCTGGATTTTTTTTTTAAATGAGAGAAAAAAGGAAGGAAAAGACAAGATGGTTACATTTCAAATATGAAGTGTGTGTGTGTGTGTGTGTGTATGTGTGTGTGTGTGTTGTGTATACAACTCAATCATAAGGAACTCATGAAGTATGAGTAAAAAGGATCCATTTACTATTAATACTAGAATCCAAAAAAACCTTAGGGTCACTACCAGCTCTAGAGAGACGAAAATGTAATCTTAGAATATAAATTGGCTCTGCACTAAATAGTATTTATAGAATCCTATTTTAAGAGGTACTAAAATTAGAGATCTCCTTCATCTCTAGACAGAAATACTTTGATATGTTTGGTCTCAAGCTATAAATCTCAGGATGCAAAGAGAAAGAACAGTCAAGTGTTTCACTCTCCTTTTATTTTTTTATACAAAGCATCAAATGATACCTAGTTCCTACCTGCAATGCTATCTCTGAAGGTGAATCAGTCTTATTCAAATGGTTCTATGCTTGAAAACTACCTTAGTTCACTTGGAATAGTTGAAAAGCAGAAGACAGAAGAAATGTCTGCTTCCTGCAGCTGAGCATAGCCAGGTAACCAATCCAAAAGAGAAGTAAACCAACTACTAAGGAGAAATTATAGTCCATTGTGATGTCAAATATAACCGTTACTTAACAAGGGATCTCTAAGACTAGGTTTTAAGCTATTACTCTTTTAGGGAAACATCGGAACACAAGCAAGCATTATTTCTAAATTTAAAAAAGGGACTTTTTATCGGGAATTTGCAAACGACACATGTTCTTTTCCCTCCTGGCAGTTACAGTGCATAGCTTCTGGGAAGGGACAAATCCTTGCAGTAATGTGCTTAATAACAAGAGGCAATTGTTAAGGTCTGTTAATTCCACTTGTTTCTCATGATTAAGAAAGTAAGTACAAGCTGCAGTCTGTGGGTCTCAGGTTCATAAGGGATATTGTTTTTTTATGGATGAAGAGGCAGGGCTATAATAATATAATATTCTCTATAGTTTTATATCTTAGATTCAACTTATATAGAAACTTGGTTGTGGTAATAGAACACAATATAAATGTTACCAACCTTTAGACTACAAAAGTATAGGTGATAGAAAGAGGGAAGTAAGCTGGGCACCAGTGGCTCATGACAACCAACAGAAAACTGGAAGTGGCACTGTGGTTCAAGTGGTAGAGCACTAGCCTTGAGCTAAAGAGCTCAGGGACAGGGTCCAGGCCCAGAGTTCAAGACCCATGACTGACCAAAAAAAAAAAAAAAAAAAGGATGAGATCTGAGGAAGTCCATGAGACTCATTGCCAATTAACCACTAGAAAACTGGAAGTGGCTCTGTGGCTCAAAGTGGTAGAGTGCTAGCCTTGAGCAAAAAAGTTCAGGGACAGTGCCCAGGCCTTAAGTTCAAGCCTCACAACTGACAAAAAAAAAAAAAAAGTAACTGTCAGCCAAGTATTGAGTACATGCCTGCAATCTCAGCACTTGGGAGGTTAAGGCAGGAGGATTTCAAGTTCAAGACCAGACTGAGCTATATAGAAAACCTATCTAAGCCAGGCGCTGGTGGCTCACGCCTATAATCCTAGCTACTCAGGAGGCTGAGATCTGAGGATCTCGGTTCAAAGCCAGCCTGGGCAGGAGAGACCGTGAGACTCCTATCTCCAATAAACCACCAGAAAACCGGAAGTGGCGCTGTAGCTCAAGTGGTAGAGCGCTCGCCTTGAGCTGAAGAGCTGAGGGACAGCGCCCAGGCCCAGAGTTCAAGCCCCACGACTGACAAAAACAAAAACAAGGAAACCTATCTAAAAAAAAGATGCACCTGCAGAACACAGAAAGGCAGATAATGAGATAACATGTAAAGAAGTACAGTACCCATTTTTTTTTTAAATGCAAAGTCATAGCCAGGTGTTTGTGGCTCATGCCTATAATCCTAGGTACTCAGGAGATCTGAGGACTGTAGTTCAAAGCCATCCCAGACAGGAAAGTCTGTGAGACTCTTATCTTGAATGAATCACCAAAACTGTTTGGAAGTGGAGCTATGGCTCAAGTGGTAGAACACCAACCTTGAGTGGCGCTGTAGCTCAAGCGGTAGAGCGCTCGCCTTGAGCTGAAGAGCTGAGGGACAGTGCCCAGGCCCAGAGTTCAAACCCCACGGCC
>NW_012267255.1:11691752-11701142 GCF_000151885.1 Dipodomys ordii
AATGTGGCTTAGCGATACAGTATAGTTCAGTGTTACAGCATTTGGCCAGCATGTGCAAGGTCCTGGGTTAAATCCCCAGCACTGAAAAAAATTGAAAAACAGAATGACCATACTCAGGAGTAGAGGCAAGAGGATTATCAGTCAAGGCCAGATGGGACTGATGGATGAATGGATATATAGATAGATATAGCAAGACATTGTGTCAAAAAAAAAAAAAACAACAACCTGCACAATTTAAGTTATATAAAGCACTTAAGGCAACCAAACTAATAGGAACAGAAAATAGGATGTGGTTACCAACGACTGGAGGGTAAGAAGGAAATAGTGAGTTGTGTTCAGTGGTAAAGTTTCAATTTTGCCTTGACTGATAATCCTCTTGCCTCTACTCCTGAGTATGGTCATTCTGTTTTTCAATTTTTTTCAGTGCTGGGGATTTAACCCAGGACCTTGCACATGCTGGCCAAATGCTGTAACACTGAACTATACTGTATCGCTAAGCCACATTTCCAGCCCACATACTTATGGGCTGGGAATGTGCATAGAGTTAACACTACTATACTATATATTTAAGATGGTGAATTTTATCTTACATGTTTTGACCACAATAAAAAAAAAAACCACAACCATAATATCAACACCACACCTCAACAGGTAATTATTTAATGTTATTAAATAGCTAACAACAAAGAAAGCTTTTGGGTATTTGTCAGTCATAGGGCTTGAACTCAGAGCTTGGGCTTGGTCCCTGAGCTCTTTTGTTCAAGGCTAGTGCTCTACCACAATGAGTCACAGAGCCACTTTTGGTATTCTGGTGGTTAACTGGAGGTAAAAGTCTCACAGCTTTTCCTGCTGAGGCTGGCTTTGAACTGTGGTTCTTGGATCACAGACTCCTTAGTATCTGGGATTACAGGTGTGAATAACCAGCACCCAGAAAAAGAATGTATTTCTAAAGATAAATCTAGCCAGGCACTTGTGGCTCATGCCAATAATAATAGCCACTCAGAGGGAGACCTGAGGATAGTGGTTCAAAGGCAACCTGGGCAGAAAAGTCCCTGAGACTCTTACCAACAATAAAAGTCAGAAGTGGAGGTGTCCCTCAAATGGTAGAGCACCAGCGTTAACAGAAAAAGTCTACCTAGAACACAAGGCCTTGAGTTCAAGCCCGAGTTTCTGCAAAATAAATAAATACAAATTCACCTACTAATACTGGTTGTTAAAAACATATTCATATTATAGCTGGGTAGAGATAGCATATTCCTGTAATCTCAGCCTGGGAAACATTGCAAGACCCCACACAGCAACAACAGAAGGGTGAGGGTATGCCACAAGTGATCAAAGCATATGCCTAACCAAGTACAAAACCTTGAGTTCTAATCCAAGCACTGCCAGCAATTTAGTTTAAAAAAAAATTGCACTATAGTATCTTTTTTTCTAAAATCAGACTTCATGAACTAAAAGATTTTTTTGGCCAGGTGCTGGTGGCTCATGCCTGTAATCTGAGGATCTCAGTCAAAGCCAGCCTGAGCAGAAAAGTTCTTAAGATTCTTTTTTTGTTGTTGTTGGTTGTGGGGCCTGAACTCTGGGCCTGGGTGCTGTCCCTCAGCTCAAAGCTCAAAGCTAGCGCTCTACCACTTGAGCCACAGCGCCACTTCCGGCTTTTTCTGCTTATGTGGTGCTGAGGAATCGAACCCAGGGCTTCATGCTTGCAAGGCAAGCACTCTACCACTGAGCCACCTTCCCAGCCCCATCCATAAGATTCTTATCTCCAATTAATAACCAAAAAAACAAAAGTGGAGCTGGCTCAAGTGATAGAACACTAGCCTTGAGCATAAAGACGTTCAGGGAAAGCACCAAGGCCCTGAGTTCAAGCCCCAAGACTAGTGCAAAATAGATTTTTTTAGTTGTTAGGTACATTTTTAAATGTCCTTCCTTCTCATTTCTACTGGTACCTAGCTGCTTTTTAGGCCAGTATTGGGACTTGAACTTAGGGCCTTGTCCCCCTGTTCAGGCTGGTGCTTTACCACTTGAGCCATACTTTTGGCTTTTCTTCTGGTTATTTAGAAATAAGAATTTCTTCATTTTGTCTGTTCCAGATAGCTCCAAACCATGATCCTCAGATCCCAAACTCCTGAGTAGCTAGAATTATAGGTAGAGCCACTAGCACCAGGCTAAAATTCACCCTTCTTCCTCCTCTTTTTTTTTTTTTTTTGGTCAGTTGTAGGGCTTGAACACAGGGCCTGGCTGCTGTTCCTGAGCCTATTTGTGCTATAGGCTAGTGCTCTTGAGCCACAGTGCCACTTCCAGTTTTTGAGTGGCTAATTGGAGATAAGAGTCTCATAGGGACTTTTCTGACCGGGGTGGCTATGAAACGTGATCCTCAGATCTCACCTACTGAGTAGCTAGGATTACAGTGGCTAGAATTCACCATTTCTAACAAGGACAGAAAAAGTTACATGAGGGGCTGGGAAGGTGGCTCAGTGGTAGAGCGCTTGCCTTGCATGCCTGAGGCCCTGGGTTCGATTCCTCAGCACCACATAAGCAAAAAGAAAAAAAGCCAGAAGTGGCACTGTGGCTCAGGTGGTAGAGCGCTAGCCTTGAGCTGAAGAGCTGAGGGATAGTGCCCAGGCCTAGAGTTCAGGCCCCACGAGCAGACCCCCCCCCCCAAAAAAAGAGAAAAAGTTACATGAAAATTTCGCACTTAAATTTCTTTTTAATGGGACTAGGAAGGTGGCTCAGTGGTAGAGCACTTGCCTTGCATGCATGAGGACCTGGGTTCGATTCCTCAGCACCACATAAGCAAAATGAAAAAGCTGGAAGTGGCACTGTGGCTCAAGTGGTAGAGCACTAGCCTTGAGCTGAAGAGCTGAGGGACAGCGCTCAGGCCCAGAGTTCAGGCCCCACGACCGGACCCAAAAAAAAAAAAAAAGATTTGTTTTTTGTGGCAAGGTCTCACTATTCCAGTCTGGCCTTTAACTCCCAATCCTCCTGCCTCAGACTCCTAATTGTTGTTGTTATAAGAATTTAAGATACTGTGTATGGACATACTCTCTATACACACATAATTTCAGAAAGTTAATCATTGATCAGAAGTTTATTTTCAGGCAGAGGCAAAAAAGTTGCGACAAGAAAAGCAAGAGCCTTCTTCCTCTATAGCTTTTCAGGAATTAAGACAAATCAACAACTCAAATTATCCATAGATTTTTTTTTTTAATCCTGAAGACTGAGAATGGGCAAGAAATCATATTACACTTACTGCACTATTTTATCAACACTGGCACTATTACCAGTGAATCTACATCAGTGACCCGATCTGAAACTAAATCCCTAACAAGATACATACAGTAAGCCACAATGAATGAACCAAAGTATTTGAAAAAATAGTTACAATATAGGCCAACATACCAGGCATTGGAAATGTTACATGGGTGCTAACATTCTAATGAATCAAACTATCTATTCATTTATGACAGTCCTACTGAATGCATGAAAATTGCCACAGCAGTCCTGAGTCTGCCTCTAGCTGGGTGCTGATAGCTCATGCCTGTAATCCTACCTACTCAGGAGGCTAAGATCTGAGGACCACAGTTCAAAGCCAGCCTGTGCAGGAAAGTCTATGAGACTCTTATCTCCAATGAACCACCAAAAAACTGGAAGTGGCACTGTGGCTCAAGTGATAGAGAGCTTGCCTTGAGCTGAAGAGCTCAGGGACAGCGCCCAGGCCCAGAGTTCAAGCCCCATAACCAAAAACAAGAATAACAAAAAGAGTCTGCCTCAAAACAGTTTAAATTTTTGCTATCTAAATCTAAAGGGCTTGGAAATCATAAAATACCCAGATTCTATTAGAGTTGTACCATTCTATTAGAATTTTATCATCTTTTCATATGCAACAGAGTGTAGGCAGAGTGACTAGAATGGAAAATGTGTATAATCTAAGTAGAGCAAATTACTCTAAATTGTCTTAACTTTCATTCTTCAAGGACTTAATGATAGTGATGAGGAAGGAGGTATTCTAACAAAACCTAACAAATTATAGGGCTTCTGCATTATCAAGCCTCACTCAAACTGAGTAAGCCCTAACAAAAGCAGATCACGATTTGTAGAAAACACACTGCTAAAAACATGAAATGCAGGTGCTAGGCTGGGTTACCATACGCAGGAAGACACAGTGTAATGGTGAGTTGAACAAAATGCAACCTAAAAATGGCTTAAGCTAGTCAACACATACATATAGTTCCTACCTCAGAGGCAAGACTCATTCAATATGCTGCAACCTATTCTGGCCAGTCCAGAAAGTGCTATTTTCTAGGTAAGTTTTCTTTCTTTTCTTCCAGAAAGTGCTATTTTCTAGGTAAGTTTTCTTTCTTTCCTTCCTTTTCTTCCTTCCTTCTTTCCTTCCTTCCTTCCTCCTTCCCTTCCTTCCTCCCTCCCTTCCTTTTCTTTTCTTTTGTCATAGGGCTTGAACTCTGGGCCTGGACACTGTCCCTCAGCTCTTCAGCTCAAGGCTAGAGCTGTACCACTTGAGCCACAGCACCATTTCCAGTTTTCTGAGTGGTTTATTGGAGATGAGAGTCTCATGGACTTTTCTGCCTGGGCTGGTTTTGAACTTTGATGCTCAGATCTCAGCCTCCTAAGTAGCTAGGATTACAGGTGTGAGCCCTGGTGCCCCACTTCCAGGTAAGTTTTCAACAAAGCAGATGCAAAGGATGGAGCTATAAATTAGCTTGTTCTGACAGGATGCCTTGCCATAAGAAACTTGCTGCTCAAGTATATGTTTGTTGGCCAGCTGTTTGGAAGAGGTCCCAAGTCCTCCTAGCTCTCAGGGAGGTATACTGTGTCTTTACTGCTCCCCTGGAAGCAAATGTCCCCTGCACCAAAAAGCTGGCAATGATGGAACATGTAGCAAGGAGCAGAAACAAGGATCACATTCATGAGAAGTCATTTCTTACCTTCCTTCCCTCCTCTCTTCCTTCCTTCACTTCCTCCATCCCTCCCCCTGTCTTTGCTTCATGGAACTATAATTCATAAACTCATTTAAAGCATACAATTCTGTAGTTTTTCATATTCAGAGTTGTGCAACCATCACCACTATCAATTCTAGAACATTCCCACCCCCTTATAGCCTCCTACTTATTTACTAGTCACTCTTCATTTTCCACACCCCTCCTAGTTCTGAGAAACCACTGATTTATTTTCTGTCTCCTAGATATGCCCATTTTGGTCATTTCCTAGTAATGGAATTATACAGTAAGTTCTTTTATAACTGGCTTTTTTCATATATTTAATATTTTCAAGGTTCACCCACCCACATTAAGATATGTATCAGTACTTCATTGCACTTTATTGCTGAGCATTATTCTACTAGTGGCAGGAATACATACACAAGTTCTTTTCTTCATGAACAATAGAATTTCTTTTGCCATGTAAATAAAGGTAGACATAGGGATTGGGTGCCTACATTTAGCCCATAAATACCTATTACAGGGTGAAATTGCATCAGTAATTACAAAAGGCTAAATTCTCTAGAAGTATTACCACAGTGATATCTAGATTAATAAAATACTGAAAATGGAGCTTCTTTTTAAGTAAGCCAAATGCTTAAAAGTTGCAGATGGGGAGAAAAAAAGAGAATCTGACCAGGCATTGGCAGCTCATGCCTGTAATCTTAACTACTCAGAAGACTGAGATCTGAGTATCTTGGTTTGAAGCCAGCCCAGGCAGGACAATTCCTGAAATTCTTACCTCCAATTAACTACCCCAAAAGCCGGAAGCAGAGCTGTAGCTCCATGGCAGAGAGCTAGTCTTAAGCAAAAGAGCTCAGGGACAGCCCTGAGTTCAAGCCCCAGGACCTACCTACACACACACACACACACAAACACACACACAAAACCTGCCAGCCCTAAGACCTCAACATCTTAGGACATAACTGATATTTGACCCTATCTAGTTGAAGACAAAAAAAAAAAATTACAAGTATCCAAAGCTAGGGCTGGGAAGATGGCTCAGTGGTAGAGTGCTTGCCTTGCATGCATGAGGCCTTGGGTTCGATTCCTTATCACTACATAAGCAGAAAAAGCCAGATGTAGTGCTGTGGCTCAAGTAGTAGAGCACTAGCCTTGAGCTGAAGAGCTGAGGGACAATGCCCAGGCCCAGAGTTCAGGCACCAGGACTGACAAAAAAAAAGTATCCAAAGCTAGCCCAATCCTCTTGCTACATCCTCATCTCACCCACTCTTTGAAATAAATTCATTTCCTTCTTGTACTTTGTATCCTTCCCCAACCCACAAACCAAACAAGATCTCTTAAACTTGAATAATCACAACCTCATTCTAAATCAAAATACATTCATGCAGAAATGTTACTTATCCAGACATTTGTATTCTAAGATTTTCTCCCAAAACATGAGCATTAGTTTCCCTGCTATGAAGAATTTCTGACATAAACAAGCTGGTAAAAGGAAAGTTTTTTATTTTATTTTTGCCAAGAAATCCTTTGAAGTCCCAATAAACACTCTCCATGGGCAAATAAAATTTAGTCAGTGCACCAGGGATGAAGTGTAACCAAGAAGGTTGCAAAAAATATCACATTGTTCTTAATTTTTTTAGGCATGATAATGGTATAATATTTACATCTGAGAATTTTGCTGTTTTTTAGAAGGCATACCTTTGATTGAGATGATATGACTGATGTCTGAAATTTGCTTTTAAATTCTTTAGTTGAAAAGAGGTATGGGGTGGGGAATGAAATAATACTGCTAATTGCTGAGGTCAGGTAATGGGTACATACAGTTCATCATTTTTTATGTATGTATAAAAATTCTCACGGTGAAATACCTGTTGTGTACCATTCATTCAGCCTTTTGTTCCTCTTTTCCTGCAGAGCAATTACTCCTCACCACACATTCCTAAGATTATGTGATTAAAGTCTGTCTCCCTGACTAGATCTTAAGCATGATGTGGATCACAAAGGTGACTGTGCACCTCTGCCATGTGACAGATTTCCAACAAATATGAATTAAGTACTTGACTGAATTCATAAGCCATAGTGTACATCTAGGTGAATAAACGCTCAAAAAGCAAACGTTGGCCCTGTTCTCATGCCCCATGCTGTTACTAAAGGAACATGATTTTCTTTTCTTTTCTTTTTTTTGGGTCCGGTCGTGGGGCCTGAACTCCGGGCCTGGGCGCTGTCCCTCAGCTCTTCAGCTCAAGGCTAGCGCTCTACCACTTGAGCCACAGCGCCACTTCCGGCTTTTTTCTTTTTGCTCATGTGGTGCTGAGGAATCGAACCCAGGGCCTCTTGCATGCAAGGCAAGCACTCTACCACTGAGCCACCTTCCCAGCCCATGATTTTATTTTCAAGAAAAGAAAAAGAACTGTACATATGAATTCAACCTTCAGTAGTGAGTGGCTGAGAAACTAGTTGTACAGTAGCTTCTCAGTTGAAAAAAGGTTGACTTTGCCCAAAACAATTTTGAGGTTAAAGTATCTAGTGGTAGAGAACATACAAAAAGTTTTGGGCAATAGGGAAGGAATGGAGAAGGTAGGACACCTGAGTAATCTAAAGACCTTAAAAAAAATAACTAGTTAGGAGCTGGGATTGTGGCTTAGTGGTAGAGTGCTTGCTTAGTACGCATGAAGCCCTGGGTTCCATTCCTTAGTATCATACAAACAGAAAAGGCCAGAAGTGGTGCTGTGGCCCAAGTAGTAGTATTAGCCTTGAGCAAAAGAAGCTCAGGGACAGTGCCCAGGACCTGAGTTCAAGTTCCAAGACTGGCAAAAAAAAAAAAAATTAAATTGAAACAATATAGTGAGTGATAACAAGAAAATTCATAGAGAAAATCGCTACCAATACTAAGATGGTATTTTAAACACTAGCCTTTTAGAATTTCAGGTTTGGAAAAATCTTTCTTTTTTGTCCTATAATACTATACCATTTCCGTCTAAGAGATACTTTATACAGAAATAGACTACTAAAGTGCCACTATTGGGGCTGGGAAGGTGGCTCAGTGGTAGAGCGCTTGCCTTGCATGCATGAGACCCTGGGTTCGATTCCTCAGCACCACATAAGCAAAAAAAAAAAAAAAAAAGCTGGAAGTGGTGCTATGGCTCAAGTGGTAGAGCGCTGGCCTTGAGCTGAAGAGCTGAGGGACAGCGCCCAGGCCCAGAGTTCAGGCCCATGATTGGACCCAAAAAATTAAAATAAAATAAAATGCCACTATGCCTTAAAATCCTTTTGAAATGCTAATTTCTGAAATTACCTTAGTTTGGTAATAGCAATGTTCAAATAAAGAAATTCAGGATATGGGAATGTGGCTTAGTGGTAGAACGCTTGCCTAGCATGCATGAAGCCTTGGTTTTGACTCCTTAGTACCACATAAACAGAAAAAGCCAGAAGTGGAGCTGTGGCTCAGGTGGTAGAGTGTTGGTCTTGAGCAAAAGAACCTCAGGGGCAGTGCCAGGCCCTGAGTTCAAGCCCCAGAACTGACCAAAAAAAAAAAAGTAGAAGTAGACCTGTGGCTCAAAGTGGTACTGCAGCGCTGGGCTTCCGCAAAGACCTCAGGGTCTGAGTTCAAGCCCCACAACCGCCATTCTCCCCTCCCCCCCACCAAGAAAAAGAAAAAAAAAAGGAAATGATCATTGCCATTATAACTAAATTTAGTCAATCTGAAATCCCTAACATTACAGTGCCAAAGAAGGTCAGTCACAGGATGAAGTCTGGCTCAAGTGGTAAAGAGTGCCAGCCATGAATGAAAAAACTGCTGCAAGGCCCTGAGTTCAAGTCTGAGAAATGGCAAAAGAAAAAAAAAAGGGGGGGGAAGAGATATGCCACAATCATATATCCGCGGAAAGCCTTATTTTGTAACCAAAATCATCAAAGTCTAAGAAAGTCTACATCTAAATTCGAAGAATTATTATTATTATTAGATAGACTGTTTTAGTGAAAACATTTTAAATATCCTGATACTTTAACTGACATGAAGAGTTCCCTAGCCCTGGGTTGGTTTCCAGACTGGATTATAAAACTGTCACTCAAACTGCAATTACCAGAGGCTGCAAGAAAGAGAACATTCATATGTATTCTTACAACCTTTTACATCAGACTGGCCGAACCATGCTTCCAAATCTGCAGTCCATCCTTCCTTTAGAGTAATAACCTACCTCTATCATTTTCAAGCAAAACAAAACAAAAAAAATCACAGTTTACTTGCCCTGGATGGTTCCTTCGCTCAACTTTTTAAAAATCACTGTTTTCCAGCCCACCGGCCGACTCCAACAAACCACCCACCTAAACCCCCTCAGGTCTGGGTAACCTGAGAGGCGAAGGAAGCGCGTCGGGCGCGTGCCGCCGCGGTTCGGCCGACCCGGGCGAGGCACGCGCGGCCTCGCGAGCG
>NW_012267255.1:11703050-11708230 GCF_000151885.1 Dipodomys ordii
ACTCTACCACTTGAGCCACAGCACCACTTCCAGCTTTTTTCTTTTTTCTTATGTGGTGCTGAGGAATCGAACCCAGGGCCTCAGGCATGCAAGACAAGCACTCTACCACTGAGCCACCTTCCCAGCCCCCCCTAAAATTCTTTAGAGGCATATTATGCCAAATTTTTTTATTTTGATGCCCTTTGTAGAATTGCTTTTGCTTTTATGAAAGAAGTTTCTAATGAATTAATTGCACCAGGCAGTTTTAATTCTGTTTACTATTTATAAGATAAGGAACTGATTAGTATTCAGGGTTTTTCTTCTTTTATCCAAGTCCTTTTCTAAAAATTAGGCCATGACAGTTTGCCAAGCAATAAAAGAAAAGAGCTACTGAAAAAAATACAACTACTGAGATTTGACTGAAAAGTTCCAGTAGTATTGAGTAACACCACAGCACTACTGATACTTCTGCTTTTCCTATATTTCTTAATCTTGATACTGAAGCATTAGAAGAGTTATCTGTTGCTAGGAACTTTAGTTAGTATCTGGCTTGTAGACCCTAAGAGTCACATTTCTCTTCTTGGTAAGATACTAAACAGAACTTCGGACACTGACAAAACTACAGATTCTTCTCCACTTTTCCCAAACAGGATTGGTTAAACAGAAAGGAGAATAAAAGGTATCTTGTGGGCCAAATCCTATGTTGCTTAGGTATGGAGTTTCAATCTTCAGAATGACCTCATTAACCACATTTAACAAAAAAGAAATTGAGGCCCAGTCTAGTTAGGAAAGAACCAAAACATTGAGCAACTGATTAGTTGGTAAGAGGCAGAGTGGGAGCTAATCTCAGCTCTCCCTTTATTCTAACAAAATACAAAGCACAGGAAAAATGAAGTTAGCAATGAGTCGGCAATATTTTATCCAGGTGCCTTAAAAAAATTAGAGGTCAGGGGCTGGGAAGGTGGCTCAGTGGTACAGTGTTTGCCTTGTATGCATGAGGCCCTGGGTTCGATTCCTCAGCACCACATAAGCAAAAAGAAAAAAAGCCGCAAGTGGCTCAAGTGGTAGAGCACTAGCCTTGAGCTGAAGAGCTGAGGGACAACATCCAGGCCCAGAGTTCAAGTCCCATAACAGGCAAAAATAAATAAATAAATAAATATTTAAAAATTAGAGGTCAATACAAAGCATTACCTTCAAAATTAATCATAAATTAAAGCAACAGAAGGCAGGGTGGAACCAGGCAATGGTGGCTCATGTCTGTAATTCTGCTCAGGAGGCTGATGTCTGAGGATTGGGTTCTAAGCCAGCTCAGGCAGGAAAGTCCAAGAGACTCTTATCTCCAATATACACCACCAGAAAACCAGAAGTGGTGTTGTAGCTCAAGTGATAAAGTGCTAGCCCTGAGTAAAAGAAGCTCAGGGACAGTATGCAGGCCTGGAGTTCAAGCCCCATGACCCACAACAACAAAAAATAAGTCATGGTGATGTAGCTTTCACAGGTCAGGTGGGCAACCAGGAGGCAGATTGTGGGAATAGAGTTTGTTTTATGCATTTTGGGGGGAAGTACTGGGATTTGAACTCTAAGCTTTCTAGGCAAGTGCTCTACCATTTGAGCCATGCTTCCAACCCGTGTGTGTGTGTGTGTACCTGTGTGATTGAACTCAGGGAGTGGCTCCTGAGCTTCTTTTGCTCAAGGCTTGTCCTCTGCCACTTGAGCCACAGAGCCACACTTCTGGCTTTTTTTTATTGTTGTTGTTGCTGCTTACTTGGAGGTAAGCGTCTCAGGGCATCATTACTCACATTTGACAAAAGGGACACTTGAAGCTCAGTGTAGTTTAGGAATAGTCAACAACTCTGGTAAGTTGACTAGTTGGTAAGTGAGAAAGAAATGAGGGCAGAAGGCAGAATATGAACGTATTTTTTTTTCTGCTTCCTTGTTAAGACCTGTAGAACCCCGACCCCAAATCCACCCCCTGGAACCACCCTCTGATCCCATGGGAAGGTTGCTGCCCCTGGTTGCTCTTCAATCTACAGTCTTCCCCTGTGGAAGATCACGTCCAGCCTGTTTCTTTTGCCTCCATTTTCCCAATAAGGATAGAGTCAGAAAAGAGTCTATGTGTCAGGCGGGGAAGGTGGCTCAGTGGTAGAATGCTTGCCTTGCATGCATGAGGCCTTGGGTTTGATTCCTCAGCACCACATAAGCAAAAAATGCTGGAAGTTGTTGTTGGCTCAAGTGGTAGAGCACTAGTCTTGAGCTAAAGAGCTGAGGGACAGTGCCCAGGTTGAGTTCAGGCCCCACAACTGACAAAAACAAAAGAAAACAAAACTGGGCCCTGGTGGCTCACACCTGTAATCCTAGTTACTCAGGAGGCTGAGATCTAAGGATCACGGTTCAAAGCTGGCCTGAGCAGGAAAGTCCATGAGACTGGTATTTCCAATAAACCACTCAGAAGAACGGAAGTGGCACTGTGGCCCAAGTGGTAGAGCACTTGTCTTGACCTGAAGAGCTGTGGGACAGCACCCAGGCCCAGGTTTCAAGCCCCAGGACCCCGTGCCCCCCCCAAAAAAAAAGATTTGGGGCTGGGATTGTGGCTTAGTGATAAAGTGCTTGCCTAACATTCATGAAGCCCTAGGTTCGATTCCTCAGTACCACATAAACAGAAAAAGCCAAGAGTGGTCCTGTGACTCAAGTGGTAGAACACTAGCCTTGAGCAAAAGAACTCGGACAGTGCCCAGGCCCTGAGTTTAAGCCCCAGAAATGGGGGTGGGGGGGAAGGTTTTAATTTGAAAACATGTTAGCTAGGTACCAAGTAACTTATGCTCATAATTCTAGTCACTCAGGATGCTGAAATCTGAGGATCATGATCTGAAGCCAGCATAGGAAGATGAATCCATGAGACTCATCTCCATTTGACCAGCAGAACCATAGTCTGGATAGAGATGGGAGGGACAGCATGGAAAGGGAGTGAAGGCACAGGTGGACAGCGCTCCTGAGCTCGCTGGGTATACTTTAAAAGCATCTGTATGATCTTATTTGTACTTACAGGCCAGAGGCATGGGAAATCTTTGGACTTAATGAAAGAATCTAGGGGTGTTGGCAGGATCTTCTCTTTTGGGGGAGCTGGGGGGGGCAGTACTGGCAGGTACTCTACTACTCCAGCCACACTTCTGCCTTGGAGCTCTCTCAATGCTACAAGGAGCACACACCCATTTATTTTTTTTAATTTTTTTTTTTGCCCATCATGGGGCCTGAACTCGGAGCCTGGACACTGTCCCTCAGATCTTCAGCTCAAAGCTAGCGCTCTACCACTTGAGCCACAACGCCACTTCTGGCTTTTTCTGCTTATGTGGTGCTGAGGAATTGAACTCAGGGCCTCATGCATGCAAGGCAAGCGCTCCACCACTGAGCCACCTTCCCAGCTCAGAACAGAATTTTTAAATTGAATTTTATTTTTGTTAATCCAAATTTTCTCATTTCCATTCATAAGTTTTTGTGGGTGAGTGCCAATTCTGGGGCTTGAACTCAGGGTATGAGCCACCAGTGCCTAGCTCCTGTTCATAATTTTTAAAAACTTAAACACTAAATTAAAATGCTTCTAAGGCATGGGCTGGTGGCTCATATCTGTAATCCTAACTAATCAGGAGACTGAGATCTGAGGATTGTGATTCAAAGCCAGCTCTGGAAAGAAAGTCTAGGAGACTTGTCTTCAATTAATCAATTAAATGTCTGAAGTGGAGCTGTGAGTCCATTGGTAAAGCACCAACCTGGGGCAAAATAAAATAAGGAATGGCCAGGTGCTGGTGGCACCTGTAATCCTAGCTACTCAGGAGACTGAGATCTGAAGATCACGATTCAAAGCCAGCCCAGGCGGGAAAGGCCGTGAAACTTTTTTTTTGTTGGTCGTGGAGCTTGAACTCTGGGCTTGGGCACTGTCCTTGTGCTCTTCAGCTCAAGGCGATCACTCTACCACTTGGCCACAGCACCACTTCTGGTTTTCTAGTGGTTTATTGGAGATAACAGTCTCACAAACTTTCCTGCCCCGGCTGGCTTTGAACCGTGATCCTCAGATCTCAGCCTCCTGAGTAGCTAGAGGCATGAGCCACCGGTGTCCGGCTCGTGAAACTCTTATCTCCAGTAAAACACCAGAAAATTGGAAGTGGCACTGTGGCTCAAGTGGTAGAGTGCTTGCCTTGAGCTGAAGAGCTGAGGGACAGCATCCAGGCCCAGAGTTCAAGCCCCATGACTGAAATACAAACAAACAAAAAACCTGCTTGGGGTTGGGAAGGTAGCTCAGTGGTAGAGTGCTTGCCTTGCATGCATGAAGCCCTGGATTTGATTCCTCAGCACCACATAAGCAGAAAAAGCCGGAAGTGGCTCTGTGGCTCAAGTGGTAGAGCGCTAGGTTTGAGCTGAAGAGCTGAGGGACAGCACCTAGGCCCAGAGTTCAGGCCCCACAACCAACAACAACAACAAGAACAAAAAACAACCCTGCTTATTTCTTTGAAGCCTTTCAACGGAAATTCTTGGTTGCTTTTGAACTTTAATGAAAGGTTCAGAAATTAATCTTTCCCCTGTTCTTTCATTCTTCTCCCTTCTTCTCTCAGTTCTTTTCTTTCTCAAGGGGAGGATTATTATAGGTGGAGCTGGGGTGACAGGGACTTAGCTGGAGAAGGAAGAGTAAGAAGGGATAATAACCTACCTTTTTTTTTTTTTTTTGGCCAGTCCTGGGGCTGGAACTCAGGGCCTGGGCACTGTCCCTGAGCTTCTTTTGCTTAAGGCTAACACTCTACCACTTCAGCCACTGCACCACTTCCTAACTTTTCTGCTTATGTGGTACTGAGGAATTGAACCCAGGGTCTCAGGCATGCAAGGCAAGCATTCTACCACTGAACCACCTTCCCACTTTTTTTGTACCCACCTTACTGCAGTTCTTCCCCAAGACAATATTCAATGACCAGCTTTGTAAACAGAAAATACTTGACTTCTTTTAACTTTGAAGACACATATTCTCCTTATGAAAACTGACATTTATACTGACTTGAAAATGCTGTGACATTTTTGGGAATTGCTGGGCTCAAATGGCTTTCTGGAATCAGACAACCAAAGAACCTGCCAGATGACATTTTTGCTCCAGGGAGGGAGGTAGGAGGTAGAGAAGAGAAGGAAATTCAGATTCTTGGCTGGATGTCTGGCTTAGATGT
>NW_012267255.1:11708280-11718316 GCF_000151885.1 Dipodomys ordii
CGCCGCCGCCGCCGCCGCCTCGGCCCTAAAGGGGAGTCGGCGCCTCGCCTCCGCCGACACAAATCCCACCGCCGCCCGCTCTTAAAGGGGAGGCGCGCGCGGAGGAGGGCGGGGGCGCCGCGGAAGCTGGGGTGCCGCGGGCTCCGCGGGTGGAAGCGCGGGTGGGGACCGGACCGGGATATGGGGGCGGGGGTCGGGAGGGGAGCTGTGTGCCCGGACCTCGCCACTCCCTCACCTCGGCTTCCGATTCCCCGCCTCCCGGCGCCCGCGGGGCCGACCCTCGCTCCCTCTGGACTCTGCTCGGAGAGTCGGGACGGGTCCGCTCAGGGTGCGGGGCGAGGGGCGGGGAGCAATTTAGGGAGAGCTTCGGGCTTCTTCCCCGCGGGACCCCGCACGCGCCGCACCGGTGAGGTGCAGGGAACGGCGTGTGCGGCACCCCGAGGATGGGGACGGCGGCGTCCGGCGACCCGCCGGGCTCTCCTCGGACTCCTGGGCGAGCGGCCACCTCCGGCTCGGCCTCAACTTTTTTCTTACAATTCCAACTCGGTTGGTTTGTATTGTTCTCCGGGCAGCGCCAGACTTTTGCCTGACTCCCAGGAGAGCCGGGCTGGGAGGAAAGAAGAGCGGTTGTGAGTTACAGCCCTGGAAGGGGGGCCGGGACGTGGCGCGGCCGCAGGGCGCAGGGTGTGGTGCCTGGCTCTTGACAGCGAGGTCCAAATAAGGGAACCGGGAGCCGCCCGAGGGGGAGCGCGGCTGTGGATATGCGGGGGGTTGTTTTGCTTCCTCCGTGTATTCACGTGATTGCCAACTACGTTTAAGTGACCTCTGGCTCTGGGAAGAGGTTTCTCCAGGAATAAATACCTTTGCAGTCTCCCACGAGAGTTTTGACGCGAGTCTGGTTCTGGTGCTTTCACTCTGTAGACACAAAGGGATTTTTCCTTTCTTTCTTGGTCTGAGATCGGGACTCCCCGAACTTGTAAGCAGCAGCAGCTTTCGCTTTTTGGTGAGCCCTGGGAACCACTCCTCCAACCCCTGGACACACGGGGTTTTTTTTTTTAAATGTGGGTGGCATTTTATTGCTTGCAAACAAACCAACCTTCCATTGATTTTTCACTTTGGGGTTAAGACACCTCAGTTATTTCTGAATGTGGTAAGGATAGAGCCTCTTAGAGCCTCCTCATTCATTCATTCATTCATTCATTCGATAAGTATTTATTGACTACCTGGACACAGTTTGAGATGTTTTGGCTTTATACATGAACAAAACAGAGCAAAAATCCCTACCCTAGGTGGTATCATATTTAAGGAAAGGCAGTAAGTCATAAATAATTAATATGGAAAATCAAATCACAAGGGAGGAGGAGATTCCTCAAAGCAGATTTGAGGGAAAAGTCCAGAAGTTGTGTGGGGTTTTTTGTTGTTGTTTGTCTTCGGTTTTTGGTTTTTGGTTTTGTTTTGTTTTTTTTGTCGGTCAGCAGGGCTGAACTCTGGGCCTGGGCGCTGTCTCTCAGCTCTTCAGCTCAAGAAGCTGGATTCAAGTGTTTGTTTTTGTCAGTCACGGGGCTGAACTCTGGGCCAGGGCTCTGTCTCTCAACTCTTCAGCTCAAGGCTAGCGCTCTACCACTTGAGCCACAGCGCCACTTCCGGTTTTCTAGTGGTTTATTGAAGATATGAGTTTCACGGACTTTCCTGCCCGGGCTGGTTTTGAACGATCTGATCCTCAGATCTCAGCCTCCTGAGTAGCTAGGATTACAGGCGTGAGCCACCAGCGCCCGGCTTTAATTTTTAATTATTAACATAATGGTGATCTACAGAGGGGGTACAGTTACATAAGTCAAGTAAACAGTACATTTCTTTTGGACAATGTAATTCCTTCCTTCACTCTCTCCCCGTTCAGGAGTTCCGTTTTGAACAAGTAACTTGAGTTGTCCAGTTTGTAGGGATGGAGGAAATGGGAGAAGATGGAAGGTGTGACATTGATCAAGATACATTGTACTCATCATCTCACTTTTTTTTTTTTTGCCAGTCCTGGGGCTTGAACTCACAGTGTAGGAAACGTCCCTGAGCTTTTATGCCCAAGGCTGGCCCTACTACTAGAGCCATAGCTCGATTTCCTTATAATCTGATTTATGGACTTGAAACTCCTTTGTACAACTATTTAATTTTTTGTGTGTGTGTGAGTCAGGGCCTGGGCTTCTTTTGCTCAAGGCTAGGATTCTATCACTTGAGCCACAGTGCCACTTCCTGCTTTTTTTGTTTATGTGGTACTAGGGAATCAAACCTAGGGATTCATCATGTTAGGCAAGTTCTCTACCACTAAGCCACATTCCCAGCCCCAACTACTTTTTTTTAAAATGTTTTTAAAAAGTTCATATGGCCCAATGTTGGTAGCACACCCTGTAATCCTAGCTATTAGGAAGGCTGAGGTCTGGGAGTCACGGTCAAAGCCAGCCAGGGCAGGAAAGTCCTTGAGACTCATCTCCAGTAAACCACCCAGAAAACCAGACGTGGCACTGTGGCTCTGAAAAGCTGAGGGAGAGCACCCAGGTCTAGAGTTCAAGCCCCACGAATGACACACAAAAAAAAGTTCATCTGGATAATCTTGAGTTGTCAGTTGGATATGTAAGTGTGGGGATAAAGAAAATGGTTGGAGCTAGTGATATGTGGGAGATTTCAGCATTTTAAAGAGACAAAGTTATTAGACTAGATAAGGTCACCAAAGGAAAGAATGTAAATAGAAGAAAGACAAGGATTAAGCCCTACAATTAGTACAAAATGAAGGGAGACACAGATGTGCCAGTAATGGAGATGAGAGGAGCTGTCAGTGAAGTAGTATAAAGGAATGAGGTACCCAGAAAGCCAAATTTTGTGCAGCAAAGTGGGGTGAGTAACTAGAAAAAGAGCAGATGAGTTGGGATGACAAATATAAGCAATGCTTTTTTTTTTTTTTTTTTTGGTTGGTCATGAGGCTTGAACTCTGGGCTTGGGTTGGGTGCTGTTGCTGCGCTCTTCAGCTTAAGGCAAGTGCTCTACCACTTGAGCCACAGCGCCACTTTTGGTTTTCTAGTAGTTTTTTTTTGTTTTTTGTTTTTGTTATGTGGTGCTGAGGAATCGAACCCAGGGCCTCAGGCATGCAAGGCAAGCACTCTATCACTGAGCCACCTTCCCAGCCCTCTAGTAGTTTTTGGAGATAAGAGTCTCACCGAATTTCCTGCAGGGCTGGCTTTGAACTGAGATCCTCAGATCTCAGCATCCTGAATAGCTAGGATTACAGGCGTAAGCCACTGGCACCCGGCTTTAAGCAGTTCTTTTAAGAGAGCCTGCAAAACAGAATCTAAAAAATGGGACAGAAACTAATGGCTAAAATGGAGTCAGAAGGAAATTGAAAAGATTGAGGAGGAAATAATTTTATTTCCATGGGTTTGATATAAAAGAAAAGACAGAATTGATGTCAGAACAAGAAAATAGAGCCAGGTACCAGTGGCTTATGCTTGTTATCCTAGCTACTCAGGAGGCTTAGATTTAGATCTGAGTTTGAAGCCCGGATAAGAGACTCTTATCTCTTTTTAATCACCAAAAAGGCAGAAGTGGAGCTGTGGCTTATGTGGTAGAGAGCCAGCTTTGGGTGGAATAGCTAAGGGACAGTGCTCAGGCCCTGAGTTCAAGTCCTAGTGCTGGCTTCCAGTAGCATGATTTCACTGGCATTGCCCTCTTGATGGATAACTTGCCCATGCCATGAACCAAGGCATGTTAGCACTTGGCTCCAATGTGCTCTCACCATTCCAACCAGAAATTGACACAAATGCTACTGTTAGGATTATAGCCAGTTCTCTTAATGCAAGCACTGACTTTGTTAATTATTCTGTTGTATCTCTTTTGGCTATAGGTAGCTCAGTGGAATCCGTTTTAACACCAAAAATTAGTTGCTTCACACCAGGTGTAAGCCAGAAGTGCATGCTTTGTAGGCCTGCTGTTTTGGAGAGATTCTCTGTTAAGATCAACACCAGCAGCAACAATCAAGACAGCACAGTCAGCCTCAGGTGTGTCGACAATCACATTTTTTTTATAGCATCTGTATCCCACAGAGTTGATGGTAGTCACATAATACTTGCTGCTCTCAAACTCTCACAAGGAGATATTAATGGTGGTACCATCACATAAGTCACTGTCAATTTATCCAAGACATCGGCATATTTGAAGGGGTCATTTCCTGTCTCCATAGCTTCCTTCTCAATTTCTTACTGTTGGTTGTTGTTGATGTTGAATCCACCAATCTGCAGAACAGCTGACCAGTACTAATGGACTTGCCTAGTCTACATGTCCAGTGATGAATAGGTTAATGTAAGTCTTTTCCTGTTCTATATTAACTTTGATTTAGTGGTGATTCTAGTGACACCTGTATTCTGGCAGCACATTCCCTGAGAAAAAAGAATTAATTTTTATTCTTATTTTTTTATTGTTCACCAGTCCTGGGGCTTGGATTCTAGGCCTGGGCCCTGTCCTTAAACTTTTTTTTTTTTTTTTGCCAGTTCTGGGGCTTGAACTCAGGGCGTGGGCACTGTTCCTGAGCTTCTATTGCTCAAGGCTAGCACTCTACCACTTGAGCCACAGCACCACTTTCAGCTTTTTCTGTGTATGGGTACTGAGGAATCAAACCCAGGGCTTCATGCATGCTAGGTAAGCACTCTACCACTAAATCACATTCCAAGCCCATAAAACTTTTTTTGCTCAAGGCTAACACTGCACCCCTTGAGCCACAGCACCACTTCTGGCTTTTTCTGTATATGTGTTACTGTGGAATCCAACCCAGGGCTTCTTGCATGCTAGGAAAGCATTCTGCCACTAAGCCACATTCCCAGCCCGAACAATTAATTTCCTAATAAACAAAACTAGTCCCTTTAGGTACCAACTCTTGTCAAATTTTTGGTCATAGTAATATTAATAGGGATTTTCTTTTCTTTTCTTTTTTTTTTTTTTGGTAGTCCTTCCTAGAGATTGAACCAAGGGCCTCACTCATACTAGGGCAAATATCCTATCAAGTTTCACTCCCAGCTGCAAATAGAGTTGTGTGTGTGTGTGTGTGTGTGTGTGTGTGTGTGTGTGTGATAAGGCTTGAACGCTGGGTCTGGACACTGTCCATGAGCTCTTCAGCTCAAGATTATCACTCTACCACTTGAGCCACAACACCATTTCTGGTTTTCTGGTGGTTGATTGAAGATAAGTCTCACATATTTTCCTGCATGGGCTGGCTTTGAACCACTATCCTCAGATCTCAGCCTCCTTTGTAGCTAGGATTATAGGCGTGAGCCACTGGTGCCAGGCATGCAAGTAGAGCCCTTTATGAATGTCACCAATGTCTCTGTCTTATTAAGCAAATCATGATGAAAATAATCTAACAGTTTTCTATGAGGCTTTAAGACCATACAGCACACAATCACATGTCCAACGTATTGGGGGTCACCTGGATATGGCCTGCTAGTACCAGAGAGGGGGAAGAGCACACCTATCTACTGGGATAGGGCAGATGTGTTCACAAAATTTCAGAGATTGATGGAGCTGGGAATATAGTTTAGTGGTAGAGTGCTTGCCTAGCATGCAAGAAGCTCTGGGTTTTATTCCTCAGTACCACATAAACTGAAAAAACTGGAAATAAGCGCTGAGGCTCAAGTGGTAGAATGCTAGCCTTCAGCAAAAGCAGCTCAGGGACAGAGCCCAAACCCTGAGTTCAAATCCCAGGACTAACAAAAAAACAAATTGAGGGGGTGAATTTCATTAAAGGACATTATAAGCATGTAGGCAAATCCCAGGAAGAAACTCCTTTATTCAAGTAATATTTGCCTACAGAATACAGAGTTGAGTTGGCCAGAGCCAGCTTTCCCTTCTCTTCCTCAGTCAGCTCCGTGACTAGGTAGTTGGCCCCTTTCTTTGACTTTTGGACACACATCCAGACGTGTTCTGCTGCTTTTCTTGCGTAATATAAGGTTCTTTAATCAGTATCTACAGATGCTGCCCTGATTCAATTTGGCAAGAGACTTAGAGCGTCTGGGGACAAGTTGAGAACTGAAAATAGATCCTGCCCATTGACTGGGCGAAAGGGCCTGCTTCTTAACCACCTTACACCCAAGTCAGAGCTTGTCATGGCTAGGACACTGGGATGTCGCCTTCCATTCCATGGGGAATCTGATTTTGATCCAAAGGTGGCTTTCATATTAAAACAGAAGTACTGACAGCCGGTACCATATTAAAGTCTCCCTCTTACAGACTCTAAGGAAGTTGTACTGATACACAAGTCTGGTGACATTTCCCTTCTCTTTATAAAAAAAGTACAAACCTCCCAGAACCCAACCTCTATTGGGCCATCTGGGGAAACAAGATCTGGTATCTCTCCAAGGCAGAAGAGTTTATGGTTTTCTTCCATCCTCTAAACTAAAGACCTTTTCATTTTACCCATTCGAAAAATCTATAGTTATTTGGTTTTTTTTGGGGGGGTTGGTTTTTTTTTATTTTTGGATCCGGTCGTGGGGCCTGAACTCTGGGCCTGGGCACTGTCCCTCAGCACTTCAGCTCAAGGCTAGCACTCTACCACTTGAGCCACAGCGCCACTTCCGGCTTTTTTCTTTTTGCTTATGTGGTGCTGAGGAATCGAACCCAGGGTCTCAGGCATGCAAGGCAAGCGCTCTACCACTGAGCCACCTTCCCAGCCCCCAATGAGTACATTTTTCTGTTTATATGGTACTGAGTAATCGAACCCAGGGCCTCTTGCATGCAAGGCAAGCTCTCTACCACTGAGCCACCTTCCCAGCCCCTCTGTTTTCATTCTTATACTCACCATTCTGTGTATATGAGATTAATGTTCCCTCCACGTTTTTCTGTGGTTCTATTTTTCCTCATTCTCTTTTTCTGTTGTTTAGAATACATACCCACTATCAATGTCTCTTCACAATCATTACTTTTTAGTCTGTTAATTCAAACCTTGTATTAAATGCCTGTAGAGTTTTATTTTGTTTTTACATTTCAGTTATCGTACTTTGTTTTCTGATACAGAGTCTTGCTGTGTAGCCCACGCTAGTCTCAAATTTGTGATCCTCTTGTTTGTTTCCTGAATGCTTGAAAGATGATTTTGTATTTTTCCAACCTTTATTTTCATTCACTTTTTTTCTAAAGACATCTCTTTAATTATGCTTTTACCTTAGTTACATGGATATATTAGAATTACTATTTTTGAATTCTTGTTAAATCCAATATCAAGACACTCTCAAGTAGTTTCTGTTTACTGCTTGTTGCTTTTTTCCCAATATATGGGTCAGACACTACTGGTTCTTTGAATGCCTTATAGCTTTTGTGGAAATTGGACATTAGAGAACACTCTGTAGTCACAGTGGGTTTTGTTCCATCCCCCCATCTATTAGTATTTTCTTGTTGTTTATAGAGACTGGCTGAATTATTTCAAGAATTATTTCATTGTCCCCCATTGCTATATGTTTCTGCTATTGTTCCTCAGGGGGTACAGTGTTGATGCTATCAGTTACTGGAGATGACCATGAGGCCAGTAGAGTTCTCTTCTACTCTTCCTGATCACATCCATCCATTAAAGTTCCTGTTTTTGCAGGAATTCTTTGGGGGGCATAAATTCCACTTATCTTCCACTGTACATTTTCTTTCACTGTGGCTTGAAAATATTAGGTGGAAAATCCTAGAAATAAAAATTCATGTTTTCAATTTCACACTTCTAGGTGGGCACTGGTGGCCCACACCTGTAATCCTAGCTATTTAGGAGGCTAAGATCTGAGGATCAAGGTTCAAATCCAGCCTGGGCATAAAAGTCCACTCTAATCTCCAGTAAACCACTAGAAAACTGGAAGTGGTGCTGTGGCTCAAGCGGTAGAGCACTCGCCTTGAGCTGAAGAGCGCAGGGACAGCACCTAAGCCCAGAGTTCAAGCCCCATGACCGACCCAAAAATAAATAAATAAATAAGTGCTAAGAATGTGACTTAGTGGTAGAGTGCTTGCCTAGCATGCTTGAAGCCCTGGGTTCGATTCCTCAATACCACATACACAGAAAAAGCAGGAAGTAGTTCAGTGGCTCAAGTAGTAGAGTGCTAGCCTTGTGCAAAAGAGGTTTAGGGGGGCGCTGGGAAGGTGGCTCAGTGGTAGAGTGCTTGCCTTACATGCATGAGGCCCTGGGTTTGATTCCTCAGTACCACATAAGCAGAAAAAGCTAGGAGTGAGGCTGAGGCTCAAGTGGTAGAGCGTTGGTCTACAGCTGAAGAGCTGGGGGACAGCGCCCAGGCCCAGATTTCAGGCCCCACAACCAACAAAAAAACAAAAGGGGTTTAGGGGACAGTGTCAGGCCCTGAGTTCAAGCCTCAGGACTGGCCAAAAAAAAAAGAAATAAAAAGAAAAACTGTTAGAGGGATTACCTCCAACAATTAAGATTTTTCCTCTTCCTATTTTTTGAAATGGAAGACTGTTTAAATTCCTACACTTATTCAGAGTTGAGGATTTTTGTTCTCGTGACTCTCTATCAAAGATTGTAGCTTCTGTCAAGGTGAGCTTTTCCATAGGACTAACTCCTGGATATAGTGACTGTTCGCTCTCCTTCTCACTTTTTTGGGGGTCTAGGGTTATCCTTTGTGTTCCCCTACCACCCCCAGCCAAGCCTATATAACCAACCTTTGTCAGTACACCCATGTAGAATTATTCAAAGTTAATTAAATGTATTAACTCTTTGCTTGTCATCCTTCTACACATTTTTATCACAGTCTTCTGAGGACAGTTTATAATATTACAGAATAAAAAGCAGGGGACTGACTAGGTCTTGGGTCTGATATAATCTCCCAACCCATTGTTGACCTGCATCTGCCAAGATCTATAGTGCAATGTCAGGCCTCCAGCCTCTCCCTCAGCCCTGCCCTTCTAGCCTGCCAATCATCACATTACCCACCGCCCTCTATTCACACAGTCACCTTGCGACCCCAACCACCAGCATCTCCTTCTGTCTCTTCCACAGCCTGACACCAGTCTTGCTCTTGTTTTGTTTGTTTGGTTGTTTATTTGGGTTTTGGTCGATCCTGGGGCTTAAACTCAGGGCTTCAGTATGTCCCTGAGGTCTCTTACTCCAGGCTAGCACTGTACCACTTAAGCCACAGTGCCACTTCCAGTTATCTGGTGGTTAATTGGAGATAAAGGAGTCTCCTGATGCTGGGCATGAGTGGCTCATCCCTGTAATCCTAGCTACTCAGGAGGCTGCTATCTGAGGATCTCAGTTCAAGGCCACCTCTGCCAGGAAAATCTGTGAGACTCTTATCTCCAATATATTACTTAGAAAAAGCCCTAAGTGGGGGCTGGGAAGGTGGCTCAGTGGTACAGTGTTTGCCTTGTATGCATGAGGCCCTGAGTTCTATTCCTCAGCACCACATAAGCAAAAAGAAAAAATCCGGAAGTGGCGTTGTGGCTCAAGTGGTAGAGCTCTAGCCTTGAGCTGAAGAGCTGAGGGACAGCGCCCAGGCCCAAAGTTCAGGCCCCACGACCGGACCCAAAAAGAAAAAGCCCTAAGTGGTACTGTGGCTCAAATGATAGAGTGCTAGCCTTGAAAACAGAGGCTCAGGGTCAGCGCCTAGGCCCTAAGTTCAAGCCCCAGGTCCAGCCAAAAACAAAAAGTCTTAAGGACTTTCCTTCCTGGGCTGGTTTTGAATGGAGATCCTCATATCTCAGCCTTCTGAGTAGATAAGATTACAGGAGTGACCCATCAGCTCCCAGCAAGTCTTGCTCTTTCTTTCTTTCTTTTCTTTTCTTTATTTTTTTTTTCAGTTGGTCTTGGGGCTTGAACTCTGGACCTAGTGCTGTCCCTAAGCTCTTTAGCTCAAGGCAAGTACTCTACCACTTGAGCCATAGTTCCACTTTGGATTTTCTGGTAGTTTATTGGAGATAAGAGTCTCTTCAGAGACTGGGCACTGGTGGCTCACGCCTGTAATCCTAGCTACTCAGGAGGCTGAGATCTGAGGATCACGGTTCAAAGCCAGCCCGGGCAGGAGAG
>NW_012267255.1:11720066-11721530 GCF_000151885.1 Dipodomys ordii
CTCTACCACTGAGCCACCTTCCCAACCCCTAGTTTATGATTTATGATGGGTGAATTATAGAAAGTTGTGAATTTTTCTTTTGTCTACCTTGTCTCCTATGTTTTCAGTAACCACATTCTTTATCAGCAGATTCTGTCCCATTCCAAGCTATTTGAAAATTGTGGTTTGACTGATAACCAAAAACAGGCACATATACTTGCAAATAAGCACACATGAACCTGTCAGCAAAAACAATGTCATAAATTTAGTCATTGTGGAAGAAGTCCATTTAAGGTGACTTAACAGAAATACCAAGGTCCAGGCAGAATAGGGAAGCAAGTCAAGTCTGGGAAACTGGCCAGATAGAAGACAGATATGAAAACCTAGCGCTCAAGCTATTCCTAACAGACATTTTTTTGGGGGGGGTCCGGTCGTGGGGCCTGAACTCTGGGCCTGGGCGCTGTCCCTCAGCTCTTCAACTCAAGGCTAGCGCTCTACCACTTGAGCCACAGCGCCATTTCCAGCTTTTTACTTTTTGCTTATGTGGTGCTGAGGAATTGAACCCAGGGCCTCAGGCATGCAAGGCAAGCGCTCTACCACTGAGCCACCTTCCCAGTCCATAATTCTGTAGGTTTTTTTTTTTCCCCCAGGGCTGAGGGTCGAACCCAGGGCCTTGTACGCACCGGGCAGGCGCCCTTCTGTTGGGCTAAACCCCCAGCCCCCGAGACATTTTTAAAATTATCTTTAATTGCACAAAACAGTTTCAATTCAACTTATCAACTTATGAGTGGAATCCATCTTAATCAACGTCATCCCTTCTGTCATTCCCCTTCCCCACATCTATCTCAACCCCACCCATCCCCACAAGCTACCTGGTTCCATTTTCACATATGTACATCAAATGTTTCTTTAAATTTATTGTCAAGGTGATGTACAGAGGGGTTACCATTACGTACGTAAGGTAGTGGGTACATTGCATGTCAAACATTTTACCCACTCCCTCATTTTTCTCCCATGTACAGCAGGTAGGGCAAAATTTGAACCAAGGTGCAAGAGATGGCCAATCAATTAGATTTCACAAAATAGGAAACAGCCAATCAAAATTAGTCTCAAGGGCAGGGAAGGTGGCTTAGTAGTAGAGTGTTTCTCTAGCATGCATGAAGCTCTGGGTTTGATTCCTGAATACCACATACATAGAAAAAGCCAGAAGTGGTGCTGTGGCTCAAGTGCTAGCTTTGAGCAGAAGAAAGCTGAGAGACAGTGTCCAGATCCTGAGTTCAAGCCCCAGGACTGGCAAAAACAAAAATGAAACAAACAACAACAAAAAAAGTAGTCACAAAAAAGATATAATATCCACTCTAGACCCTGTCTGGGATCTGCTGTGTTCGTTGGCAAGCTCTCTGCCTGCTCTGTCTCTCTGAACCAGCATCCTAACAGACTGTTTCTCTTAATCTCCTATCTTGGTTAATTTAGCAGCCCTCACCT
>NW_012267255.1:11726095-11727711 GCF_000151885.1 Dipodomys ordii
GCCCTGGCTCATGGTTTCTGATGGTGGTAATGCATGGCAGAATCTACCAATTCATGCCAGCCAGGAAACAGAAAGAAAGGAACAGAAGACAATGCACATCTTTTCAGGGCAATACACCCCTGGTTCTTTATTTCCATCAGCTAGGCCCACCTCTTGCCTTTCACCACTTCAAATAACACTCAGTACCACTATGTTATGAATCCAGCAAGGGATCAGCCATTGATTAGGTCAGATCCCTCGGGGTCCAATCACTTTCCAAAAGCCCATCACTTGGTAACCAAACACCAGTATATGAATCTGTGGGGGACATTTTATATTCAAGCCATCATAACAAGGATGCAGTTCAGTGGTCCAGTCCATGCTTTGCATACATAAAGCCCTGGCATCAATCTCCAGCCTCACAGAATAAAAACAAATTTGAAAAGAGGGTACAGGGAATTCACTGGATCCATCAAACACTTGTGATCAAATAATTTTATCATAGATATTTGTGGATGCTAATAGTAACCTGCTCTACAAAGCACCTTAAAGATGCAAGATATTAATGGAAAGGGACATTAAAATTCTATTCTTTCAATGAGCTGAATCACTCTGCTGGTTAGAGAAATATGTAATCAGTTCTGAATTTAAAATGACTCTGGAAAGCAGGGACATGACACAAGATCATTCTCACATCCTTTCTCTCCAGAGATTTTTCAGAATATCAGCACTGATTTAAAAGGAAATGAGAGAGAGACAGAGAGAAAGAGAGAGAGAGAGAGAGATACCCGTTGTCCCGTTGTGATTTTTTGGTATTGCAGAAAAAAATGGTTAAGCTAAGCTATTCCATAGGTGTAGAATAACAAAATCTTTCTTTCTTTCTTTCTTTTTTCTTTTTTTGGTCCAGGCTCTGGGCCTTGGCACTGTCCCTCAGCTCTTCAGCTCAAGGCTAGTGCTCTACCACTTGAGCCACAGCACCACTTCCAGGTTTTTCTGCTTATGTGGTGCTGAGGAATCGAACCCAGGGCCTCATGCATGCAAGGCACGCGCTCTACCACTGAGCCACCTTCCCAGCCCCCAAAATCTTTCTTCATAATAATTTAAATATCCTATTTTTATGATTAATTTTGTTTTCATATTATATTTTACTTAAGTAGAGTTGAAAAGTAAATAAAAGAGAATAAATAACCATACTTCTACCACTCAAAACGAATTCCAATATTTTGGCATAGTTGCTTTCAATCTTTTTTCCATATTCACCACTTCAACAAAATATTTTTATGTATCTCTGATTCTCATAGTCTTTGTCTCCATCTGTTCATTTATAAGTAGATGGTCCATGGGGAGGTTGAGATCAGGAGGATCTTCATTCAAGGTCAGCCTGAGCAGAAAAGTTTGAAAGACTCCATCTCAATGGAAAAACAAACCTAGGCATGGTGATACAAATCTGTCATTCAAAATATTATAGCAAGTCTAAAATAGGCAGATCGGATTGGAAAGGTGGCTCAGTGGTAGAGCGCTTGCCTTGCATGCATGAGGCCCTGGGTTTGATTCCTCAGCACCACATAAGCAAAAAGAAAAAAGCCAGAAATGGTGCTGTGGGTCAAGTGGTAGAGTACTGGCCTTGAGCTGAAGAG
>NW_012267255.1:11729256-11779133 GCF_000151885.1 Dipodomys ordii
AAGGCAAGAGTGCAAGTTCCTGTCCCGCTAGAAAGTATATGAATATGGGCATCAGGTAACTGTGCTTAGGAATATGTCCTGGTCCACTTCTCAACTTTAGTAACTGTGGGCAGGGTGGACACAGCGACTGCTCTCTTGATCCTGACAGCATCTCTGGTGTCTGAACAGTTTTCTCTGAATGGTTCCTGAGCACGGCGATAATCTTTGTCCCTTGTGGCTGAGATGAGATGGCCCAGTTGGAGTCCACATTGGAAAGCAGTGACAGATTATGTGGGAATTATTATGTGCTGGTAATGTAGCTTGGTAAGCACATAGTTTGGGAATGATCAGAAAGCATGGGTGCCTGGTGTTGGGGGGAGGCGGGGAGGTTTGAACAACTGCAAATATTAGCTTTCTTTGCTACACTTAAACCCCTGAGCCCTTTGGACCCCCAGTACCCAGCACCCTCATATTGCTCAAGGCCCTGGCAATGAGCCCAGGCTGCTCTGGTGGGCATGAAGCTTGCGTTCGCCCGGCACTCCTCCTCCCTTCTTCTAAGCTTTGATGGAAATATGCACGACTTCAGTATTGCGCTGCTTCAATGCCTCTTCTCAAGCTCTCTCTCTGCCTTACTCCTCTAAGGGCTCTTGAATCTTTCTCATTTCTGAATCTCCATTACTTGACAGACTGGTATGCAGCAGAATTGCAATAAATATTTATTATTTGAATTTTTAAAAAATTATCTTTCAGTAGTTGTACAAAGGGGTTTCAAGTTAACGTATCAATTTATGAGTGCAATGCGTCTTGATCAATGTCACCTTTCCATTGCTCTCCCCCATCTCTCCCAACCCCATCTATGCAATACATGTTTTTAACAAAACAATGAATGGTATTAGTCTTCTATGTCTAAGGCACCCATGACACTTTCTCTCTCTCTCTCTTTCTTTCTTTTTTTTTTTTGGGTCTGGTTGTGGGACCTGAACTCTGGGCCTGCTGTCCCTCAGCTCTTCAGCTCAAGGCTAGCGCTCTACCACTTGAGCCATAGCACCACTTCCGGCTTTTTCTTTTTGCTTATGTGGTGCTGGGGAATTGAACCCAGGGTCTCAGGCATGCAAGGCAAGCGCTCTACCACTGAGCTACCTTCCCACCCCGACACTTTCTTTTATGATGTTATGACTTCCAACCTGTACAGCAATTTGTTTGTGTGCAACGGGAGCTATGGATGGTCAGGAACCACTTAACATTGAGCAGAGAGCTTTGAGTATAATCAGCACATAATTAATATTTAATGCAGTTGAGCAAAAGTTTTTTTGAAAAACAAAAGGATCTAATTAGTCAGTATGAGAAATAAATGTGTGTATGCTAACTCAGATGCAGGACTATAAATAGGTCTTTATTTCCACCCTACTGTCTCCCTGGAGCTAACAGGGGTATTCTGAGGTCTCAGCCTGCTGGTTTCTGTACATGGGGCTAGCAGCCAGAGCAACTCAATCAACTGGCTCTTTCAGTCTCTCCCTCAGGCCTCTCCTCCAGCTAATGGTAATTTTCACTTTCACATTACATATATGTGTATGTGTATACTACATATATATGTACACCACACACACACACACACGCCTGGGAAGTCAGAAGGTTACTTCAGTTTAAATACTAACTCAAGTGCAAAGTCAAGAATAGATCTGCCTCAGCCAGGCATCAGTGGCTCATGCCTTTCAACCTAACTACTCAGGGGGCTGAGATCTGAGGATCCCAGTTCAAAGCCAGCCTAGGAAAGGTAAGTTCTTGAGACTCTTATCTCCAATTAAGCACTTTAAAAAAGGCTGAAGTGGAGCTGTGGCTTAAGTGGTGGAACACTAGCCTTGCGTAAAAAAATACCTCAGGAAGAGGGCTAAGGTCCTGAGGTCAAGCCCCAGGACTAGCTCAGGTACATACAAGTTCACAGAGACCATGTGTTACAGCACATATGTGTTATCCTAGCTACTCAGGAGGCTGAGATCTGAGGATCATGGTTCAAAGCTAGTCTGGGTAAGTAAGTCTGTGAAAGATTTTTTTTTTGGTCGTTTGTGGGGCTTGAACTCTGGGCCTGAGTGTTGTCCCTGAGTTTTTCAGCTCAAGGCAAACATCTACCACTTGAGCCACAGCACCATTTCCGGTTTTCTAGTGGTTAATTGGAGATAAGAGTCTCATGGACTTTCCTGCCCAGGCTGGCTTTGAACTGTGATCCTCAGGTCTCAGCCTTCTGTGTAGCTAGGATTACAAGCATGAGTCACCAGTACCTACTTCTGTGCTTCTGTGAGACTTTTATCTCAGATTAATCACCCACAAAAAAGCTAGAAATAGAGCTGTGACTAAAGTGGTAGAGCACTAACCTTGAGCAAAATAAGTGCCTAGGCTCTGAGTTCAAGCCCCAGTTCTCTCTCTCTCTCCCTTTTTCTCCCTCTCTCTCCCTCTCTTTCTCTCTCTGTCACACACACACACACACACACACACCACATCCACAGAGAAATAATTCAGAATTTATTTTTTTTGTCGGTCGTGGGGCTTGAACTCTGGGCTTGGGTGCTATCCCTGTGCTCTTCAGCTCCAGGCAAGTGCTCTACCGCTTGAGTCACAGCACTTCGGTTTTCTAGTGGTTTATTCGAGATAAAAATCTCCCAGGATGGCTTTGAACTGTGATCCTCAGATCTCAGCCTCCTGAGTAGCTAGGATTACAGGTGTGAGCCACCTGCGCCCGGTGTGATAATTCAGAATTGATGTGGTATTTGTGCTGTATGAAGTTTATCTGTTGGGTCAAGCTTGTCTTCTAAGATCAGTTCATGGTTCAAGATGGCTGCTCACCTCTCACTATCAAATATAGTTTCCAGCCAGGATGAAGAAGAAAGGGATGGAGGAGAAAGCTAAGGAAGATTCCTAAAGACAGCTCTATAACCCTGATGGTTACACATCCTTTCCCTGAACTGAGTTACCAAGCCATAACTATCTGTAAGGCAGGCTGTGGAAATGTCTTTATTCTAAGTGGCCATGTAACTCACTAAAAATCTGAAGTATGGGGAGTGAAGGGGCACTGATACCATACCATGGTGCCAAGGACAACTGGAAACCTTTGTTTGGCAACCTTTGGGTTGCCAAAAGGAGACTGCCACGTGGTTCAGGCAGAAGAAAGTTTATTAGGAGAACCAAACCTCAAGCCTGCACCAGATGTAGGCGCAGAGAGAGAATTTATGGGGGAGAGCTTTTTTTTGTTTTTCTTTTTTGGGTCCGGTCGTGGGGCCTGAACTCTGGGCCTGGACACTGTCCCTCAGCTCTTCAGCTCAAGGCTAGCGCTGTACCACTTGAGCCACAGCGCCACTAATGGCTTTTTTTCTTTTTGCTTATGTAGTGCTGAGGAATCGAACCCAGGGCCTCAGGCATGTAATGCAAGCGCTCTACCACTGAGCCACCTTCCCAGTCCTGGGAGAGAGATTATATAGGGGAGGGTGAAGAGGAGGTATGGACGAAGCAGATGAGGAAGTGACCTCAGAGCTTGGGGGACCAATCATTGTCCAGAGGAAGCATGACAGGGGCAGCTGAAGAAGTGGCCTTGGGGCTAGGAGTGTGGCATAGTGGTAGAGTGCTTACCTAGCATGCGTGAAGCCCTGGGTTCAATTCCTCAGTACCACATAATCAGAAAAAGCTGGAAGTGGTGCTGTGGATCAGGTGGTAGAGTGCTAGCTTTGAGCAAAAAAAAAAGTTCAGGGACAGTCCCTAAGCCTTGGATTCAAGTCCCAGGACTGGGAAAAAAAGTGACCTCAGAGCTTGGAGTCCTTTTGCTGACTCATAGTCAGGTGATTGACAGTTACAGGTGATTGTGGGACAGGTGATATCTGGTAAGGCTATCTGCTGTCCTTCAGGAAGAGGAAGTTGGGGGGGGGGAGTGTTATCCCTGGAAGACCTTGGGCCTAACAAGCACAGGACACTTATCCTCAGGATGCTTCATTGCTGTAACAGAACTTGCTGTATCCAACCACTCCTAGTTTAACTTGACTAAAATAACTTTTTAGCATGGGAAGTTATAATTACCATAACAATAAAATCACAAGGACCATGACAGACCACATACTAATCAAATGAGGTTAGTTGTGACTTTTAAGTTTCTGGTTTTGAGCTTGTATTTTTTTTTTTTTTTTGCCTGTCCTGGGGCTTGAACTCAGGGCCTGGGTGTTGTCTCTGAGATTTATACTCAAGGCTAGCATGCTATCCCTTGAGCTACAGCCAGATTTTATGCTTTTTCTTTTTTCTTTTTTTTCGGTCGTGGGGCTTGAACTCTGGGCCTGGGCGCTGTCCCTTAGCTCTTCAGCTCAAGGCCAGCGCTCTAGCACTTGAGCTACAGCGCCACCTCCGGTTTTCTGGTGGTTTATTGGAGATAGGAGTCTCACGGTCTCTCCTGCCCAGGCTGGCTTTGAACCGAGATCCTCAGATCTCAGCCTCCTGAGTAGCTAGGATTACAGGCGTGAGCCACCAGCGCCCGGCTTTGCTTTTTCTTTTGAGATAGTATGAGAGTGTCACAGACTTTCCTGCCTAGGCTTGCTTCTTTTTTTTTTTTCCAACTATTTCATAGTTTAATTGGTTAATAGTTTCCTCAGGGGGGAAAAAAACATTTTTTATTCTTTAACAAACTGATACATACTCATCAATGCTATGTGTTACTTTAGATCAGAAGTCGTATAAAGATAGACTGATTTCTTTAAAAATCCAATACAAATAGGCACTTAGCCACTGCTCATACTGACATGGACCAGAATCAGGTGGACAGATCCAGTCTCTTAGGTGTACAGTTGCAGGGTCCTAGGCTTGCTTCTAACTGCGGTCCTCAAATTTCAGCCTGATGAGTAGCAAGAATTATAGGCATGAGCCACTGGTACCCAGTTCAAATTGTGAAGTTGGTTTTTATTGTTGTTGGTTGTGGGGCTTGAACACTGGGCTTGGTTGCTGTCCCTGAGCTCTTCAGCTCAAGGCTAGCACTCTACCACTTGAGCCACAATGCCACTTGCTGCTGTGTATGTGGTACTGAAGAATCAAACCCAGGACTTCATGCATGCTAGTCAAGATCTGTACCACTAAGTTTTAAAACACAACACATCAGAGATTAATTTTTGGAAACATTTGCATGTTAGGAAATGAATATAGGAAAATCAAATTAACAGTATTTGAAATAATCATTGTGAGTCAGTTGGTGGTTCTATTTCTGCCATCTAGTTAGTGGGTGTCAAATTAACTGATGCTTTATTTTTAGTTATGTAAAATGTTTCACTCAGTACCTGTTCCCTGGCAGAGTACATTGATTGAAGCATGTACTTGATATACTTGCCAAATCTTCAACAAAGATTAGCCCAAACTGGCAATTTAGGTTTTGGTACACACTGACATGTCATCATTCAATTGCTGAAAGTCATGATGATCAATCAGACTTGGAACCAGGGCAACTTTTACTTTTCCATTTTTGACATTCTTCAAGCTTTTGCTGGAGAGAATTGTGTTCTGTAGCAGTGCTGTTCTGATGGTCTCCATGGAGTGCTGGCTGTACCCCAAAGCCCTGTCATACACAGAGGCAACCTGAGGGAAAAAAGTACAGCCTTGAACACAGAGTAGGAAGCAGGCTGCCTAAATGCAGACAAATACAATCACATTGATGCACCTGAGGAAAGTTGCATAGGACAGAAGCAAAAATAAGTTGAATTTTTTTTTTTTTTTTTGCAGGGGGGCCCGGTCGTGGGGCCTGAACTCTGGGCCTGGGTGCTGTCCCTCAGCTCTTCAGCTCAAGGCTAGCACTCTACTACTTGAGCCACAGCGCTGCTTCCGGCTTCTTTCTTTTTTCTTATGTGATGCTGAGGAATCGAACAAACCCAGGGCCTCATGCATGCAAGGCAAGCGCTCTACCACTGAGCCACCTTCCCAGCCCAAGTTGACATTTTATAAACAAAAACCTGAGTGTATTTCAAGTTTGATCTCAGTTCCTATCATCACTCCTTGCTGGAATTGTTGAGAAAAATAGTTTTAGAAGTAGAAAAGAAGGGGCTGGGAAATGGCTCAGTGGTAGAGCACTTGCCTTGCATGCTTGAGGCCCTGGGTTCGATTCCTCAGCACCGCATAAGAAAAAAGCCAGAAGCGGCGCTGTGGTTTAAGTGGTAGAGTGCTAGCCTTGAGCTGAAGAGCTGAGGGACAGCGCCCAGGCCCAGTGTTCAGGCCCCACGACTGGACCCCCCCCAAAAAAAAAAAAGAAGTAGAAAAGAAAATAAAAGCAGATGCCAGTGGCTCATGCTTGTAATCCTAGCTACTTAGGAGGCTAAGATTTGAGGATCCTGGTTCAAAGTCAACCCCGGCAAGAAAGTCTAAGAGAGCTTATCTCCAATTATCCACCAGGAAACTGGAAGTGGCACTGTGGCTCAAGTGGTAGAGCACTAGCCGTTAGCTAAAGAGCTGAGGGACAGTTCTCAGGCCCTGAGTTCAAACTCCATGACTGACAACAACAACAAAAAGTCACAAAACAGCTGAATGACATTGGGCAATATTATTATCATATTATTACTGGCCACTGGAGGGCGTTAAAACTCCAACATTCTTAGTCACTTTTCAAAGCAATGTCAAGATGTTTTTACATCTTTTTGTTTGTTGAGACTAAATTGAAAGTCTCCTGCATACTAGGCAGGAGTTTTACCATGAGTTCATCTCCACCCCAGGACAATTTCTCATCTGCTTTGCTTGTGTGTGTGTGTGTGTGTGTGTGTGTGTGTGTGTGTGTATTGTGGGACTTGAACTCATGGCTTGATACAGTCCCTGAGCTTTTTCTGCTCAAGGCTAGTGCTCTGTCACTCGGAGCCATACCTCTACTTCTCCCTTTTTGGTGATTAGTTAGAGATAAGTCTCCTGGAAAAAGTGGTGCTGTGGTTCCTAGTGGTGGAGCCCTAGGCTTGAGTGAAAAAAGGTCAGGGATGGGCTGGGAAGGTGGCTCAGTGGTAGAGCGCTTGCCTTGCATGCATGAGGCTGTGGGTTTGATTCCTCAGCACCACATAAGCAGAAAAAGCTGGAAGTGGTGCGCTGTGGCTCAAGTGGTAGAGTGCTAGCCTTGAGCTGAAGAGCTGATGGACAGTGTCCAAGCCCAGAGTTTAGGCCCCACGGCCGACCAAAAAGAAAAAAAATTAAAAAAAAAAAAGAGGTAGCTAAGTAAGAACACCACCACACCACGCACGTGGTATTCAGGTAAGGGGTAGGTTTATTCATCGTTCTTGCTGGCCATGTTGGCCCTCCACGCGGCTTGAGAGCTGGGAAAGAGGAGAGAGAGCTGGGAAAGAGGAGAGAAGGAAAGAGCTAGAAAAGAGAGCTTTTGGGCCTTATCTAGGTTATGGGCAGAGAAAGGTGTGGCCACATCAAATTCAGATGTGACCTCAGCGAATGAGACCTCTTCCAGGTATGCAGGTAACAGGGTTGAGACTTTGCTGTGAAGAGGGTGGGGTCTGGAGTCTGCTCGCCATCCCGGAGCAGACCTTACGTTGTCTTTTAGCTCTTCAGCTCAAGGCCAGCACTCTACCACTTGAGCCACAGCACCACTTCCTGTTTTCTGGTGGTTAATTGGAGATAAGAGAGTCTCATGGACTTTTCTGAACCTCAATTCTCAGATCTCAGCCTCCTGGGTAGCTAGGATTATAGGCGTGATCCACTTGTGCCTGGCTAGGCCAGGAACTTTTAAGCAATTCACTTAGATAGGAAAGATGGTTTTTTTTCACATCAGGTTCCTAGTCCTTTTTTGCCTTCATTTTTGGAGGTCTTGAAATTATGCCTGGTAATGACCATGGACCATAATCTTCCTTCCTACCTGTGCTTCCTGTTAGATGGGATTACAAGTGTGACTCACCAGACCTGGTGGGTTATTTTTTGATGAGGTTTTGCTAACTTTTGCTCAGTCTGGTCTTGTATTTTGATCCTTCCAATCTTTGCCTCTTGAGGCAAAGGAATTATTGTAAGGTTTGCCAAAAGGAAACTGCCACGTGATTCAGGCAAAAAAGTTCATTGGGGAAGGGGTGAACAAACTCCTGAACTGCAGGAGATGGAGGAATGCAGACAGAGAAGGAAAAGAAAAAGACGGAGGGACTTGTACAGGTAGAACCACATCAGAAGTGGAAGTGATCTCAGAGCCTGGGAGCCACTAAACTGTCCAAAGGAGACCAGGAGAGTTCAGGAAGTGACCTCAGTGTATGAGGAAGTAACCTCAGAGTCTGGGATCCTTTGCTGACTCACAGTCAGGTTAGTGACAGTCAGGTGATTACTGGTTTCAGGCAGGTGAAGAGGGAGGGGGAGCGGCTGTTCTCCCAGGCAGACCTATTATAGGTATACAAGACCATATGGAGCCGAATACCTGTGTTCTTTCTCTGTTAGATGTCATTAACATTGGGATTTGTAATATAGTCACTGTCCACAATCTGTATTTCCTTTATCTTTCCTGTCCACAGAAAAGCCACACTTTGAGAGATTGAATCAGGGGTTTTTAGTAGAAAGGCTGCCACTGTAAGGAGACTCACTTCCCAAAAAACTGGCAGCTTCCAATGCAGTTCACACAAAGCTGAAGGTAAAAATTACCTGATTGGTATGAGGAACTAAGCCTATCAAAAGCATGTTTACAGAAGCAAAGCCAGCTAGGTGGAGCAATCACAAGCTTAGAGTAAAAATTCCCTGGATCTAGACTTTCCAAAGGAGCTAAACAACACATGATACCTCTGCAATTCAAAGAATGACCCATATCACCTCTTTAGTGCTTGATAAACCATAATACAACTGCAGTTCAAGGAATGACTTATACCACCTCTAGAGTTTTCTGGACTGGGTGAAAAGTCTCCATCATCTATTAAGATGCCAAGATGATGGAGAGGAGAAGATGGTGTTACTTAGACCCTGTGTCCATATTTCACCATCCCAGTTTTGTAATTTTTTTTTGCCAGTCCTGGGGATTGAACTCAGGGCCTGGGTGCTGTCCCTGAGCTTTAGTCCTCAAGGCTAGCACTCTACCACTTGAGTCACAATGCCACTTCTGGCTTTTTCTGCGTATGTGGTATTAAGGTATCAAATCCAGGGCTTCATGCATGCTAGGCAAGCACTCTACCACTAAGCCACATTCCCAGCCCCCAGTGTTGTCATTTTGAAGATCAAGTATGATAGGGGAACAACAGAAGATCAATCCGTTGTTGAACCTACCCTTTTATTTTGCTCCAAAACTAACTCGATGAAAGCCATCAGATATTTTTATTAAAATTATAAACATTCAAAAGAATTTAAGATCATTCAGATATTTATTTTCTTCCAAGAGATCCTAAGATCCATTTAACCTTACAATTTACTGGCAAAGAGGTGAGGGTGATCTGGGATGGGTTCATGAGCTGTAAATTAAGTGTATAAAGAGCAATGAAGCTGTGTAAATGTAACAGCTGGCTTGTGTTGTCAGTTACAAGCTACAGTTACAAGCTACAGACCACCTGCATAGCCAAACCTGCCTCCCAAGTATATCAAATAGATAAAATACTGTGTAGAAGGGCTGGGAAGGTGGCTCAGAGCACTTGCCTTGCATGCCTGAGGCCCTGGGTTCGTTAGATTCCTCAGCACCACATAAGCAAAAAGAAGAAAGTCGGAAGTGGCGCTGTGGCTCAAGTGGTAGAGTGCTAGCCTTGAACTGAAGAGCTGAGGGACAGCACTCAGGCCCAGAGTTCAGGCCCCACAACCGGTCCCTCCCTCAAAAAAAAAAGGATAACATGTAGAAGCCAATTTGGTAAGTTGGAGTACCAACTCACATTGCATATCCAGTTGGAGAAACTTTAATATTAATCTGGAAATGTGATGGCTCCTCTAGGAATGCTCCACATTTTAATGTAATTAAAATGTGTTTGTATTATTACAATTTGATTGCTCTCATGGTTAATAGTTCAGGATTATTTCAAGAGAATTCAACCTTGAAGACTTCTGTGTATTTATCATAATTACGTGTGTGTGTGTGTGTGTGTGTGTGTGTGTGTGTGCCAGTCTTCAGACTTGAACTCAGGGACTAGGTGCTGTCCCTAAGCTTTTTTTGCTCAAGGCTAGCACTCTACTACTTGAGCCACAGCTCCACCTTTTTGGTGGTAAATTGCAGCTAAGAGTCTCACAGGTAGTTCTACCTGAGCTGGCTTCGAACTGTGATCCTCAGATTTTAGCCTCCAGCCTTTTATTGTAACATTTTTATTTTTTTATTTTTATTTTTTTTAAAGAAGTTTATTTACTGAACTGCTGCCCTGGCCCTGGCCCTGCTTGGTGGACAGGCATGGCCAAATGGGGTAACATTTTTATACATGTAATGAACTTGAATCAAACTTTATCTTGTAACTTTTTTTTTTTTTTTTGTCAGTCGTGGGGCCTGAAAGCTGTCCCTCAGCTCTTCAGCTCAAGGCTAGTGCTCTACCCCTTGAACTACAGCGCCACTTCCGGTTTTCTGGTGGTTTATTGGAGATTAGAGTTTCATGGACTTTCCTGCCCCTGCTGGCTTTGAACCATGATCCTCAGATCTCAGCCTCCTGAGTAGCTAGGATTACAGGCATGAGCCACCGGTGCCCAGCTCTTGTAACATTTTTTTTGTAACATTTTTTTTCTTTTTTGTTTATGTGGTGCTGAGGAATTGAACCCAGGGCCTCAGGCATGCAAGGCAAGCGCTCTACCACTGAGCCACCTTCCCAGCCCTTTTGTAACATTTTTACACATGCATTGTAATGAACTTGGATCAACCTTTACCTTACTGAGCAAATAGATTCTGATGTTTCTTACAAGTATCTTTTTTTTTTAGTGAATGCATAGTAAGTATGGAATAATTAACTTTCAAAGCTTCTTGTTGAAGCTAGTGAGTTATTATGAAAGAAGTTCACATGTAAGTGTGGGAACTAGAACATGTCATTTCACCTGAAAAATGTCTTCAGTTTTTAAGTTTAAAAAAAAAGTGGAGTACATTTGATGTTCACAGTTAATTTTCACAGTACCAACTGTTACCTAGCATCTGGCATTCTGGTGGCTACACCTGGACAGGGCAAAACTGTGCTACTAGAGAAGCAGAAATATTAGATTCAATCGGAGAAGCCCTGGGGACATCACAGGGCAAAACCTGAGTTGAACCACCAGGTGCCAGATTTGATCAAAGCCTCTCCAGGACAAAGGGAAGCCACAGATCAGACGCTAGAAAGGGGGGTGGGGCAGAGGGAAAGAAGGAGGAGCTACAAGGTGGGGAATGCAGATAGAGTGTCCACTTCGGGTATTGGGCTTAATCTACTCTATGTCCAGTACACCACTGCACCACCAACAGAAGATATCTGTGATGAGGGGCTGGGAAGGTGCCTCAGTGGTTAAAGCGCTTGCCTTGCATGCCTGAGGCCCTGGGTTTGATTCCTCAGCACCACATAAGCAAAAACAAAAAAGCCAGAAGTGGCGCTGTGGCTCAAGTGGTAGAGCGCTAGCCTTCAGCTGAAGAGCTGAGGGACAGTGCCCAGGCCGAGTTCAGGCCCCATGACCAGACCCAAAAAAAATAAAGAAGCCTGGGTTTAGGGGAAAGGAAACCTTGGGGCTTGCTCAGGCCTGGCAGCTGCAGCCTTCACTACAGTGCAATTGTGAGCAAGGAACCAAACCGTTCTAGATCTTCAGTGTATTTTCTTTTCCTCCTTTTTGCTAAATGATTTTATTTGAAATTAACATTATTGCCTTCACGTAAAACCTTTAGATTCTTTTCCTTTCTTTTCTTTTCTTCTTCTTCTTCTTCTTTTTTTTTTTTTTTGTCAGCCTTGGGGCCTGAACTCTGGGCCTGGGCACTGTCCCTCAGCTCTTCAGCTGTCGACTAGCGCTCTACCACTTGAGCCTCACTTCCGGCTTTTTCTGCTTATATGGTGCTGAATAATTGAACCCAGGGCCTCATGCAGACAAGGCAAGCACTCTACCACTGAGCCACCTTCCCAGCCCCTCTTTCTCTCTCTCTCTCTCTCTCTCTCTCTTTCTTTCTTTCTCTTTCTGTCAGTCATGGGTCTTGAACCGGGCCTGGGCCCTGTCCCTGAGCTCTTCAGCTCAAAGCTAATGCTCTACCATTTGAGCCACAGCACCATTTCCAGTTTTCTGGTGGTTAATTGGAGATAAGAGTCTCATGGACTTTCTTGCCCAGGCAGGCTTTGAACTGTGATCTTCTGATCTCAGCCTCCTTAGTAGCTAGGATTACAGGTGTAAGCCACTGGCACTTGGCTTAAACCTTTAGTTTATGTGTTAAATGATACTAATAAGGAATTCTTTCCCATAGAGAAGTGAAAGTTTGGTGGGGGGGTTAGGTAAGATATCAGATAGTAGAGATCAATGTCTGGCGTCTAAGGAGTGCTGCTAAGTCAGCTACAATTGTCAGCCTTCCTTAGAAATGCCCTGATTTAGCTCTAGAAAGTCCTAGGCCAGTGGTAGATGTTAGGAAAATGGAGAACACAAAAGGAATAGGCTGGACTCGATTATCAACAGGCTAGGACTGTTCATTGCCAGCAAAGAAGACAGACCTTCCCATGAGTTTGGAGGTTGTGGGAGGGACTGGATTTTGGGGTGGTTTTAAATAGGGCTTAACAAGGAAGCAGAAAATAAAAAATGGGCTATGGTTTCTTTTTTTTTTTTTAACCCCCCCCCCTCCCTCTGCTCCTGGGCTATGGTTTCTTTAGGGCCAAGGGCTGTGTCCTTGGCCAGGCCCACAGTGGAATGCTTCACCTAGGGAGAGGAGCTATTGTCTTCTGGGGGCAGACCAAGCACCTGCTGTTTTGGCTTGATCCAGGGGAATAAGGCAGGAGTCCATCCTTCAGTAGAGACATAGCCTTGAGCAAAAGAAGCTCAAGGACAGTGCCCCTGCCCTGAGTTCAAGCCCTAGGACAACACCAAAATAAAATAATATTAAATTAAATTAAATAAAGCTAGGTGTCTGTGGCTCACCCCTATAATCCTAGCTACTCCATGAAAGGTAAATTAAATAGGTAGGTTGAAATAGGTAGCCGATGAAGAGAACACCATGCAGTATTCAGGCAGGAAGAGAAGTGTATTTATTACCAAACTGCTGCACGAAGCCAAAAAGGAGGGAGTCGATGTCCTGAGTGAGTCCATGTCCTGTCTGGGTTTAAGTAGGGAAGGGGTGGGGAGAAGGTGCAGCCAGATTGGGGAAGGGGGATGGTGTGGCCACACTGGATGTGGATATGGCTTTAGGGCTGGTACCCTCCCACTGTCTGATAGGAGGAATGATGGGGCAGCTTAGGATGTGACCTCAGAGGAGGGGGAGGTGACTGTCTCCAGGTGTGCCAGTTACCTTGGTGACACAGGTACTGGGTGGAGACTTAGCCAAGAGGCGGGAGGAGTCTGCCCCACCTTCCCAGGGTGGGCCTTACACTCAGGAGGCTGAGATTTGAGGATCACAGTTCAAACTCAGCCCAGGCAGGAAAGTCTGTGAGACTCTTTTTTTTTTGGTTGGTTGTGGGGCTTGAACTCTGGGCTTGAGCACTGTCCCTGCACTCTTCAGCTCAAGGCGAGTGCTCTACTGCTTGAGCCACAGCGCTACTTCCAGTTTTCTAGTGGTTTATTGGAGATAAGAGTCTCACGGACTTTCCTGCCCAGCCTGGCTTTCTTTCTCTCTTCTTTCTTTCTTTCCTTCTGTTTCTTTCTTTTTTTCTCTTTCTTCAGTCGTGGGGCCTGAACTCTGGGTCTGGGCACTGTCCCTCAGCTCTTCAGCTCAAGGCTAGCACTCTATCACTTGAGCCACAGCGCCACTTCCAGCTTTTTCTGCTTCTGTGGTACTGAAGAATCGAACCTAGGGCCCCATGCATGTGAGGCAAGCACTCTACCACTGAGCCACCTTCCTAGCCCTTCCTTCCTTCCTTCCTTCCTTCCTTCCTTCCTTCCTCCCTCCCTCTCTTTCTTCCTTCCTTCCTTTCTTTCTTCCTTTCTTTCTTTCCTTCTTTCTTTCTTTTTCTTGTCAGTTTTGGGGCTTGAACTCTGGGCCTGGCCACATAGTATCTTAATAAAGCTGTTCTCTGAATTCTCCAATAGCTTAGAAATAAGTACAAATCAAACAAAAAGTATGTAACTGTAAGGGATGTTAAATAGGTTTCAGATCAGACCTTACAGTAAAGAAAAAGCTTCAATTTCTACAATGTAATGAGAGATACATTAAAATATTTGTGTCTGAGCCCTGTACTAGTGGTTCAAACCTGTAATTGTAGATATTGAGAAGACAGATCTGAGGACTGTAGTTTGAAGCTAGCAAGGCTGAAACTCCATCTCCAATTAACCAGCAAAAAAGCTGGACTAGAAGTATAGCTCAAATGGTAGAAAGCCAGCTGTGAGCAAGAAAACCAAGGAAGTTCAAGCCTGAATTCAAGTTCTGGTATTGGCACACACACCAAAGTTTATTTTTAGGTTAATTAAATAATTTTCTTAGTCAGCAATGATGCTAAGATTAAGTCAATTCATTTTTTCTTGGTAGAAGATCCCAGGTGGGCTCTCATTGTCCCATATCTGGGACAATGAGGTGGAAATTGGTCAGAGATTATGTTTCCTGTCCATTGTTCACTCCCTTTTCCAATCAACTCTCTGCCATCTGCACAGGGATAGTGTTTACATTTGCATCCTGTTGCTTTCAAAAGAGTATGTTCTCAGAGCAGGGCTTAAGATGACAGTGATTTTATAACCCCAAAAGGGAAGAGGTCTAGAAATGTAAAAAAGACATTTATTTGATAATGATAAAAACAAAAAAGTTTTTAATTTTTAAATTAATTTACTTTTTTTTGCCAATTTACTTGAACTCAGGGCCTGGGTGCTATCCTTGAGCTTCTTTTGCTCATGGCTAGCGCTCTATCACTTGAGCCACACACCACTTCCAGCTTTTTCTGTGTATGTGGTACTGAGGAATCGAACCCAGGGCTTCATGCATGCTAGGGAAATGCTTTACTACTAAGCCACATATCCAGCCCCTTAATTTACTTTTTATTATAGAGGTGATTTACAGAGGGTTTACAATTACATGAGTTAGACAATGGCTACATTTCTAAGAAGTTATCAAAATTTAAAGCAAGTACCATAATAGTGAGCTGTGTGTGCTGGTCAGTGGGGTCGGGATTCGCTCACGCTGGAGAGACCATGCTCACCCATTCTTTACCATATCTTGTTTTACCTGCAGAAAGACACAACGGTTGTCCTAGAAAATACAAGTGGCTAAGGAACCCATTCCACATGTGCTTTCTTACTCAAGACTGCTTCACTGCTTTTGTGGCCATTCGTGCTGAAAATGCAGAGGAAGAAGGAAAGGAGGAGAACAGCTCAGACTTCCTTTCCAGTCTTCCTCATGCAGCAGTATGCTGAGGACAGTGCTGGTAGGTGCTTGACTACCTCAGGACAGCCATTAATATCAATAGTCGAGTTGTTTGATGCAGTATAGCCCCTGTCCTGTTGAGAATGGAATGCATGTGCTTCTCTTAGCTATTATATGTATGTTTACTCGTGATGATTTGGCCTGGGATAAATGCTCTGATAATTGCATGTCTTATGGATGATGGCACAGTACAAATAAAAACACTAAAACTCAAGCTAAATTTAAAGTTTTTCCTTAGCTAGAATGATGTTAAATGGTAAATAAGAATGATGTTAAATAGTAAATAAGAAGCACACTGTTAGAAGACTTCAGAAGAAAGGACAATGCTTTCTAACTTAGTATATATTTTAAAAATAGCTTTATTGAGATCGAGATCAGTTCATATACTTTTTTTTTTGGTTGTGGGGCTTGAACTCATGGCCTGGTTTTTGACTCAAGTCCAGCACTCTATTACTTTGAGCCACAGTGCCACTTCCAGTTTTGTGGTAGTTAATTATAAATAAAAGTCATATAGGTTTTCCTACCTGGGCTCAGTTTGAACTTCTATCCTCAGACCTCAGCCTCCTGAGTAGCTATTATAGGTGTGAGCCACAGGTACCTGGATTTCTTTTATTTTTGTGCCAGTCCTGGGGCTTGAACTCAGGGTCTGGGCATTGTCTCAGAGCTTTTTTTGCCCAAGGCTAGTGCTCTACCACTTGAGCACAACGCCACTTCCAGCTTTTTCTGTCTATATATTACTGATGAATCGAACCCAGGGCTTCATGCATATTAGGCAAACACACTACCACTAAGCAACTTACCAAGGCACACAAAAGATTTTAGTATGGCCACAGATAGATACAGCAATCATCATAATCAATCCTGTATATTTCATGACCTCAAAACAAAAGAAATGTTGCCAGGTGTCTGGTGTAGATAGGGAGAAAAAAGTTAGGTTTTGGGCCGGGCGCTGGTGGCTCACGCCTGTAATCCTAGCTACTCAGGAGGCTGAGATCTGAGGATCGCGGTTCAAAGCCAGCCCGGGCAGGAAAGATCGTGAGACTCCTATCTCCAATAAACCACCAGAAAACCGAAAGTGGCGCTGTAGCTCAAGTGGTAGAGCGCTCACCTTGAGCTGAAGAGCTGAGGGACAGCACCCAGGCCCAGAGTTCAAGCCCCATGACCGACCAAAAAAAAAAAAAGTTAGGTTTTGGTAATAATTGCAGTGACTGTGTTTGATTTTCTTGCTCTATTATGACTAATGTCTTTCACGAACTTAAATCACAGCTGGCTGATGAATGGTCCGGATGGAAAGACAGCTAGGCCTCCCAGTCTGAAGGAAGAGGAACCTGTGCATCAGCCTGAGTGAAAAAGCCAATGAGAACTCAAGGGCCTGAGTTCAAACTCTAGCACCACCTGGACCAAAACAAGAACAACAAAACAAAACAGCTGGCCTTTAGACTATCTCTAATAGAGAAGGAAACACTTTTAAACAAATGGAACCATTTATAATCTAACTGTAGAGTCATCCTCTCCTCATGCCATGAACTGAGCTCACAACACACCAGGAAAGAAGACCTACTTCTTTGTTTTCAGCGAGCTCAGGCTAAAGGGAAGAAGCAGATAAGGAAAATCTAAATAAATCACATTGTGAACAAGTGCAGTGGAAATATAAACAAAGTAAATGGAAGTGCAGAGGAAGGAACTTCTAATTTAGGCACTGGAAGAACCATCTAGGACATTTGAACTGGCCCTTTGATGGATGAGAGTGAGGTCATCCTGTGAACTAGGAAAGGAAGTTATCACAGGGAGAGAAAAGCATGGCAGAAGACCTAGGACCAGACAAGGGCGTGTTTATTTGAAGGAATGTTACTGGACTGGGCTGAGAGTGTGGTGCACTGTAGAAGCCCCAGGGACAGCAGCCAGCAGAGGAAGGCTTGGACCTCAGGCCCAGGAAGGTTGCTTTTATGTTATAGAAACAATGGTATTTAAGAACAAGAATGAGGGCTGGGAGAGCCAGATGCTGGTGACTCACGCCTGTAATCCTAGCTATTACAGAGGCTGAGATCTGAGGATCATGGTTCAAAGCCAGCCTGGGCAGGAAAGTCATGAGACTCTTATTTCCTAATAACCACCAGAAAACCAGAAGTGGCACTGGGGTTCAAGTGGTAGAGCATTCACACTGAGCTGAAGAACTGAAGGACAGCACCCAGGCCCAGAGTTCAAGCCCCATCACTGACAAAAAAATAAATAAATAAAGAAGAAAAGAAACAATAAGAGCTGGGAATGTGGCTTAGTGGTAGGGTGCTTGCCTAACATTCATGAAGCCCTGGGTTTGATTCCTTAGTAGCATGTAAACAGAAAAGCCAGAAGTGGCGCTGTGGCTCTAGTGGTATAGTGCTGGCCTTGAGCAAACAAACAAATAAGAATGGAATGTGGATACTGGTGACTTATGCCTGTAATCCTAGATATGCAGAAGGTTAAGATCTGAGGTTCCAAAACTGAGGCCAGCCCAGGCAGACAAATCTGAGAGATTCTTACCTCCAATTAACCAGCAAAAAGCTGGAGCTAGAAAAGTGGTCCAAGTGGTAGAACCAGCCATGAGTGGAAAAAAAACAAAACAAAACAAATGAGAGAAGGGCTCAGAGTTCAAGTCTCTCTACTGGCACAAAGAAAGAGCCAAACAAGACTGACATGGTCAGAAGAAGATTTTAGAAGGACAACTCTGGCCTGGATAGAGGAAGGATTTTTTTTTTTTGTCTTGAACTCTAGCCTTTGTTTCTGAGCTTCTTTTTACTCAAGGCTAGTGCTCTATCACTTGTGCTACAGTGCCATTTCTGGCAGGAGTTTATTGGAGATAAGAGTTTCATAGCTTGGTGCCCGTGGCTCACACCTGTAATCCTAGCTACTCAGGAGGCTAAGATCTGAGGATCGCAGCTCAAAGCCAGCCCAGGCAGGAAAGTCCATGAGACTCTTATCTCCAATAAACCACTAGAAAACCAGAAGTGGAGAAGTGGTACTGTGGCTCGAGCTGTAGAGTGCTCGTCTTGAGCTGAAGAGCGCAGGGACAGCACCCAAGCCCAGAGTTCAAGCCCCGTGACTGACCAAAAAAAAAAAAGAGTCTCACAGACCTTTCATACCTGGGCTGGCTTAGAACTGTGATCCTCAGATCTCAGCCTCCTGAGTAGCTAGGATTACAGGTGAAAGCCTCCAGCATCCAGCTTACTTAAACTTCTTGATTTGCATGTATCAGTTATACATTTAATGGGATCCACATGCATGCAGATCCAATCCAATTTCCCTTTATCCAGCACTTCTTATAAGAGGAAAGTTTTTTTTTTTCTTTTCTTTTTTTTTTTCCCTGCCAGTCTGGGGCTTGAACTCAGGGTCTGGGCGCTGTCCCTGACCTTCTTTTGCTCAAGGCTAATGCTCTAGCACTTGAGCCCCAGTGCCTCTTCCGGCTTTTTCTGTTTATGTGTACTGAGGAATCAAACCTAGGGCTTCATGCATGATAGGCAAGCACTCTAACACTGAGCCACATTCCCAGCCCAGAGGAAGGCTTTTTGAAGGCAGAAGACAACATGGTGTCAGACACCAGTTAGTGAATGATAGCCAAATACAAGCTGGAAACAATATTGTAGGGACTACCTAAAATTCCTCAATCACAGGAGACATTTTAAATGGAGTTGAAAAGGTAAGAGAGACGGAGAGAGAAAGAAAGAGAGGAGAGAGTAAGAGAAAAAGAAGAGAGAGAAAGCAGTAACCAATGGGATTTTGTTTTTATTATTATTATTTTATTTTATTTTTTGTCGGTCGTGGGGCCTGAACTCTGGGCCTGGGCACTGTCCCTCAGCTCTTCAGCTCTTGAGCCACAGCGCCACTTCCAGCTTTTTTTTTTTTTTTTTTTTGCTTATGTGGTGCTGAGGAATTGAACCAAGGGCCTCAGGCATGCAAGGCAAGCGCTCTACCACTGAGCCACCTTCCCAGCCCTGTTGTTACAGTTTAAAACCAGAGCACTAAACTACAAGTGCAGTTTGTCACTCTGTGCAAACTTAAGTATACTTTGGGGGTGCATTGTGAGAAGTGAGATTCCCTGGCTGAAGAGGAAGAGGAAATGCCTGTGAAATGTCCTCAAGGGAGCTGGGTATCTTGCATTTTCAACAGTAGCTCATTGCTCTCTGTAATACCACTAGCAAGCATGTAGTGGGCACACCTGTGTTTTTGCATTCTGAGAAGTATAGGATGTTATTTCGGTTGGTTTTAACTTGCAATTTATCTCCTGCCAGCATCTTTTTTATATGGTTAAGGGCTATTTGAATTTTGTGTTCTGTTGCTGTCATGTGTTGCCTGAAAACTGGGCAAACAAGTTTTCAGAGGAAAGTCAGTAGTTACACAGGGTTTAAACAGAGTGATGGCTTCTGTACTTTTAGCAAGGGCCTTGAAGATGCAAAACTGAAGTCTAGTCCAAGGCAATGTGCTGGAAAAAGAACTAATGGCAGGGACACAGGGAAATCCAGGCCAAAAAGGCTAGAAGAGGTTTGAATCAGAGAAATCTAGACACATTTATTCTAAGTAAGATCTATTTAGGAGGAGATGGGTAAGGGAAAACAATAATAGAAGGTGAATTTTGAAACATATTTTACAAAGAGATTATGATTGCCATAGGTGTTTGTCACTGTGTAAATTGAACAAGGAAACCTGTTAGAATTGTTTTGGGAAAGTGGATAAAAGAGCCATAGAGAGGGTGAGACGAATTGGAACATTTTGTAAATGTGTATGGAGATGTCACAATGAACTCTACCTCTGTATGACTAATGTAAGCTAATAAAAAATTTAAAAAATCCAAGCTAGCTGGATGCTATGGCTCACACCTGTAATCTTAGCTACTCAAGAGGCTGAGATCTGAGGATCACAGTTCAAAGCCAGCCTGGGCAGGAAAGTCTATGAGACTTTTATCTCCAATTAATCTCCAGAAAATCAGAAGTACCACTGTGGCTCAAAGTGGTAGAGCACTAGCCTTGAGCACAAAAGCTTAGGGACAGTGCCCAGGCCCTGAGTTCAAGCCCCATTAACTGACGAAAATAAAAAATAAATAAAATAACCATCTTAAAAAGAAAGGAAGGGGCTGGGAAGGTGGCTGAGTGGTAGAGTGCTTGCCTTGCATGAATGAGGCCATGGGTTTGATTCCTCAGTACCACATAAGCAGAAAAAGCCAGACGTGTCGCTGTGGCTCAAGTGGTAGAGTGCTAGCCTTGAGCTGAAGAGCTGATGGACAGCACCCAGGCCAAGAGTTCAAGCCCAAGGACTGGCAAAAAAAAAAAAAAAAAGGAAGACAGGAGAGGAAAGGAAAAGAAAGAAAAGAGGGTGTATTTTGGCTATTGTCAAGGCTCAGCAGAGAAAGAGGAACTAGCAAATGTGCAAATAGAATCCCAGAAAAGCGAGTTGTGGTTTGAAGATTCCCTTTCCTTTTCTTTATAGACACATCCTGATAATGAGATAGTTCATTTTCTGGTCTTCATGGTTTTATATATGTGTATATTTTATCAGTCGTGGCTCTTGAACTTGGGCCTGGCTGCTGTCCCTGAGCTCTTCAGCTCTTGCTTCTAAGCTACAATCTCAGCTCCTAGAATATTAATCACTGTGTGTATAATGACTTTTTAACTTTTGTTTTATGCTATTTGATCTTTTTCTAGAAATAAAATAAACTCATTTGTAATTAGAACATATGTATTTTAGAGACAACCATTGGCTTGTAGATATTTGATTTTGTGAAAATACCAAGAATTCCTTATAATGAAGAGGTATATAGCAACAAAAGAGTCCTTTCACAGAAGCTCCTTAGCAGCAAAAGAATAATGAAGGCTAAAGCAAAAGTCATTCCATGACTTTAAAGCCAAGGCCACTATAATCTATTAACAGTGAAACTATTGTCCATGTAAGTGCTAAGTATGCTGAATGGGTTAGGAGGCTCCAGCTGTAAACCACTGGACTTCTGTGACCTGAAAGCAACTGAGGACCATTTCTCAATTTCTCCTGTTACAGCAACTGGGATTGTGAAAATGTATAGAATGGATTGTGTTTCCTGTCTTTATGAACACAGCTCATGGAAGGGTGGTTAATACTGTGGGAATATTTATTCCATTCACCACTCTGAATGCATTTTTAGGGTATTTACACCTCTAGAGTTTAAATGATCACTCTTGTCCCCACCTGTACATGGATAATTTTTACACTCATAGCTCTTGGTGCCAAGCTATTGTTTGAACATTATACACTACAATTGATTCGCTGAGAAGTAAATATCACTGCAATTTGTGCTCTGAAACAACATTCAGACCAATAATTTTCACATAATTGTGAAATTGGATACACTGATTGCTCACCCTGGGGTCACTAGATAATCAAAGTGAAAGAGCTTGGGAAAGTTAAAGATGAGCTAACTATGTAGAAATTATCACTCATTTGACAAAAATGTTTTCAATGAGGGCTCAGGTGTGGCTCAATGGGAGAGCACAAAACTGTACATTCTATCTATAGTACTACTAAGTGTCTGTTTGCTTTTTTTTTCTTGTTAGACCTTGAACGCAAAGGCCTAGGCACTCTCCCTGAGCTTTTTTTCTTTTTTCTGAGCTTTTTTTCTTAAGACTAGTGCTGTACACTTTGAGCTACAAGGCTACTTCTGGTTTCCTGGTGGTTAATTGGAGATAAGAGTCTCACAGACTTTCCTACTTGGGCTGGTTTTGAACAGCGATCCTAAGATCTCAGCTTCATGAGTAGCTAGGATTACACGCATGAGGCATTGGCACCTGGAGGTTTTTTTTTTGTTGTTGTTGTTTGTTTTGTTTTGTTTTGCCGGTTGTGGGGCTTGAAATCTGGACCTGGACACTGTCCCTCAGCTCTTCAGCTCAAGGCTAGTGCTCTACCACTTAACCCACAGCAACACTTCCTGCTTTTTCTGCTTATATGGTGCTGAGGACCTCATGCATGCAAGGCAAGCACTCTACCACTGAGCCACCTTCCCAGCCCACCATGTATTTTTAAATTCTGGTTTAAATGAACTCACATAACCTGGATAATTGGCCTAATTCTTTTTTTTCTTGTTGGTCCTAGGGCTTGAACTCAGGGCCTGGGCGCTGTCTTTGAGATTTTTGTGCTCAAGGCACATAGTGCTCAGTGGCACTGTGTGGTAGAGCACTAGCCTTGAGCACAAAGAGGCTAAGGAACAGCACCTAAGCCCTGAGTTCAAGTCCCAGGATTGGCAAAAAGAAAGGAAAAGAAAAGAAAAGAAGCTGGGAATGTGGCTTAGTGGTAGAGTGCTTGCCTAGCATGCATGAAACCCTGCATTTGATTCCTCAGTACCACATTCACAGAAAAAGCGAGAAGTGGCTCTGTGGCTCAAGTGGTAGAGTGCTAGCCTTGAGCAAAAGAAGCTCAGGGACAGTCCCCAGGCCCTGAGTTCAAGCCCCAGGACTAGCAAAAGAAAAAAAATTAAAACAGGAGAAGAAAAGAAATAAAAAAGAAGGGAAGAGAGAAAAATAACTGAGACAGCTAGGCACTGGTGACTCACGCCTGTAATCCTAGCTACTCAGGAGGCTGAGATCTGAGGATCATGGTTCAAAGCCAACCTGGGCAAGAAAGTGTGTGAGACTCTTATCTCCAATAAATCACTCAGGAAAAGGAAGTGGCGTTGTGGCTCAAGTGATAGAGCACTCACCTTGCGCAGAAGAGCTGAGGGACAGCACCCAGGTCCAGAGTTCAAGTCCCACAACCCACAAAAAAAAAGAAAGAAAGAAAGAGAAAAAAGAAAGAAAGAAAGGGGGCTGGGAAGGTGACTCAGTGGTAGAGCGCTTGCCTTGCATGCCTGAGATCCTGGGTTCCATTCCTCAGCACCACATAAGCAAAAAGAAAAAAGCCGGAAGTGGCGCTGTGGCTCCAGTGGTAGAGCGCTAGCCTTGGCTGAAGAGCTGAGGGACAGCACCCAGGCCCAGAGTTCAGACCCCATGACCGGACCCAAAAAAAGAAAGAAAGAAAGAACTGAGACAATTACGAAGAGCAGATTCTCACCAATTAATTGTTCGGAGACATTCCAGTACCCTGGAGAGCTCCCAACAGAGCACTTGTTTTGACAACTAGGGAGCTTTCAAATTCTCTGACGTCAATTATGGCCTTTCATGTCCCACAAGTGCAGCGGAAACTTCATAACTGCCCTGCATGAGATGTGTGTGTGTGTGTGTGTGTGTGCATACTAGTCCTGGGGCTTGAACTTAGGGCCTGAGTGCTGTCCCTGAGCTTGTTTGCTGAAAGCTAGTGCTCTACCACTTGAGCCACAGTGCCACTTGCAACTTTTTGGTGTCTAGGAAGTGGCTCTGTGGCTCAAGTGGTAGAGTGCTAGCCTTGAGCTGAAGAGCTGAGGGACAGCGCCCAAGCCCAGAGTTCAGGCCCCATGACCACACCAAAAAAAAAAAAAAAATTACAACTTTTTGGTGTCTAATTGGAGGTTCGAGTCTCATAGACTTTCCTGCCTTACCAGGGCTGGCTTTGAACACTGATCCTCCGATCTCAGCCTCCTGAGTAGCTAGGATGACAAATGAGAACCACTGGCACCTGTCAGTATGAGTTTTCAATTACTGATTTTTTTTTGGGGGGGGGTCCAGTTGTGGGGCCTGAACTCTGGGCCTGGGTGCTGTCCTCCCTCAGCTCTTCAGTTCAAGGCTAGCACTCTACCACTTGAACCACAGCACCACTTTTGGCTTTTTTTTTCTGCTATGTGGTGCTGAGGAATCGAACCCAGGGCCTCAGGCATGCAGGCAAGTGCTCTACCACTGAGCCATCTTCCCAGCCCCATCAATTACTCATTTGAAAATATCATCACAGTATAAAGCAGAAGAAATACAAATATAAAGAAGAAAACAAAACTCTCTTGCATGAAGATAGCCATGAAGTAGATAATAGTGGTAAAAACTGGTTCATAAATATACCTTATTTGTTCCTGTCTTCCTTTTTGTACATTTGTCTAATTAAATATTAATACCTAGTATTATATAGTTCAGTGTATTCTGCTTCAGGTAGAATTTCTGTATTATATAGTTCAATATATTCTGCTTCAAGTAGAATTTCTATTTGTATCAAGCCTTTGTTCCTTGGCCCAGAGTAAATAGTTAAAACGATTATTTTGTTTGTCAATTGTGGGGCTTGAACTCAGGGCCTAGGCATTGTCCCTGAGCCTCTTTGTGCTCAAGGTTACTGCTCTACCACTTGAGCCACAGTGCCACTTCTGTTTTGGATGGTTGATTAGATATAAGTCTCATGAACTTTCCTGCCTGGGCTGTTTTTGAACTGCGATCCTCAGAGCTTAGCCTCCTGAGTAGCTAGAATTACAAGTGTGAGCCACCAGCTCCCAGCTAAAACTATTACTCTTTTTAAAACCTTGTGTTTTTATGTTTCAAATACCTTTATAGTTATTTTATTACTATTGCTTCATTGTTATGTTAAAAGGTGTATATCACCTTTATGATGACAATAATAATAATTATTATTATTTTTTTTTGGTCGGTCCTGGAGCTTGAACTCTGGGCTTGGGCGCTATCCCTCAGCTCTTCAGCTCAAGGCGAGCACTCTACTGCTTGAGCTGCAGCACCACTTCCGGTTTTCTAGTGGTTTAATGGAGATAGGAGTCTCACAGACTTTCCTGCCGGGGCTAGCTTTGAACCCTGATCCTCAGATCTCAGCCTCCTGAGTAGCTAGGATTACAGGCATGAGCCACTGGCGTCTGGCAACAATAATTCTTTAAAAGGTGATGTACAGAAGGGTTACAGTTACATGAATCAGGTAATACTTACATTTTTTTTTCTTTTTTGCTAGTCCTGGGGCTTGAACTCAGGGCCTGGGCACTGTCCCTGAACTTCTTTTGCTCAAGGCTAGCACTCTACCACTTGAGCCACAGAGCCACTTCTCGCTTTTTCTGTGAATGTGGTACTGAGGAATCAAATGCAGGGTTTCATGCTTGCTAGGCAAGCACTCAACCACAAAGCCACATTCCCAATCCATGAGTACATTTCTTTTTTGTTTTTTTATTTTTTTGGGTCCAGTCGTGGGGCCTGAACTCTGGGCCTGGGCGCTGTCCCTCAGCTCTTCAGCTCAAGGCTAGCGCTCCACTTGAGCCACAGAGCCACTTCTCGCTTTTTCTGCGAATGTGGTGCTGAGGAATCGAACCCAGGGCCTCATGCATGCAAGGCAAGCACTCTACCACTGAGCCACCTTCCCAGCCTCATTTGTTCATCTTTTGTCCCTTCATTTCTGTGCCCCGCTTTACCCTCTCAAAGCCAGATGAAAGAAAATACAAGACAAAAGGAAATGAAAATAAAAACAGCAACAAAGGAAAAAAAACCCACTTTTTTGTATTTTTCTATTTCCTGGAGCTCATTTCAATAAATACTTTTTGTTGTGGTTGTTGTTGTTGGTTGTGGGGCTTGAACTCTGGGCCTAGGTGCTGTCCATGAGCTCTTCAGCTCAAGGCTAGTGCTGTACCACTTGAACTACAGCACTACTTCTGGTTTTCTGATGGTTTATTGGAAATCAGAGTCTCACGAACGTTTCTGCCTGGGCTGGCTTTGAACTATGATCCTCAGACCTCAGTCTCCTGAGTAGCTAGGATTACAGGTGTGAGCCACTGGTGCCCAGCTAATAAATATTGTTTTATATGAAAATCCATGTTACTATTAGTAATCATTTCTACTGTTTTTTTTTTTTTTTTGGTCAGTTCTGGGGCTTGAACTCTGGGGGCTGGGCACAGTCCCTGAGCTTCTCTTGTTCAAGGATTCTACTACAGTACCACTTTTTGCTTTTTAATCCTGCTTTTTCTGTGATTAATTGGAGATAATAGTCTCACAGACTTTGCCGAGTTAGCTGGCTTTGAACCAAGATCCTCAGATCTCAGTCTCCCGAGTAGTTAGGATTAAAGGGGTGAATAACCACTGCCTGGTCTATTACTACTATTATTATAGGGAAGTTTAATTTCACTGCATGTTAGTTGACTCAAAGTGTTTAACAACTCAGAACAGCAACCTTTTCTTTGGGGAAATGCCTTTCCAACTCAATATGTTTTTCCCTACTCACCCTTTTTCTGTTGCTTTATTTATTTATTTATTACCAGTCTTGGGGCTTCAACTCAAGGCCTAGGCACTGACCATGAGCTTCTTTTTGCTCAAGGCTAGCATACTTTAGCCACAGTGCCATAGTTTATGTGGTTCTTAGGAACAGAACTCAGGACTTATGTATGCTAGGGAAGTACTGTACCACTAAGTCGCATTCCCTGCTCTGTGTTGGTTTATTTTTTTGTATAGGCTTTCTGCTCAGGCCGGTCTTAACTGTAATCCTCCTCTTTTGTGCTTCCCTATTTTGGGGAAAAATTATATCTCACAGATTTTTCTGTCTGAGGTAGCTTTGGACTCATTTTCAACCTCTTGGAATGAGCCACTGATGTCTAATAAGGAAGATATGTTTTAGTCAGTACTTAGTTGTGGGGGTTTACTCTCCCATGGGGCCTTATTTGAGATAGTGGAACAGATTATTTTAATTTCTCTCTTGAGGAAATTGTAAAGCACTCCAAATGATTTTTTTTTTTTTGGTCCATCATGGGCTTGAACTCTGGGCCTGGGCGCTGTCCCTTAGCTCTTCAGCTCAAGGCTAGCACTCTACCACTTGAGCCATTGAGGACATTGAACATTGAACATGGTTGAGAGGGGGTTGAGGAGAAGCTGGACATATTTTTTTTGATCAGTTGTGGGGCCTGGACTCTGTGCCTGGGCGCTGTCCCTCAGGTCTTCAGCTCAAGGCAAGTGCTCTACTGCTTGAGCCACAGTGCCACTTCCGGTTTTCTAATGGTTTATTGGCGATCAGAGTCTCATGGACTTTCCTGCCCGGGCTGGCTTTGAACCGTGATCCTCAGATCTCAGCTTCCTGAATAGCTGGGATTACAGGTGTGAGCCACCTGTGCCTGGCTAAATTAAAACGTTCTGTTTTTGTTTTGTCTGTTTGGGGCTTGAACTCTGGGCCTGAGCTCTGTCCCTCAGCTCTTCAGCTCAAAGCTAGCGCTCTACCACTTGAACTACAGCGCTACTTCCGAAGGTGGACATATTTCTAGTCTCCATTTCCAAGGAACAGCCAGGCAATAGCCCTCTGCCTGAAGCTTATTCAGGTTGCACTGATGACTCCCGCAGTCCGGGAAGTCTTAGCCAATACCACTTGTCTTACTAAGCCTCTCACAGTGAGACACATTTTGTTCTCTTTCTCCTTCCTTCCCTTCCTTCCTTCCTTCCATCCTTCCTTCCTTCCTTCTTTTCTTTCTTTTTTGCCAGTATCAGTCTTGAACTCAAGGCTGTAGGCTTACTGAATTTGCTTGCTCACAGCTGGTGTCCTGCTATTTTACCCACACTTCCAGTCCTTCTGGCAGCTTTTTATTTTTCATGGGATTCTATGGAATTTGGCCTCATTCCTGAGATTCTTCTCATTTACTTCTCAATTACTTTTTTGTTTAATATTCAAGTTGTATACTTTTACTCAAAACATCCTGATTTGGGAGATGCACTGGTTTGCATATATGTTAATTTAGAAATATTTAATTTTTTTTTTTTTTTTGCCGGTCATGGGGCCTGAACTCTGGGTCTGGGCGCTGTCCCTCAGCTCTTCAGCTCAAGGCTAGCGCTCTACCACTTGAGCCACGGCCACTTCCGGCTTTTTCTGCTTATGTGGTGCTGAGGAATCGAACCCAGGGCCTCATGCTTGCAAGGCATGCACTCTACCGCTGAGCTACCTTCTCAGCCCCTTATTTTTTAATTTTTGAATCAGTATACATTTGTAACATGAGTTTCACTGTGATATTTCCTTACATGCACACAGTACACATTTAACAAATTCATCCTCTACCATGTTTCTCTTCCTCCCTCAAATACTTTTGGGTCCGGTCGTGGGGCCTGAACTCTGGGCCTGGGCGCTGTCCCTCAGCTCTTCAGCTCAAGGCTAGTGCTCTACCACTTGAGCCACAGTGCCACTTCTAGCTTTTTTTTTTTTCTTATGTGGTGCTGAGGAATCGAACCCAGGGCCTCAGGCATGCAAGGCAAGCGCTCTACCACTGAGCCACCTTCCCAGCCCAAAATAAACTTTAATAATGATGTTAGCACCATTAGATCTTTCCCTCCCTTCCTCCTTCCTGCCCTCCCTCTTTCTTTCTTGTCCTTGGACTCAGGGCATGGGCACTGTCCCTGAGCTCCTTTAGCTCAGGGCTAGCTAGCATTGTACCATTAGGGCTAAGGATAACTTCTGGCTTTTTCTGGATAAGTCTCATGGACTGGCTTTGATCAGAGATCCTCAGGTATCAGCCTCCTGTAGCTAGGATTACAGGCCCCAGTCACCAGCACCCTGCTACAAATGTGTCTTTTTGAGTAACTTCATAGTGATACAACTTAGCAGCCCCTGGCTTTATGTCCAGGCCACAGTACTGTTGCCTCTTACCCAGGAGTTTCATTGTTGAACTTAGGACAAAGCATTGCAGTATTTGGGCATACAACTGAGACATGCAAAGAAGGGGACTGACATCCTGAGGGGAGAAGGAGTGACCAGTAGGAGGCAGGGGGCTGGCAAGTCAGTTCTCCCCCCTCTCAAGTCCCGTCCATGGGGAACCATCTTCTTTTCCTCTCTTACTACCTTTCCTGGAACATAGAAACCTTCACTGTTATAGTGCTGCTGCTGCTGATCATCTCTCTCTCTTCTGGCAGTACTGCGATTTGAATTCAGGGCTTGTTACTTTACCAGGCAGGCCCTCTACTGCTTGAGTCATGCTCCAGTGTGCTATTCAGCTCCTAAAACCTCAGCTTTCTTCTCTTTCTGTGCAGCTCTGACCCCATCTTCTATTTACTCTGGCATGGAAAGAGCTGTTGCTTTCTCACTCTCTCTCTTCTTTTTAAATTGTGAAAATACCATACAGAAGGGTTACAATTACATGAGCAAGGTAATGAGTACATTTCTTATTAAGCATTGTTGCCTCCTCCTTTGTTTCCCCTTCCCATCTTCCCCCTCCCCCCTACTTTCTCTTCTTACCCAAGTCTCAAAACCTTGGCCAGGCTCAGGAGCCCTGATCTGTACAGGAGTTCATTTTACTTTATTTAACATTTTTAAGTTGTTATTATAATTGTGATGTTCAGGGCTGGGAAGGTGGCTCAGTGGTAGAGCCTTTGCCTTGCATGCATGAGGCCCTGGGTTCGATTCCTCAGCACCACATAAGCAGAGAAAAATAAAAGACAGCAGTGGCGCTGTGGCTCAAGTGGTAGAGCGCTAGCCTTGAGCTGAAGAGCTGAGGGACAGTGCCAGGCCCAGAGTTCAGGCCCCATGACCAGACCCCCCCCCAAAAAAAAGTGATGTTCAGAAGGGTTACAGTTACATAAGTCAGATAAAGAGTACATTTCTCTTTGGAGAATGTGACCCCTTTCCTTGTGCTCTCACAGTTCTATAAATGAATTAAAAATTTTCTCCTCCTGGGAGAGGGCAAGGGAAGGGGAGACATTGTCCAAAAAGAAAGACTCTTTATCTGACTTATGAGACTACAACTCCTCTGTTATACCACCTTTATAATAACAATATTTACAAAAATGATTTTTCCTTTATCAGATAAAAAGTGTTTTCATTTCAGATGGATCACCAAATAAGGGATAGAGTTAGAGTAGTTTAGAACAAGAGGAAGTTTAGAGATCATCTAGTCAAGTTCCCTTGATCTATACAGATGAAAAAATTGAGATTCAAGAGAGAAACGATATGCACCTGTTTACCTGGTCCCCCATGTAAACAGCCCCTTAAAAGAATATTTTCATGGCTCGGAATGTGGCTTAGTGGTAGAGTACTTGCCTAGCATGCATGAAGCCCTGGGTTCAATTCCTCAGTAGCACAGAAAATGCCGGAAGTGGCACTGTGGCTCAAGTGGTAGAGTGCTAGCCTTGAGCCAAGGAAGCTCAAAACATTGCCCAGGCCCTGAGTTCAAGCCCCAGGACAGGCAAAAGAAAAAAAAAAGAATATTTTCATTGTACCTGAAGATTTCCTGTGTTAGGATTTGGGGCAGAGCTCAGCTGCATGATGCATTTCCACGTGGTGCTGACTGAGGTTCTTTTTGGTATTTAGCAAGTATGTGGCTTGAAAGTCAGTTCACTTGTGTTTCACATTGCCTGGAGGGCTGAAAGGCTGGGCTCCACAGAGACTAATCAGAGCGGTACATGTGACTTCAGCCTGAGTATGAGCTGAGAGAAGTGGACTTCTTAATTGATGGTTCAGGAATTGGACCAAAAAGAGAAGCTGCCAATTTGGAGGCAGGTTTTTGTGATGTAGTCCAGGCTGGCCTCACACTCAAAATTCTCCTGTCACAGCCTCCCAAATGCTGGGATGACAGATGTCAGTTCACCATTGGCTAAACTGATCATTTCAAGGTTAATTTCCTAGTTTCTTTTAAGGATATGATATAGATCCTGTTGTCTTAGTGGGATTTGACTTTTTTTTTTTTTTTTTGCCAGTCCTGGGGCTGGGGTTTGTACTCAGGCCCTGGGCACTGTCCCTGAGCTTCTTTTGCTTAAGGCTAGCACTTTATCACTTGAACCACAGTGCTACTTCCATCTTTTCCAGTGTGTTGTGGTATGGAAGAATTGAACCTAGAGCTTCAGGCATGCTAGGCAAGCTCTCTACTACTGAGCCACATTCCCAGTCCTAGATTTGACTATTTTCTCTCTCCTGATTACTTGGAAGTTCAGATTTTTTTTTTCCCTTGTGAGGTCTGAACTCTAGGCTTGGGTGCTGCTGTCCTTAAGCTCTTCAGCCCAAAATGAGCACTCTACCACTTACTTGAGCCACAATGCCACTTCCGGTTTTCTAGTGGTTAATTGGGGTCTCATGTACTTTCCTTCCTGGGCTGGCTTTGAACCACAATCTTCAGATCTCAGCCTTCTGAGTAGCTAAAATTACAGCTGTGAGCCACTAGCACCCAGCCAAAGTTCAGATCTTTTAAGTAAACAACTCAGGTTTCTGCTTGGAATGTGGAACTTTTGCTAGAATGACTCCATTTTGGGTCTGCTATAGCTTCTTTGCCTTTTTTTTTTTTTTTTTTTGCCGGTCGTGGGGCTTGAACTCTGGGTCTGGGCACTGTCCCTCTGCTCTTCAGCTCAAGGCTAGTGCTCTACCACTTGAGCCACAGCACCACTTCTGGCTTTTTCTGCTTATGTGGTGCTGAGGAATCAAACCCAGGGCCTCATGCATGCAAAGCAAACACCCAACCACTAAGCCACCTTCCAGCCCCTATAGCTTCTTTGATATGTGCAAAAAGTGACTGTTGAGGGAATGAAGGCCTTTTGTGCCAACCTTATTCTTCTAAATGCATACACCAGGGGCTGGGAATGTGGCTTACTGGTAGAGTACTTTCCTAGCATGGTTGAAGCCTTGGGTTAGATTTCTCAGCACCACATAAACAGATAAAGCTGGAAGAGGTGCTGTGGCTCAAGTGGTAGAGTGCTAGCTTTGAGCATAGAGACACTCCAGAACAGGGCCCAGGCTCTGAGTTCAAGCCCCAGGACCAGCAAACCAACCAACCAACCTATACATATAACAATTACAATACTCATTGTATATTGAGCATTTAGTTACTTAATATGTCTTATTACTGCATGCATTTTTTTCATTTGATTATTCCTTGAGAGTCACAATAATTTAATAAATGTCTGGTAAGGATAAATCTTTTGTCTCTATGAGCAGTTCAGTTGGACTCTAGTGTCTATAGAATTTAAATAAATATTTCTAGTATTTTTTTAATTTGGGCAATTTGAACTTATTTCCTGTGTGTGTGTGTGTGCGCGCACACACACGCGCACACAGGTGCTTGTATCAGTCCTTGAGCTTGAACTCAGGGCTGAGGTACTGTCCCTTAGTTTTTTTTTTTTCAACTCAAGGCTGGTGTTCTACCACTTGAGCCACAGCTCCACTTGTAGCTTTTTGCTGGTTAGTTTGGAGTAAGTCTCCTGGACTTTACTGCCTGGGTTGGCTTCAAACCGTGATCCTCAGATCTCAGCTTCCTGAGTAGGTACACTTAGAGGTGTGAGCCATTGGGAGCTAGTTTTTAACTCTGTTCTTGTAGACCAAGTATTTTTTTTTTTTTGGGTCCGGTCATGTGGCCTGAACTCTGGGCCTGGGCACTGTCCCTCAGCTCTTCAGCTCAAGGCTAGCGCTCTACCACTTGAGCCACAGCGCCACTTCCGGCTTTTTTCTTTTTGCTTATGTGGTGCTGAGGAATCGAACTCAGGGCCTTGAGCATGCAAGGCAAGCGCTTCTACCACTGAGCCACCTTCCCAGCCCACCAAGTATGTTTTTACCAGGTGCTTGTAGACCAAATATATGTTTTTCCAGGTGCTTGTGGCTCAAGCCTATGAGGGGTACTTGTGCTTCAGGCAAGTGGGTCGCAATCCATCCACTGGAAGGAGACATACCTTCTAGATTACCATAGAGGGCAGTTTATGGTGGGGTGACTCATGGGAGATACTCTTCCACCAATTGCCTGAGGGGAAGCTGTTTCTGATGCTACTGCTGAAAGCCTCTGGGCCAGAAGGGAGGGGGGAGGGCTGGAGAAGTTACCTAAGCACAGGATCCTGAGTCCTAAAGATAAGGTAGCTGAAACAGAGAAGCTGAAGTAAGAAAAACTTAAAAAGATTAAGACCATTATTTAGGAGAAACAAGAGGATAAGTATAACCCGAGTGCTAAAAATGTCGAACGGTAACTGAACAAAAACATCCATATTGGATAAAACGAGTATACTTATCTGTCAGATCTGGAGCACCTAGTTTCAGGGAACCCCTTCTCAACTATGAACAAAGGAAGCTAAGGCCACAAGAGGTACTTTTTTTCAGAGAGGAAAAACACAAAACAAAACAAAAACAAAAACCAACACCCATAACCCAGGGCATTCATCATCCCTGTGAAACAATAGAGGACAAAAACCATGAAATGATGTAAAAATATTGCCACTGAAGTATAAAGGTACTACGTGTGGTTACAAAAAGGAGCCGGGTTACACCTTCACATTCTAAGAGATAAGCACTGGGGGGGGTAGTTTGTAACTTGGGACCCCAGTGGGCAGTAGATCTGAGGCTGCCCTAGAAGCCAAGTTCTCTATTCCTAAAATGAACCGCAACTGCACGGACAGCATCTTCAGATTTCACTACAAAGGAGGGAAGCTTGCAAAGCAGGTTAGCAAAGCGGGTGGTGGTGGGGAGACGGATGGGGGGAGGGTTACCCTCCCCCCACCTCAATTCCTTTCACCGTCAAAGGAAAAAGAAAAAGTCTGACAGTCTTCCAAGGAAGCAGGTCCTCATAAGGAGTGCGAGGCTGCAGAGTAAAAAGTGAGGCCCTGGACCTCCTCCCTTGCCCAGGGGCCCGGAAGGTGAAAGAAACGTGCTTCTGCGCAGGTGTCCTCCACCCGCAGGAAGCCGGCCTCGCACGACGGGCCGAGCCGGGCTCTCCTCGGGGACACCGCAGGTCAGGCCGGACGCCGGCAGAGAAAGGAGCGCCGGCGGCGGCCGGGCGCTGCTCTCACCATTGTGTCGGCGCCGACGGCGGAAGAACCCGGCTTGCTGCGGCGGCGTTAAAGAGTCCCTCTTTGTTCATCTCCGGCCGCGGACGCAGGACGCCGTGTTCTTCCGCGCGGGCTGCGTAGTCCCCGCCCCTCCACGGCCCTGGAGCGCAGCCATTCGGCCCCAGTGTGGCTCCGCGCTCCCAGAATGCACCGGCAGTCCGCGGGAAACCAAAATGGCGAGGGGCTGTAGCGAAGTGGTCTGTGTTTGAGGCCGGTGTGAGAACGCTCGCTCGTCTCCCTCCCCACCGACCTCGGTTTGTTCCCGCGTATGTGCGGGGCTCCCGGTGGGGCGGTCCCCGGTCAGGACTCGGACTCGCCGGAGAAGCGCCCGCGGGGCCGAGAGGGGTTGTGTTTTCCTTCCTGTATGAAGCGGTTGGCACCACTGAAGTGACCGAATGAGGTGAGGGACGGCGGCCGGGGCCGGCGGCCGGGGCCGGCTCTCCCGCAGGAGGCCGGGGAGGAGGAGAAAGGACGCGAGTGGACGGGAGAAAGATGGAGGACCGAGGTGGGGTGGGGGCTCCCGTGTGTGGGTGCCGTGGCGGTGGCATTTTCGTTGAAAGAAGGGGTCGGTCTGTAGACGGTTGGACAAAACGGGGGTACAAGGAGGTGCCAGGCTGCCCGGCGAACCCGTCAAACGTTGAGACGGGGAAGCTCTGGTGTGGAGGGCAGGAAGGAACCTGGGGGCGGGAGTCGGTTGATGGGGCTGGCTGAACCTGGTGACGAGGGGCTGGGGAAGCGAGGGGAGGAGCCGCCAGGAAATGGGGGTGAGGAAGATGCGAGGGCCTAGTGGAGCGGCTGCCTGGGGCCATGGGGGTCGCTAAGGGAAGTAGCTCTGGAAAACCAAAGGGTGGTGGGAGTGGAGGAAGGGGGGGGTTCTAGTGAGCCGGCTGCAGAGAATCTAAGGATCTGGGGAACACTGAAATGGAGCCTGGAAGCCAGCTTGGAAGGCTTAAAGGGGAACAGGTACCATATATTTGGAGTGCCCCCACCTATCTGAGGAGTGGCTCGTAAGTCTGAGGAGCGCCCCCAAATCGGAGGCGTTTCTTCTGTTCAATTTGGCTCTACTTTATCTCCCTTTCTAAATTTTTCATTGGTATTGTGTTCACTTTCATAACCTATTGGTGAAAGGTATTGGTTTAAAGGATTTTTTTTTTCACTAATTAGCCAAGATTTCTTAACATAATATTTCGTTAGTGCCAGAACTCTTTTACAATCTGGTGTCCTTGGTTATGTCTTTGGAAGCCATTAGCAGGAACAGATGGATTTATTGGGGAGGGGGGTGTGATTTGAGGAATAGTGAGGATTCGTGAACAATGGGAAAAGGACCGTGGAATGTTTAACTTCGATTAAAGATAGAAACTATATAATATGAATTCAGGTATGCAAACCTAGGTAGACCTGTGCATAATATATAGCAAAGCACCATATGAGGTCAGCACAGAGCTAGAGATATGTAAATAGTGTCTTAATTTAATTTGACTTCAGTTGCTCCAGTAGTACTTTCTCCTTCAGATTGCTTCCATGTGACCCTCCTATGTTCTACCTTGTATACAAGCTGTTTTGGCGTCCATGTTTTCATTTTCCTTTGAAGATTCCTTAATTTTTTAAAGCAGCAAGTTGCAAAAGCAGTTAAATTTAAAAATATTTATTGTAGACAAAATACACTTAAATTTCTAAGTGACCTTTTAGGATGTGGGACAGTGCTTAAAATGGAACCTTTTTTTTGTTTTTCTTTAGTCTTCAAGGTGCGTTCCTAGTAGTAGTTGAAGCAAGGAAAGAATTGATTTAAAATTTCTTGATGTAGACCATTATGTTTTCTATTGAGAATGTAATTTACACTCCCAAATATTTGCAGTGAAGCCTGAGAAGGAATGCATTTTTTTTCCAGTCCTAGAGCTAAGGAATCGAATCCAACCTTGTCTTTTGTTTTGAATTCCTACATATGAAAATGTATTTGAATTGACACATTAAAACTTACCTACAATTTTTTCTTGCTTGTCAGTTGTGGGGTTTGAACTCTTGGCCTGGGCGCTGTCCCTTAGCTCTTCAGCTCAAGGCTAGCACTCTACCACATAGCTACAGTGCCACTTCCAGCTTTTTCTGTTTATGTGGTGCTGAGGAATTGAACCCTTGGAGGCCCCTTCCCAGCCCCTACAATTTTTTTCTGAAGTGCTAAAAATGTTCTAAGAATTTGAATTAAGCATGCACCTAGGGCTGGGAAGGTGGTTCAGTGGTAGAGTGCTTGCCTAGTATGCATGAAGCCCTGGGTTTGATTCCTCAGTACTATATAAACAGAAAAAGCTGGAAGTGGTGCTGTGGCTCAAGTGGTAGAGTGCTAGCTTTTGGCCAGAAACTCAGGGACAATGCCCAGGCCCTGAGTCTAAGCCCAGGACTGGCAAAATAAATAAATAAATAGAAACATAATGCACCCAGGTGCAGGGCATGGTGGCTCAAGCCTGTAATCCTAGCTACTCAGGAGGCTGTGATCCTCAGGGATCACAGTTCAAAGCCAGCCCAGGCAGGAAAATCTGTGAGCTGCGTATCTCCAATTAAACACCCCAAAACTGGAAGTGGTGTTTTGGCTTAAGTGGTAGAGCGCTCCCTTTCAGCCAAAGAGCTTAGAAACAGTGCCCGGGCCCAGAGTTCAAGCCCCATGACCGACCGGGAAAAAAAAAAAAGTGCACCTAGGTCTCAGAATGTGGCTTAGTGGTAGAATGCTTTCCTGGGACAGTGCCCAGGCCCTGAGGACTGGCCAAACAAAACAAAACAAATAAAACATCTATTTCCTGATACTGAATATTTATACTATTAATGGGTATTAAAATTACGTTTATCAGGATGAAATGTGCAATTTTTGAACTTGCATTATAGAAACAACCTGCTTAAAGTTTTTTTTTCTCTAAATGATACAGATTTATTTAATAATTTTTTCTTTTTTCTTTTGTCAGTTTTGGGGCTTGAACTCTGGGCCTGGGAGCTATCCCTCAGCTCTTCAGCTCAAGGCTAGTGCACTGTCACTTGAGCCACGGGACCACTGAGTGGTTTATTAGAGATCAGAGTTTCACAGTTTCCTTCCCTGGCTGGCTTTGAATCCTATCCTCAGATCTCAGCTTCCTGAGTAGCTAGGATTATAGGCTTAATACTTTGTTAACTTATGCTTTTTGCTTTAGTTCTCTGTTCAGAGTTTTATTATATATTCTGTTTAATATCTAACTCTGATTTGAATTGAAGACTTTTCATTAGGCTTCCTTTTGTGAGCATGCTTGCAAGTCTTGGTTCTTGAACTTCAGGCCTGGGGCGATGTCCCTGAGCTGCTTTTGCTGAAGGCTAGCAGTCTATCACTTGAGCCACAGCTCCACTTCCTGCTTTTTTGGTGATTAATTGGAGATAAGAGTGACACTCACTTTCTGCCTTTAAACTACAATCCTCAGATCTCAGCCTCCTGAAGATCTAGGATTATAGGCTTGAGCCTGTTTTTTTCTTTCTTTTCTTGCTAGTCCTGGGACTAGGGGCTGGCCCTGAGCTTTTTGTACTCAAGGCAAGAGCTGTATTGGACACTGCAGCCACATAGTCACTTCTGACTTTTTCTGAGTAGTTTGTTAGAGATAAGAGTGTCACTAGGGCTGGGAAGGTAGCTCAGTGGTTGAGCACTTGCCTTGCATGCATGAGGCCCTGGGTTCGGTTCCTCAGTACCACATAAGCAAAAAGAAAAAAAGCCAGAAGGGGTGCTGTGGCTCAAGTGGTAGAGCACTAGCCTTGAGCTGAAGAGCTGAGGGACAGTGCCCAGGCCCAGAGTTCAGGCCCCACAACTGGACCCAAAAAAAAAGAGTGTCACTGACTTTCCTACCCGGGCTGGCTTTGGACCACAATCCTTAAATCTCAGCCTTTTAGAAGCTAAAATTTATAGGTGCAAGCCACCAGTATCTGGCTTATTTTGCTTATTTATTTATTTATTATTTTTTGCCAGTCCTGGGGCTTGAACTTAGGGCCTGGACACTATCCCTAAGCAGCTTAAAAAATTTTTTTTTGTTGGTCATGAGGCTTGAACTCTGGACCTGGGTGCTGAACTTCAGCTCTTCAGCTCAAGGCAAAGCCCACTACCACTTGAGCCACAGTGCCATTTTTGGTTTTCTGGTGGCTAATTGGAGATAGTCTCGTGGACTTTCCTGCCCAGGCTGGCTTTCAACCGTGATCCTCAGATCTCAAGTCTCCTGAGTAGATAGAATTACTGGCACCCATTACTAATATTATTTTTTACTATGATGTTGATTGTAAGTATTTTGTGTCTGTTTGTTAGGAAATTGGCTGGTTCTGGGGCTTATATTCAGGGCCTGGGCGCTGTTCCTGAGCTTCTTTTGCTCAAGGCTAGCATTCTACCACTTGAGGCACAGCACCACTTTCGGCTTTTTTTTTTCTTTCTGTGTATGTGGTAATGAGGAATTGAACCTAGGGCTTCATTCATGCTAGATGAGCAGCCTACTACTAAGTCACATTCCCAGCCCGAACTTTTTTTTTTGATAGGGAGATTCTTTATTAATGATTTAAACACATTGCTAGTCATAGTTATTTATAGCATCTTTAAATCCGCTTGTGTTTTTGGCCAGTCAATCTGCATCTACTCCCAGTTTACTAAAATGCAAGGGTGTGTGTGTGTGTGTGTGTGTGTGTAGGGTGTGTGTGTGGTCAATCTGCATCTACTCCCAGTTTACTAAAATGCAAGTGTGTGTGTGTGTGTGTGTGTGTGTGTGTGTGTGTGTGTGTGTGTGTGTGTGTGTGTTGGTCCTGTGGTTTAAACTCGGCCTGGGCACTATCCCTGAGCTTTTTTTCACTCAGATCTAGTGCTCAAGCCACAGCTCTACTTCTGCCTTTTTGGTGGCTCATTTGGAGATAAGGGTCTCATGGACTTTCCTACCTGGGCTGGCTTTGAACTGTGATCCTCAGATCTCAGCCTTCTGATTAGCTAGGATTACACGCGTGAGCCACTAGTGCCCGGCAACTCTTAGGTATTTCTAAATATCAGTCTTTAGATCAAGTTATTGAGGGGTGAACTTGGAAGAATCATGTTGTTCTTTTCATATTTATTATTTTTGTTATGATTGCATGCTTCTTAGGATGATCATCTCTTCTGCTTTTGTTTTGTTGCATTTCATTGTTATATTTCCATATCTTTTTTTTTTTTGTGTGTGTGTGTGTCCGGTTGTGGGGCCTGAACTCAGGGCCTGGGTGCTGTCCCTCAGCTCTTCAGCTCAAGGCTAGCATTCTACCACTTGAGCCACAGTGCCACTTCTGGCTTTTTTCTTTATGCTTATGTGGTACTGAGGAATCGAACCCAGGGCCTCATGCATGCAAGGCAAGCACTCTACCACTGAGCCACCTTCCCAGCCCTGTTTCCATATCTTAACACTGTATTCCAATAAGTCTCACTCCCTTCATCATATTCCTAACCCCCCTTAATATCCCCAACAGGTTTCCTTGTTTCATTTTCATAGTTGCAAATAATTATTTCAACAGTATTCAGCCTCTTCCCCTCCTGCAAAACTCTCCCACAAAGTCCCCACCCACCAACAGAATCTATTTCTCCCCTTCTGGCCCTATTGGTCATTAGCTTTTGTTGAGATTTTCTATGTTGCCTCCCAGATAATTTGGAACATACTACAAAATAACTTACTTTTATTCCCTATTCTTTTCTCTCCTCCTGAATAGTCTGTTAGCCTGATTCATGTCTAAGTTTATCCATATAAGTAATTATGTCTGTGGATATATATACTTTGCTAGCTCCCACATATTAATGAATGCATATGATATTTTGTTTTTTTATTTACCTCACTAAGTTGTACTCTACTTGCACTTGTTTCCTTGCAAATGGCATTTCATTTTGCTTTTTATTTTATTGTCAGTTGTGGGGCTTGAACTCAGAGCCTAGGTGCTGTTCCTGAGCTCTTTTGCTCATTGCTAGTGCCTTACCACTTTGAGCCACAGCTCTACTTTCAGCTTTATTTTTAGTTGAGAATTGGAGATGAGAGTCTCATGGACTTTCCTGCCCAGGCTGGCTTCAGACTGCTAGCCTTAGATCTCACCCTCTTGAGTAGTTAGGATTATAGGGGTAAGCCACCAGTGCTGGCTTCCTTTTCCTTATGAACATAATGTTCCATCAGATGTATTATATATAACATTCACACAAACATATGCACCCACACCACATCATTTAATCTGTTGTTAGGTACCTTAGTTGATTCCATTGTTTGGCTAGTGTGCTGAAATTTTTTGAGAGAGGTGTGTTTAGGAGCCACCTCTTGAGCGTTTAAACCCTAGTACCACTAAGAGAGGAGAAAAGAAACTGCTCTAACTGTAGTGACACAAAAGGAACCAGAAAGATTACTATAATTAAAAACAGTTAAAACCAACTATTAGAATACCAGTAACCAGAAAAGGAAATTACAAGAATAATATAGAGTAACTATAAAGTTATAAATTAATTAAGGCTGGGTATGGTAATCTATACCTATAATTCCAGTTATACAGGAGGAGATTGTGAAGATTGCTGTTTGAGGCCAGCCTGAACAAAAACTTGGTGAGATCCTCACCCAACTAAAGTAGAATTCTAGGTGTGGTATGTTTCTGTTGTCCTACCTACATGAGAGGGCATAGGTAGGAGGATTTGTCTGAACTGGGCTACAAGCACAAAATAAGACCCTATCTGAAAATTACCCTAAAGGAAGAAGGACTTGTGGGTACAGTTCAAATGACAGCATATTTTCCTACTAAATGTGAGACCCTGAGTTTAAACCTTAGAACTACAATAGAAGGGAGAAGTGAGAAAGCGTGCAAACAACCCAAAATCTCTTGTAAATAAAATGAGGCAAAAACATGAAGAGGAATTAAAAACATAAATATAAGCCGGGCGCCGGTGGTTCACGCCTGTAGTCCTAGCTACTCAGGAGACTGAGATCTGAGGATCACGGTTCAAAGTCAGCCTGGGCAGGAAAGACCGTGAGACTCCTATCTCCAATAAACCACTAGAAAACCAGAAGTGGTGCTGTAGTTCAAGTGGTAGAGCGCTCGCCTTGAGCTGAAGAGCTGAGGGACAGCGCCCAGGCCCAGAGTTCAGGCCCCACAACCAACCAAAAAAACAAAAAACCCCATAAATAATAAAAATATTATTACAATATGAAAGATGTTGGAAAAAAAGTTGAAAGGTGACAATGTATTGGAGAAGCTCCTTTCCGGCTCCTTGACTATTGGAATCTGTGAGAGGTGTATGTGTGGTCAGTAAGTCCTAGTTAGAATTTACTGTTGTCAGTTTTCACTTTTCAGGCTGATGCTCCAGTGGACAAGGCCAGCTCTGTTAAGGGTGCAGTGTCAGTCTCAGGGCTCTGTTTACTGTAGAAGCGTTCTTCTTTGCATGCTGGGAATTGCTACTGGCTCCGGTGAGCTTTGTGGCCTGTGTACTGGTCAGATTCCAACTCACACCAGAGGGCCCCCTGTTTGTGCACCAGGACAGCAAATATCCAGGCCACGGAGAGTGGGCGATACAAATGGCACTGAGACCTACACTGGAGGTGGTGAACCACGGGAACCTGGCACTTTGCCTGCCTGTCTTAGGGCTGTCACATTCTGTCTTTCAGTAAACTACCCTGAAGGATATAGGAAGCAGCAGCAATCAAAAAATCTTCATGGCCTGGTCTCAGAGCTCTCTGTCCTAACCTGCAACAAACCACATGCATCAATGAGGCACAACCTTCTAGAAGCTGAGCAATGTGCTGACCACAGGCTTGGACCTCTTAGTCTCTGTAGGAATCTTCAAGCTATGGGGTTCACTCTTGTTACACAGACTGTGTCAACTTCTAGCCCAAATTTTGCTCCTTAAACTCAGTAGGTCAGTGTCCAATCTGCCTCTAGTGCCCAAGCACTGTGGCAGCTTGTCCCCAGGGACCTTGCTTTGGTATTCTTGTTTTCAGGTTCCCAGAGTAGCTCAGTCTCAAATGATAGGCTCCCTATAGCAACTGGCTATAGAACTGTGAGATAGCCACTTCTTCTCCAGTGCCAAACAGTGATGCCAGAGTCATTGTCAAACCATATTTCCTGCTGGATTTAAAGATTTCAAAAACTGTGTGCTTATTTTGCTTCTAGGATTGCCAGACTGTTGGCAACAGGGCTGCCTAGCTTACCTTGTTTGTGGTTAAACCTTTGTGTCTCTACCTGCTTTTAGTCCTGTCAAGGTCATTTTTAGGTCAAGTTGGAGAAAATGAATATATTGTTCTTTAATAATGTACCAGTGTTTAGTTTACTTGATATGATAATGGTCTGAAGATTATATAAGAGAAAGTTCTTTGTTTTAAAGAAATTTAGGCTATCAATGTGTGCAACATCCAAATACATTAGCAAAAATTGCCAGTACTGGGACTTGAACTTAAGGCCTGGATGTTGTCTTTAAGCTTTTCTTTTTGGGTCCGGTCGTGGGGCCTGAACTCTGGGCCTGGGCACTGTCCCTCAGCTCTTCAGCTCAAGGCTAGCGCTCTACCACTTGAGCCACAGCGCCACTTCCGGCTTTTTTCTTTTTTCTTATGTGGTGCTGAGGAATCGAACCCAGGGCCTCATGCATGCAAGGCAGCACTCTACCACTGAGCCACCTTCCCAGCCCTCTTTAAGCTTTTTTGATCAAAGCTAATGTTCTTCCACTTGAGCCATAGCTCTACTTCCAGCTTTATTTTTGCTTGCGAATTGGAGATTAGAATCTCATGGACTTTCCTGCCTGGCCTGGCTTTGAACCTTGATTCTCAGCTCACAGCCTAGTGAGTACCTAGGATTACAGATGTGAGCCACCAGTGCCTGACTTCTTTTGACAGTTTTCAAAATAAAGAATTTGGAAAAAAAGAAATACAAGTTGTAAGTTTAAAAAAACAAGGTTCTTGGGCTGGGAAGGTGGCATAGTGGTAGAGTGCTTGCCTTGAATGCATGAGGCTCTGGGTTCGATTTCTAGCAACACATAAGCAGAAAAAGCTGGAAGTAGAAAAAGCTGGTGTGGTTCAAGTGGTAGAGAGTGCTAGCCTTGAGCTGAAGAGCTGAAGGACAGCACCCAGGCCCAGAGTTCAGGCCACATGATCGACAAAAAAACCAAGGTTCTCTGATACAAAACAATGCTAGAACAGTTGTTCTGCAGCATTTTATTATCTCAAAGTCAACAATCTCAATAGCCAACTATTACCATCCTGGGAAACTTAACCAAGTTGAATCATCTCTAGAAGTATAATTTACCACTAGTAATTGATTTAATATTGTGTGGATAGGACACTTGATATTGGTAATGAAAGACCTGATTTTACCTTTTGTTAATTCTGAACTCTTCTTGGCTACCCTTCTATATTTTGTGACCTTAGTTCATAATTTGGATCAGTTCATACTTGCATTTTTGGAAGTTTTTTTTTCTTCTAACTCTTCAGGCAAAGTTAGGAGCTTGTAGTCAGGACATACTGTTCTTTTGTTTCTTCTTCCTTGTGCTTAGGACCAAAGATTTGCTTTATTATAATAAAAACCCTGCATTGTCTTACCTGAGTTATGGGTAGAGTCTTATATATGTAGTAAAAGCAATTTTAGCAATTTTAAACTTGCACATAAATGTGTGGGCATAGTTTACACATACTTGTAGTTTTTTGTTTTTGTCGGTTGTGGGGCTTGAACTCTGTGCCTAGGCTCTGTCCCTGAGCTCTTCAGATCAAGGCTAGCGCTCTATCATTTGAGCCACAGTGCCACTTCTGGCCTTTCCTGTTTATGTAGTACTGAGGAATTGAACCCAAAGCCTTATGCATGCTAGACAAGCACTCTACCACTAAGCCACATTCCCATTCCCTTTATTTAGTTTTTATTATCCTATATAAGTTATATGGGGTGAGAGGATTCATTGTTACATTTCCACATGTTTACAATGTATTCTAGTTAATCTCACTCCCTATCCTCTTTTTCCCTTCCCAAAATAATTTTAGTAGTTTACATTGTTTCATTTTCATAGTTGTAAACAATCTATTTCAACCATATTCATGCTCTTTCATTCTCTGTGTTGTCATTGTATGTTTATTTAGTAAAACAACTTACGTCAGAACAGTGAAATATTATACTTCATTATATTTTAAGGTAAATGATACAGTTGGAATTATGAATCAAGTTTAGACTATTACTTCATAACTGAAAAGAGAATTATTGATAGCATTATGCTATGTTGTATAGAATAAACTTGTAAGTAAGTAAATTACACTTATTTAATTCATGTGTCTTATTCATACATAATTATTTTAGGTTTGTTGAAGTAGAAATGTATAATTTTGAGTTCTTTGCTTAAAACTTTTTTTTTTTTTGCTAGTCCTGGGGTTTGACTCAGGGCCTGGGTCCTGTCCCTGAGCTTCTTTTGTTCAAGTCTAGCACTTTACCACTTGAGCCACAGAGCCACTTGCAGCTTTTTCTGTTTATGTGGTACTGAAGAATTGAACCCAGGGCAAGCACTCAACCACTAAGCAACATTCCCAGCCTTAAAACGCAATATTCTCATTGAAATGTACTTCATTTGGATGCAATTTTGTGAAATTTGTGGTTTTAATTTTTTTAAAAAGAGTAAATTTAGTAGTTATTTCCTGTATAGTAGTTATAATAGTATATTTACTATTGTAAATACACCCATCTACTGCCCTCCATAGTTAGACTTTTTTTTTTTTGGCCACTCCTGGGGCTTGAATTCAGCCTGTCCCTGAGCCTGAGCTTCTTTTTGCTCAAGGCTAGTGCTCTACCACTTGAGCCACAATGTCACTATTGGCTTTTTCTGTTTATGTGGTACCCAGGACTTCATGCATGCTCGGCAAGCACTCTACCACTGAGCCACACTCCCAGCCCTGCCCTCCATAGTTAATATATCTTAATTGTCAAGTGACATAAGGTTTAAAACACTTTTTTGTTTTGTGCTGGTAGTGGGGCTTGAATTTGGGCTGGGTGCTGTCCCTGAGGTCTTTTGCTCAAGCTTAGTACTCTGCCACTTGAGCCACAGCACCACTTCAGGTATTTGGTGAGTTATTTAAGATAAGAGTCTCATGGGCTTTTCCTGCCCAGGCTGGTTTTGAAACCTGATTCTCAGATCTCAACTCTTGCATAGTATAGGAATGAGCCATTGGTACCTGGCCCAATTCTCTTTCTTTATTGAAACACAGCCATGAGATTCGAGACATCCTTTCTTCATAATTGTGCTATGCCTGCCTCAGTTTATAGCTGTTGACAGCTGCTCAAATATGTTTATGGTAGAGTTTTGCAGAATTGTAGTCTTTCCTTGGACTAAAGTAACGAATGGGTATTGAGAATTATTATTTTGTTTTAAACTTATTTGGGGAGTATTTGTGACTTGAAGTACTTGTTCTATTTCCTTCAAGTTAATGGGTTTAATAGACTAAAAGTACTTGATTAACATGTCAAATATGTCATTGGTAAAAGTTCTTTAAATCTTACTTGGTCTTGTATTCTCCAAACAGAGACTCTACAGGAGCAGGTAATTCACTGGTCCACAAGCGGTCTCCTTTACGTCGAAACCAAAAGACCCCAACATCCTTGACCAAGCTGTCTTTACAGGATGGACATAAAACCAAAAAGCCAGCATGTAAATTTGAAGAGGGTCAGGATGTCCTAGCTAGATGGTCAGATGGCTTGTTTTATCTTGGAACTATCAAAAAGGCAAGTTATGTTTTGTTTTTATTGAAGTAAAACTTCTAAATGATTTTTAATTTAACTTCATGTTTACATGTTTAAGAAATCATCAAATTCCTCTGTATTACAGATAAATGTATTGAAACAGAGCTGCTTCATCATATTTGAAGACAGTTCTAAATCCTGGGTTCTCTGGAAGGACATTCAAACAGGCAGGTGCTACTATTTCTCTTGAACATCTTTTATGCTAAATTTTGATTTTGCAATATGCCAGCTTCTGTCGTTGGCTGTGCAGTGAAGGGACCTGCCCACTGAAAGTTTCACCTAATATGTTAGATTAGTGAACTGTTTTCTGTTGTCACGTTGCCTTATATTATCCCTAAAATTATTAGGGATCACTTGGCCATTTTACTCTTTTATTTTTTATTGTGAAAATATGGTACAGAGGGGTTACAATTACATGGGCAAGGAATACTTTTCTTGTTTTTTTTTTTTTGGGTCCGGTCATGGGGCCTGAACTCTGGGCCTGGGCACTGTCCCTCAGCTCTTCAGCTCAAGGTTAGCGCTCTACCACTGAGCCACCTTCCCAGCCCCTGTTGTATTATTTTTAATTGTGATTGTTGAAACCCAGTACTAACTGAAAAGAGAGATATCCTACTTAAATGAAGAGTCAATTTTAGCATCTTCAGCTGTCTGAATCATATCTATATATACATGTATGTATTTAAACCTGTCACACTGCACATGGTCACTCAAGTCTGTAATACTAGACATTTAGGAGGATCATTTTCCAAGTTAGCTTGAGCTAAAAATTTTTGAGGAAACCCTCCTACTCCATCTCAATGAACAAGAAGAGTATTGTCAGGCATGTCTGTGGTCCCGGTTACTTGGGAGGACTAACAAAACAAACTGCCAGAGAGACTTTATGATTGAAAGAATCAGAGATCACATTTATTTTTTATTTTTGTTTGTTTGTTTTTTTGGGTCCGGTCATGGTGCCTGAACTCTGGGCCTGGGCGCTGTCCCTTCAGCTCAAGGTGAGCGCTCTACCACTTGAGCTACAGCGCCACTTCCGGTTTTCTGGTGTTTTTATTGGAGATAGGAGTCTCACGGTCTCTCCTGCCTGGGCTGGCTTTGAACCGCGATCCTCAGATCTCAGCCTCCTGAGTAGCTAGGATTACAGATGTGAGCCACCAGCGCCCGGCTAAGCAGTCAAATCTTGTCTCCAAATTTGGAGATTTTTTTTTTTAATCTCAAAGTAACTAGCAAAGTGCTGGAAGGTGAGCCATGGCTCAAATGGTAGAGTGCTAACGATGTGTGAAAAAGCTGAGTTGAGAGTGCAAGCTCTACTTTCAAGCCCCCAAGTATTGCTAAGGACCAAAAAAGCAAACAAGTTAAAAAGAAATGTCCCTGGGGACTTTATTTTAAAAGTGTTCCTCAGAACTGTTTGGTTCATAGGCCTTATTTTGCTTGCTAGTTTTTTGTTGTGCGGTTGTGGGCTTAAACTCTGGGCCTGGACCCTGTTCCTCAGCTCTTCAGCTCAAGGCTAGTAGTGCTCTACCACTTGAGCCACAGTGTCATTTCAGTTTTCTGAGTGTTTTATTGGAGATAAGAGTCTTACTGAATTTCTTGCTGGAGCTAGCTGGCTTTGAACCCTGATCCTTAGATCTCAATCTCGGCCTCCTGTAGCTAGGATTACGGATGGCGAGAGCCATCAATGCCCTGCTGCTTGTTAGTTTTTTTTTTGTTTTTTGGTTGGTCATGGGGCCTGAACTCTGGTCTGGGCGCTGTCCTTCAGCTCAAGGCTAGCACTTTACAGTGCCACTTCCAACCTTTTCTGTTTATGTGGTTTTGATCGAACCCAGGGCCTCATGCATGCAAGGCAAACACTACCACTGCACGTTAGTTTTGAGATAGGTTCTCAAGAATTTTTCTATTTGGGCTGGGCACTGTTAGCTCATGTGTAATCCTAGCTACTTAGGAGGCTGAGATGTGAGGATTGCAGTTTGAAGCTAGACTGGGCAGAAAAGTCCCCATGCTCTTATCTTCACTCAAAAACTGTTAGTGGCCCTGTGGCTCAAGTGGTAGAGTGCTAGCCTTGAACACAAATAGTCTCAGAGACAGGGCCCAGTCCCTGAAACTTATCAACCGACCAAAAAAAAAAATCCCCCCCCCCATTTGAAATGACTTAAAATCTCAATCCTCTCCCTCTCAGCTTCCCCAGTAGCTCAAAGACACTTGGTTTGTAGCCTAGTACTTTGGTATTTCTAAGATATAAAGGCCAAGACTTTATAGTGAGTTTGATTTGTATAGTAAGACAGGCCAGAAAGTTCTTGTAAACTTTATGGTAAAAAAAAAGTACTTGGGGCTGGGAAGGTGGCTCAGTGGTAGAGCGCTTGACTTGCATGCCTGAGGCCCTGGGTTTGATTCCTCAGCACCACATAAGCAAAAAGAAAAAAAACCGGAAGTGGCACTGTGGCTCAAGTGGTAGAGTGCTAACCTTGAGCTGAAGAGCTGAGGGACAGTGCCCAGGCCCAGAGCTCAGGCCCCACGACCTGAACTCCCCCCCCCCCCAAAAAAAAAAGTGTACTTCACCAGGCGCTGGTGGCTCACGCCTGTAATCCTAGCTACTCAGGAGGCTGAGATCTGAGGATCAGATCGTTCAAAGCCAGCCCGGGCAGGAAAGTTCCTGAGACTCTGATCTCCAATAAAACGCTAGAAAACCGGAAATGGTGCTGTGGCTCAAGCGGTAGAGCACAGGGACAGCGGCCAAGCCCAGAGTTCAAGCCCCACGACCGACAAAAAAAACAAAAAAACAAAAAAACTTGAATTTCACAAGTAGAAATAATTGCCAAGCAGCTCAGGGTTGTTTTCTGAGATAAGTACACCTTGTTTGGTAGTTTAGCACCCTCTGGTTTGGAAGAACTTCCCTCTGTCACTAGTCTCCATGGTTTAGTGGGAGTTAATTTAGGCATCTATTTCAGTGTAGAACTATCATTTCCTTTCCAGAGAACCCTCACCTTTAGATTAGTCTCTATTCTGCTCTTTGACTGGAGTCATAAACACAGAAGCTATGGGAGAGCAAGTGCTGTCAAATATAACAGGAAGCAAAGTTGAAAAGAGAGCAAACTTTTATATATATATATATATATATATATATATATATATATATATAAGCAAAAATACAAGACAACAATTAGTATCCTAGCTGGGACCAGTGGCTCACACTTGTAATTCTAGCTACTTAGGAAGCTGCAATCTGAGGGCTGTGGTTCAAAACCAGCCCGGGCAGGAAAGTCCACCAGACTCTTATTACCAATTAATCACCAGAAAACGGATGTGGTACTGTTTCTTAAAGTGGTAGAGTGCTAGCCTTGAGCAAAAGAACTCAGGGACAGCACCCAGGTCTTGAATTTAAGCTCTAAGACCTCCTTCCCCTAAAAAAAAAATTCTTTTTACTAGATGAAATGCTATGTAGCTATTAGCAATTATAATTTTGAAAAGTGGCTATGTGATAGAGATTCTGTGCTAGAAATACATAATAATGGTGAAAAGAAGATTCTTGTGGAGAGAAGATGGATTCTGGTACATATGGATTTGAATTTCTTCACCCATTTGCATCAGCTATTTACTTATTTATTGAGTGAATTCCAGAATTAAAGTATCTCAAGAGCTTGACTCATAGCACAAAAATGTGAATATTGATTATTGTTTATATAGACATGTACACTTTTTTTACTATTGAAATAGACAAGAGGAGAATATTAAAAATGATAATTTGGGCAGGCGCTGGTGGCTCACTCCTGTAATCCTAGTTACTTAGGAGGCTGAGATCTGAGGATCCCAGTTCAAAGCCAGCTTGGTGAGGAAAGTCTGTGAGACTCTTATTATCTCTAGTGAGCCACCAGAAAACTGGAAGTGGCACTGTGGCTCAAGTGGTAGAGCACCATTAGCTTTGAGCTGAAGAGCTGAGGGACAGTACTCAGTTAGGCCCAGAGTTAAAGCCCTATGACCTGCCCCAACCCCAAATAGTTTGTGTTTTGTGATTAAAATTGTATTAAATTATTTATTTTTTTTGGTCATGGGGCGTGAACTCTGGGCGCTGTCCCTCAGCTCTTCAGCTCAAGGCGAGCGCTCTACCACTTGAGCTACAGCACCACTTCTGGTTTTCTGGTGGTTTATTGGAG
>NW_012267255.1:11790383-11797211 GCF_000151885.1 Dipodomys ordii
CTTCCTTCCTTCCTTCCTTCCTGCCCACCCTCCCTCTCTCCCTCTCTCCGTCCGTCCGTCCTTCGTTGTGGGGCTTGACCTCTGGGCCTGGATACTGTCCCTCAGCTCTTGAGCTTAAGGGAAATGCACTATCACTTGAGCCACAACTCCACTTCCGGTTTTCTGGAGGTTAATTGGAGATTAGAGTCTCATGGACTTGTGGGGAGAGAGAGCAGGCAGGAGGGATTGGAATGGACTGGAGCCATTGGCTTTGAACCCCCATCCTCAGATCTCAGCCTCCTGAGTAGCTAGAATTAACAGGCATGAGCCAACAATGATTTGTGAAAGGATCACTTTAGAACAAATAATAAGTGTGCCTTTGAATGTTATTCCAAAAAGCCTTTTGAGTATTGTCATTGATTTTTACTTCTGTTGTTCCGTAGTGCTGTGATATATTTTTTGTTGTTGTTTGTTTTGCTGGTTCTGGGGTTTGAACTCAGGACCCTGGGCGTGCTGTTCCTGAGCTTCTCAGGCTTAAAGTTAGTGCTCTACCACTTGATCCACAGCACCATTTCTGGTTTTTTTGGAGTAGTTTTTTGGAGATAAAAGTCTCATGGATTTTCTGGCCTGGCTGGCTTCGAACCATCATCCTCAGATCTTAGCCTCCTGAGTATCTAGGATTACAGCCCTGAGCCACCTGTCCTGAGCTATAATGTATTATTATTATTGGTGTTTTCCTTCAAGAACATCAATGAAAGTGTATGATGGACAATTGCATAAAACTTCAAGATCTTGGCGCTGGGAATGTGGCTCAGTGGTAGAGTGCTTGCCTTGCATGCATGAAGCGCTAGGTTCGGTTCCTCAGTACCACATACACAGAAAAAAAGCCAGAAATGGTGCTGTGGCTCAAGTGGTAAAGTGCTAGCCTTGAGCAAAAGAAGCTCAGGGACAGTGCCCAGACCCAGAGTTCAGTTTCCAGGACTGGCAAACAAAACAAAACAAATCTTCAAGATCTTGTTATGTAAACAATTTGTACCTTAGGTACAATTTCTAAAGGGAGACATAATGTTCTTTCTAATAGTAGACTAGATAACATAGTGAGCTCTAGAAAGAAAAGAAGAACAGAAAATTTGACATGTAAAAATTAAAGTTCTGGGACTGGGAAGGTGGCTCAGTGGTAGAGTGCTTGCCTTGCACGCATGAAGCCCTGGGTTTGATTCCTCAGTACCACATAAACAGAAAAAGCCGGAAGTGGCGCTGTGGTTCAAGTGATAGAATGCTAGCTGTGAGCTGAAGAGCTGAGGGACATCACCCAGGCCCTGAGTTCAGGCCCCAGGACTGACAAAAATAATAAAATTTTGCCAGGTGCCCTGTGGCTCTTGCCTGTAATCCTAGCTATTCAGGAGGCTGAGATCTGAGTTCAAAGCCAGTCAGGGCAGGAAAGTTCGAGAGACTCTTTATCTCCCATAAACCACCAGAAAAACTGGAAGTGGCACTGTGGCTCAAGTGGTAGAGCCCTGGCCTTGAGCTGAAGAGCTCAGGGACAGCGTTCAGGTGCAGAGTTCATGCCCCATGACTGACCAAAAAAACAAAAATGTAAGTTTCAACCTTACCTTATATAAAAGCATTAGTTTTTTTTTTTTTTTGTCGGACATGGGGCTTGAACTCAGGACCTCAGCACACTGTTCCTGAGTTTTTTTGCTCAAAGCTAGCACTCTACCATTTAAGCCACAGTGCCACTTCCAGTTTTCTGGTGGTTAATTGGAGATAAGAGTGGGGCTTTAAATTGTGATCCTCAGATCTCAGCCTCTTGAGTAGCTAGGATTATAGGCATGTGCCACTGGAGCCCAGCTAGCATATTACTGTGTTTTTTACTTTAGGAATGTTATCTTATTTTCTTAGGCTTTTATCTTACCAGGTTATTTAGAGTATCAGATAAAATAATGTATATAGAAGCAGTCATCTCAGTTCTTGGCAGATATGAGCCATTACTAAACTATGGGTGTATGGAAATCAGTGAGCTTCAGATGTGTCTAATGGTTAAATAGATTATCTAATTTCTCCAGATACAAGTTGTTTCATCATCATCATCATTATTATTGTCAGTTGTGGGGCTTGGGGCTTGAACTCTGGGCTTGGGCGCTATCCCTCAGCTCTTCAGCTCAAGGTGATAGCTCCACTGCTGGAGCCTCAGCGCCACTTCTGGTTTTCTAGTGGTTTATTTGAGATAAGAGTCTCACAGACTTTCCTGCCTGGGCTGGCTTTGAACCAGGATCATCAGATCTCAGCCTCCTCAGTAGGTAAGGATTACAGGCGTGAGCCAAAGGGTACCCAGCTTCATTATTTGTTATTGCAAAATAAATGTGTTAAATCACAGACAGTATCTGAATTGAAATTATACGAGTAGTAATATCCTTATTTGCTGATTGTAGAATATAATATTAAAATAGTTTATATTTTCTCTTGATTACTTAGTATATAACTTTTTTTCTTTTTTCCTTAGGTTTTATACATTTATTTGTTCTGTCTGCAGTTCTGGACCAGAATACCTCAAACGTCTACCACTACAGTGGTAAGCAGAGAACATTTCTGCTTAAAAAAAAATTCTTCAACTTACATTTACTGGGCATACATAAAACTTTTTCTTTATAGTTGGCTTTATTTATCTTCAAATGTTAATCCATTTTCACCAAGGATTATCCACGTTTATTGCTAAATTAGTATCACTATCCATAATTGAAAGGAGTAAATGTAGCTTTCAGACATTTTAGGTTTGAAATTCTTAGTCAATGTTTTTACTTTTGTACCTTCAGAGTTGATATATTACAAGAGATGTGGGGTAAACAATGTGACTTTCAGCTTTTCTGTGGGGTGTGTAATGAATTTGGGGAGATTTACCAATAAAATATTTCTAAATATTCAAAAATTTCATTGTGTTACATGTATTTTAGGGAACAAACAGATAAGATTTAACTCAAGATTTAGATTTTAAAAACCTAGTAAAGTATGCTGTTGTGTAGCTTATATGTAGTAGTGAATACACCAGATACTGATTAATTCTATTATCAAACCTTTCTTTGAATGCATTTTACAAAATAATTTATCTTCTAGTTCATAATTTCTTATTTAGGATAACTGTTTAGCTAATGTTTTTCAGTTTTTCCATGCATAATGATTTAAATATTGTGAATATGACTTAGGAGTTTGATCTTCTATCACCTAATTACTTCTTTTAATTGTACAAGTTTTATTAAGAAACCGTGTGATTTCTGAACAGTAACTCAAAACACTGTTTTCGTATATTTTGGTTATGTTTGGATTCCAGGGTAGATATAGCACACCTATGCCTTTACAACCTAAGTGTTATTCACAAGAAGAAATACTTTGATTCTGAACTTGAGCTTATGACATACATTAATGAAAACTGGGATAGATTGCACCCTGGCGAGGTAGGTGGCCATAGAGCTAATTTTATTAGCTACTTGATGTCTATTTTGTTTGTTTTTATAAAAAGCAAATAAGACACATATCAGTCAGACAAATAAGATTGTCTGAATTTTATTTTTAGTTCTGGGAGATTTAGCATTGGTAAGGTCATCCGAATCAACCCTCTCATTCTCTGTTTACTGGGTTGACTCTGGAAGATTATAAATGGAGGAAGTAAATTGACTTATCTTCATGCTTTGAAGTAAAAATCATTGTAGTTAAAGATACGAGGGCAGGAGAAATCCTTTCTGTTAAGTATCTTTCTGATGATTCCATTTCCTTTTATGTTTTCTGTAAACTTACAGGTATAACGAATTCTTTCATCTAGTTGGTTTCCTTTAAATAACTGACTTCAAGAAATGGTCAGTCCAATCATAACATTAGTGTAATGAGTTATAAAGACAGATGAGTTGGGGATTATCCTCTCAGTCTAGAAACATTTATGCTGGTTTTACAAAGCCTTGACAAACAAAGAATATATATGTTCATTAAAGCATTTTTTAACTAGAATAGCAAGGAAAGAAATGAATAAGTTTAAAAATTTTTAGCATTTATTTAAAATTAACATATAAATTATGAACTATTCATTGAAAACTTGAAACATTGTAAACTGTGTAGAATTAAATGTATTTTATAGTCCTGCACTACTTTTTGAGGTTAAATGTACAAACTAATTTGACATTTAGGGAGAATTTCAGCATTTGTTACAGTTTTTTGGCATGAATTATGAAGTTCATATTAAATAGAATATTAAGGAACTTTTTTTTTCTTTTTGAGGTTTCATGGGGTATTAGCAACGTGCACATTTGTTGAGTTAGCACATTAGCTAATTTAAAAAACAAAGGTATTTCCAAATTCAATTGATATAGATGTTTTGAGTATTATGTATTATACTCTAATAATAATTCTTGTTTCCTGATGGAATAGTTTTTGAAAGTCAAGTTGGAATAGTGAGGGAAAAGAAAAGTGGGAGAAAAACCAAGGAGGGAATAACAATGTTTGACAAGACATGTACTCACTACGTAGGAAACTGAAAACCCTCTGTACATCACCTTGAAAACTAAATTTAAAAAAAAAGTCAAGTTAGAAAGTGGATGGCTTTAAAGTTTGATAAGTTTAGTAAACCAATTAGTAATAACAAAGCAGGAGTAAGGCATTAGTAGTTACCTTAGTGTTTCTCATCTTAACATTTAATGGCCCAATGCATTTACCTTAAAAGTCTTTCTAACCATGACCCTTTCAACATTTTACATGAAGATACATTTGGTTACTTGAATAGTGTATTTTGTGTCACGTGCTCAAATTCTGCAGTAGTTTACTTGATGAGTAGGTAATAGGCAATATATACAAAAACATTAAAGTTGCATATATTTCTACTGCTACAAATTTTATTAAGATGTATACATTTAAAATGTCTGGGAAAAAAATTAGGGAAAAATGACAGCTTATTTTATTTTTTGTGGGTGATGGGGCTTGAACTCTGGGCCTGAGTGCTGTCCCTGAGCTCTTCAGCTCAAGGTTAGTGCTCTACCACTTGAGCCATTGGGCTACTTCTGGTTCTCTGGTGGTTAGTTGGAGATAAGAGTCTTAGGGACTTTCCTGCCTGGACTTAGATCTCAGCCTCCTGAGTAGCTAGGATTACAGGCATGAGCCACCAGCACCCAGCATGACAGCTTATTTTTAAAGAAAACAATTTAGTTTTTGAATTTCAGGTATCTACCCAACTGAACCTCTCCTACATTCCAGGAGAAATTTTGTAGTATGCCAATACTTGTTATCATTGTCGGTAGCCTCTAAGATTTTGTCTTAGAAAGAAGAAAGGTAGCCCAGTGACATAACACTTGCCAAATGTATAAGCTCAGTCCCAGCACAGCAAAGAGAAAGAGAAACTACATAAGCTAACTTCTTTTATTTATTTATTTTTTGGTTGGCTGTGGGGCCTGAACTCTGGGCTTGGGAGCTGTTCCTGAGCTCTTCAGCTCAAAGCGGCCACTCTACCACTTGAGCCACAGCACCACTTCTGGCTTTTTCTGCTGAGGAATTGAACCCAGAGCCTCATGTGTGTGAGGCAAGTGCTCTACCACTGAGCCACCTTACCAGCCCCATAGCTTTCTTTTTTTTTTGGCGGGGGGGCCGAACTCTGGGCCTGGGTGCTGCCCCTAAGCTCTTCAGCTCAAGGCTAGCACTCTACCACTTGAGCCACAGTGCCACTTCTGGCTTTTTTCTTTTTGCTTATGTGGTGCTGAGGAATCGAACCCAGGGCCTGGGGCATGCAAGGCAAGCGCTCTACCATTGAGCCACCTTCCCAGCCCCATAAGCTAACTTTCTAATAGTGTATTTGGTGACTAGTAATCACTTCAAACCATTCCTTGTCTTTATTAAAATAAAAACACCACAAATTTCTTAGAATAATTACCTTATTGTAAGACAATAGTGACATTGAATCTTAGGCTTTTATTTCTTTTACTCATCGTATGTATATCTTTTTGTATTTGTGTGTGTGCGTGCGCGCACATGCGCGCATGTGTGCAGATGTACATGTGTGTGCACACACACATGCTGGTACTGGGTCTTGAATTCAAGGCCTTGTGCCCTCACTTGGCTTTTTTGTTCAATACTTTTTTGCTCAACCTTCTGTCATTGAGCCACAGGTCACTACTGGCTTTTCTGCTGGTTAATTGGAGGTAAGACTATCATAGACTGTCCTACTCTGGCTGACTTCAAACCCTGATTCTTAGATCTCAGCCTTCTGAGTAGCTAAGGGATTATAGACTTGAGCCATGAGTGCCTAGCTGTGATTTCTTTTACTAGCGGTTTGGTAATACTAATACACTTGGGTTGGCTCAGTGGCTCACTTATCCACTCCAGAGGTAGAGATAAGAAGGGTAGCAATCAAGGAGATTAGGCTAGCCTAGGCAAAATGTTATTTAGTGAGATCCTCCCATCTCTGTCAATAAAGCCTGGCATATTGGCATGTTCTTCTCATACCATCTAACCAAGAGGCATAAATAAGAGCATAGTGTAGGTGATCCTGAGCACAAAGGGTGGGTACCTGGCTCAAGTGGTAAAGGCATTAGACACTTGTTTTGGAGATAATCATTTAATCTAGAAAGGCAAATTTAACTTATCATATATCTTTGTTCTTATTGACTTCTTAAAAACTCTCAGGAGATTACCAGAGTGTTCTGATAATCTGATGATGGTTTTTTTATACATTTTTGTGATTTAGTAGTACCTTAATACCGTCTAGATTGTATAGTTTTTTTTTGATGAGCTACTATGTTTTTTTCATTTAAAAAATTTTTTTCTTTGTCAATAGAGGGGCTTGAATCTGGGCCTGGGCACTGTCCCTCAGCTCTTCAG
>NW_012267255.1:11797261-11802791 GCF_000151885.1 Dipodomys ordii
CTTGCTTATTTTGGTGCTACTCTTTTCCCTTTAGTCAGTCATGCTTCCATCCCTGCTCTTTGCTGTTTCTTTCTTTTTTTTTTTTTGAGACCAAGGTTTTATGGACTTCAATTTTTTTTTTTTTTGGTCAATGGACTTCAATTTTTTTTTTTTTTGGTCAGTTGTGGGGCTTGAACTCTGGGCTTGGGCGCTGTCCCTCAGCTCTTCAGCTCAAGGCAAGTACTCTACCACTTGAGCCACAACACTACTTCCAGTTTTCTAGTGGTTTTTTGGAGATAAGAGTCTCAAGGACTTTCCTGGACTTTCCTGCTCTGCCCCGGCTGGCTTTGAACGGAGATCCTCAGTTCTCAGCCTCCTGAGTAGCTAGTATTACAGGCCTGAGCCACCTGCGCCTGGAGGCTTTATGGACTTCAAACTGTCATTCTCTAGATCCCATTTTACATCATATTTCTATATTTCAAAGGTAAACTAATTGGTGTCCAGTCTCTTATAAAAGAACTGAGTCTTCTAAGAAAGAGATCATTTCCATATCTTCTACTCCATGATCATATTGGTGATACAATTTGAGTGAATTCATGCACAGAGGTAGATATGTATTCTGCAGAGTGGCTTTAGTCTTCTCAGTTCTCTCAAACTCCAGTCCCCAACCTAACTCCAAGAGTGTGAATATTATAAATAAATAATAGGGGATGCTGCCTGAGAACAAATTTTTTTTCTATTTTATAATATTTGTTATGATTAAAAAAAATTACCTTTAGCTGTATAAAGGAATTTCAATTCAACATGTCAGTTTGTGAGTACCATGCATCTTGAATTAGTATTGCCCCTTCCATCATTCTTCTGAGTCTCTCCCAGTCTCACTCATCCCCTCAGTTCCTTTTTCATATATGTACATTGAATATGATGACTACATTTGTACCCCTGTACTCCCATCAGCATGTTCTAGCTTCTCAATATTCATTTGGTTAAACTGTAAGTTAGTTGTTCCAAGAGGTTACACGATTGGAATTCTCCTAGATATACTACACTTTTAGTTAATGTACTTGCGTATATATGCATATGCTCCTGTGTATGTTTACATAGGCACTTATAATTTAGACCTAATTTCCATAGATGAGAGAAAGCATGTATCCTTTGTTTCTCTGAGCCCGACTCACTTCACTTATCCTAATTTTTTCTAGGTCTTTCCATTTCCTTGCAAATGACATATTCTTGATGTATTAGTAAAATTCTAGTGTGTGTGTGTGTGTGCGCGCGTGTGCACGTGCACACGTGCACCCTTACACTTATTTTGGGAACTAATTTAAATTATTCCCTTTCCATAAAATTATTAACTAAATTATTAATGTAGACAAGCATCTTTTTTGTTAATGAGATTGATTACATAAATTTTACAGTTTTTACAATATTGTGAGATAGTGATACTTAGCTAAAGTCGCAAACACATTTTAATCTTCACAAGGCAAATTGTCAGTATCATGGGCTAAAAAGCTTATGAACTCTACAAACTTTGACACTGACACTACAACTATTTTTTTTTTCCCAAATGGGGTAATTGGTACATTTCTTTCCTTTTGCTTAATGTAAGCTGTTACCTCTTTCTCTCTCATTCCCTCCCTCTCATTGCTGCCCTTGAGTTGCTTAGTTCACTTTTATCAATGTCCAGTGCAGGTTATGGGCCCATCTTGTATTTTTTCAACTGTTTCCCTCTGATTCTGTGTCTTCCTCCTATCTTCCCTCAGATGTGCACATATGTACCATATGTGAGGTCAGAAACCTGGAGTCATCTAAAAGTGCGACAAATTAATGAAGTCCTTTGTTTCTTGAGTCCTGTTTACTTTATCATAGCTCATTGTGTTTCGAATCTATCATCCACATATCAGGGAGACCATGTGCCCTTTGCCTCTCTGATCTTGGCTTGTTTTGTTCAACATGGTTTATTCTAGTTCCATCCATTTCCCTGTGAATGCCATTATTTTGTCCTTTCTAATGGCTGCATTATATTCCATTGTATATAGGTACCACAATTTATGGATCCATTCATCTATAGTGGGGCATCTGGGTTGTTTCCATATCTTGCTATTGTGAACAGTACAGCAATGAACATAGAGGTGCATGTGTCCTTGTTATATCCTGGTTCTTGTTGCTCAGGGTAGCTGCCTAGGATTGGTATGGCTGGGTCATGGCGGGGGAGGGAGTCTACATGGCGGGGGAGGGAGTCTATGTTTAGTTTTCTGAGGAACCTCCAGACTACTCTCCAGAATGGTTGTATTAGTTTATATTCCCACCAGCAGTGCAGTAGGATTCCTCTTTCTCCATATCCCTGCCAGCATTTGTCTTTGGTACACAAGTATCTTAAGTTAGTTGTGTACTGTATTTTGTGAAACATTGTTGTGAAACATTTTAATCTAGTTAACAAACATTATCCTTCTGAGCTACCTACTAATCCTAAAAGTTTTATATGAAATTCATTGTGGGATGGGAAGGTGGCTCAGTGGTAGAGCACTTGCCTTGCATGCATGAGGCCCTGGGTTCGATTCCTCAGCACCACATAACAAAAAGTAAAAAAAGCCAGAAGTGGCGCTGTGGCTCAAGAGGTAGAGCGCTAGCCTTGAACTGAAGAGTTGAGGGACAGTGCCTAGACCCAGAGTTCAGGCTCCACGACCGGGTCAACAAAAAAAAAGAAAAGAAAAAAAAATTCATTGTGTTTCTTTGCTTTTGCTTTTAGTCTTTTTGTCAGTCATGGGGCTTGAACTCAGGGCCTGGGTTCTTTTTGCCCAAGGTTAGCATTTTATCACTTTTAGCCAAAGCTCTACTTCTTGTTTTTGAGTGCTTAATTGGAGATAAGACCTTTCTGCCCAAATTGGCTTTGAATTGTGATCCTCAGATCACAATCCTAGCTGAGTAGCTAGGATTATAGATGTGAGCCCTTGGCACCTAGCTTCCCTACTTCCCCCAATTCCTAGGGCCAGGGTGTAGTACCTGAGCTTCTTTTGCTCAAGGCTAGCATTCTACCACTTGAGCCACAGCGCCACCTCTGGCTTTTTCTGTTTATGTGGTACTGAGGAATGGAACCCAAGGCTTCATGAATGCTAAGCAAGCACTCTACCACTGAGCCACATTCCCAGCCCCTAGGTTAATTTTTATTATAAGTAGCTGTACAAAAGGGTTTCAATTCCTGTGTGGAATCTTCATGAATGTGTTTTAAATATTCCAGGAGCCACTGGAAGTGGGGAAATGGTCTGTACAATATGTCAAGAAGAGTATTCAGAAGCTCCCAATGAAATGGTTATATGTGATAAGTGTGGCCAAGGTAAACACTAATTTTTCTGAATCTTGCAGAAAAGTTTTATTGCATACTCAATGTCCCTTATGTAGATTTATGACTTAAAAATGCTTCAGATTGTTTTTATAGTCATTATCCTGTTTATTAGTTGTAATGTAGGAAACAATACTGAATTGCCCTCTTGAAATCCTATTATTTATTAATACAATAGAATTTGCTTTATGCTCTTTTTTGATATTAAGGGTATCATCAGTTGTGTCATACACCTCATATTGACTCGAGTGTGATTGATTCAGATGAAAAATGGCTCTGTCGGCAGTGTGTTTTTGCAACAACAACAAAGGTATCTTGGTGGATAAATGGGATATATAAGATATTATCATTGAAATAATTGGAAATACAAAGTCTATTTGAATCAGATTAAGCAGTTAGTCAATGGTAGTTAGAATTATTTGATTAATGATCTTGAAGTAACTTTGAGTTTATTTTCTGATAGCGGTATGGGAATTGGCAGTGATTTGAAAGAAGACAAAATAAGTAGATTATCAATTAGTTTGTGATTTGATAGAAACTTAAACTTTCAGAAGTGTCAGACATTTTTAAATTATGAAATTATAAATTAGTATTTAAAGTTTTCACTTTCCCTCTTGAAAATAATTTTTTCCCCTCTAAAATACAGAGGGGTGGTGCACTTAAGAAAGGACCAAATGCCAAAGCATTACAAGTCATGAAGCAGACATTACCTTATAGTGTGGCTGACCTTGAATGGGATGCAGGCCATAAAACCAATGTCCAGCAGTGTTACTGCTATTGTGGAGGACCTGGAGAGTAAGTAAATATCTTTTAATGCCCTTCAAATAACTGACTTGCTTATTATTTTTCATTATCTGTTTTTTCTTTTTCTTTTTTTGAGACAGGGTCTCAGGTTGCCTTGAATTGGAAATCTGGTAATTCAGTTTACTAAGTAGTCAGATTATAGGCATGTGCAGGCTTGTCTTTTTTTTTGGCTGGTTGTGGGGCTTGAACTCTGGGCTTGGGTGCTGTCCCTGCACTCTTCAGCTCAAGGCAGGAGCTCCACTGCTTGAGCCACAGCGACACTTCTGTTTTTTTTAGTGGTTTATTGGAGATAAGAGCCTCAGGGACTTTCCTGCCTGGACTGGCTTTGAAATGGGATCCTCAGATCTTTAGCCTCCTGAGTAGCTAGGATTATAGGCATGAGCTACTGGCGCCAGGCACCCCCATCCCCCCGCCCCTTGGTCCTGGGCCTTGAACTTGGCCTAGGCACTGTCCCTGAGCTTTTCAGCTCAAGGCTAGTGCTCTATCACTTGGACCACAGGGCCGCTTTGGTTTTCTGGAGGTTAATTGCAGATAAGAGTCTCATGGGCTTTCCTGCTCGGGCTGGTTTTGAATTGCAGTCCTCTGATCTCAGCCACCTGAGTAGCTAGGATTACAGAGGAGAGCTACCATTGCCTGGAGTCATTATCCTTTAAGCTTGTGGAACTATGTCTGATAATTGCTGATCACTTTAGCTTTGGCATCTAGCAGAATTCTTGGAATATTATTAATATTCATTACTTAGTTGACAAATTAATGACCTGATTTAATAAGTCTTATCTTTGCCAACTATGTATGGCTTACAAATAACGTGGGGCCCATTTATTAGAAGAAAAAACATTGGTTGGAAGTGTTTGTATTACTTTTTTAAATTTTAAATTTTATTTTTATTGTGAAAATACTGTACAGAGGGGTTACAATTACATGGGCAAGGTAACGAGTACATTTCTTCTTCTTTTTCTTTTTCTTTTGTTCAGTCATGGGGCCTGAACTCTGGGCCTGAGCACTGTCCCTTAGCTCTTTTGCTCAAGGCTAGCTCCCTACCACTTGAGCCAAAGCACCACTTCCAGTTTATTCCGCTTATGTGGTGCTGAGGAATTGAACCCAGGGCCTCAAGCATGCAAGGCAAGCGCTCTACCACTGAGCCACCTTCCCAGCCCCTCATGAGTACATTTCTTTTCTTTTTTTAATTTTTTTTTGGGTCCGGTCTTGGGGCCTGAATGCTGTCCCTCAGCTCTTCAGCTCAAGGCTAGCACTCTACCACTTGAGCCACAGCGCCACTTCCGGCTTTTTGCTTTTTGCTTATGTGGTGCTGAGGAATTGAACCCAGGGCCTCCAGCATGCAAGGCAAGCGCTCTACCACTGAGCCACCTTCCCAGCCCCTCATGAGTACATTTCTTATCAAGCATT
>NW_012267255.1:11814796-11816324 GCF_000151885.1 Dipodomys ordii
AAACCGGAAGTGGCGCTGTAGCTCAAGTGGTAGAGCGCTCGCCTTGAGCTGAAGAGCTGAGGGACAGCACCCATGCCCAGAGTTCAAGCCCCAGGACCAAAAAAAAAAAATACTTTTCAGAATCTGCCTATTGTCTGTTGTCTGATTCCTAATAAGATTTTCAAACCTACCTGGGTACCAGTGGCTCATGCCTGTAATCGTAGCTACTCAGGAGGCTGACATCTGAGAGTTACAGTTCAAAGGCAGGAAAGTCCTCTGTTGAGACTCTTATTTCCAATAAACCACTAGTAAACTGGAAGTGATACTATGGCTCAAGTGGTAGAGTGCTCTTCTTGAGCTGAAGAGTGCAGGGACAGCGCCTAGGCCCAGAGTTCAAACTCCATAACCCACCCAAAAAAAAAAAGATTTTCAATCTTAATTCTATAATAACCCACTTTCTAAGCTGGCAGAGAGATTTAAGAAGTAGAGCATCTGTTTATCAAGTGTGAAGTGTTGAGTTCTAACCCATTACCACCCTTTTCCCCTAAAAAAAATCCCCAAACACTAAATTTGATACAATATATATGGTGATACTTATTCTTTTTTTTGGTTGGATATGGCCCTTGAACTCAAGATCTGAGTGCTGTCCCTGAGCCTCTTTGCGTTCAAGGCTAGCACTGTATCACTTGAGCCACAATACTGCTTCCAGTTTTGTGAGGGTTAGTTGGAAGTAAGAGTTTCCTGGACTCTCCTGCCCATGCTGGCTTGGAACTGCTATCCTCAGATCCTCAGATTTTAGCTTCTTGAGTAACTAGGATTACAGATATGAGCCACTGACGCCCGGCTGTGGTGCTACTTTTGAAGGAGAAAGAAACATAAGTAAAACTAGTTGAAATAAGGTGGAAATATGAGCAGTCAAAAATGTATTAAAATAACCAAGACATGGTGAAAATAAATCTGATTAGCAAAAATACACGGGACCTTAAATGTTATATAATTACATAAAGTATTAATAAGTTACTGAAACTTCTGTCTATATGTCATGAAACATAGTATTGAGAGTTGTGAGGTATTTTATTGAAAGGAAATTACCCTTGAAATAATGACACTTATGTTTTTATTATCATGTATTATTATTATGTATTTATTAATTGGAGATAAGAGTCTCATGGATTTTCCTGCCCAGGCTGGATTCAAATGGCAGTCCTCAGATCTCAGCCTCCTGAGTAGCTAGGATTATAGGGGTTAGGGGGGGACACTGGCATTAATGACATTTTATTTTTATTTTTTTTATATTTTATAGAAAATAAATGTAATGTTAGAATAGTGTCTAGAGGGGGAGGAGCAAAAAGGAGCTGAACTTGGTATCATGACCTGCAATAAAGTACTTGGGAGCCTGAGATAGTAGTATGTGGTGTTCATAACCAGCCTGGGTCACATAGTGAGATCCTGTATCAAAATATAAACCAAAACCTAATCCTTTCCCCCCATATCAAAAAATAACACACAAAAAAAATTTTTTTTTTTTGGTCAGTCGTGGGGCTTGAAC
>NW_012267255.1:11816614-11822273 GCF_000151885.1 Dipodomys ordii
ACTATCTCTGAGCTCTTCAGCTCAAGGCAAACACTCTGCCACTTGAGTCACAGTGCCATTTCTAGTTTTCTGGTAGTTAATTAATTGGGGATGAGTCTCACTGATGAACAAGAAATGTGCTCATTACTCATATAACTGTAACCCTCTATGCAGCATCTTTACAATAAAACAAAATTAAAAAAGTCTCATTGACTTTTCTGCCTGGGCTGGCTTTGAATGGCAATCCTCAGATCTTAGCCTCTTGAGTAGCTAGGATTACAGGTGTGAGACACCGGCACCTGACTTCTGATTTATTATAGTTGCAATTTTAGTTTGCAAAACACAGAAAAATGAGCTTTGGATCCTTTTCTGAAAAGTGTAGTTTTATGCAAAATACTTCTGAGAATGCCATTTAAAATAGGTAAGAATTCTGAGAAATCATGAGAATAAATGTAAGAAAGCAAAGTTCATTGTGGTTTTCCTAAAGTAAAAATGGTTTCAGAAATCAGGTCAATTTTGCTAAATTTTTTTCAATACTTTAAATTGAACTCAGGACTAAAAAGTGAAAGTGTTCTTCCACATGAGTTACTCCTCATTGCTCTGCCTTTTCCGTTTTCATTTGTTTTTCAGGTAGGGTCTCAAGTTTTTGCTGGGCAGGCCTTGGACTGCCACACTCTTATCCTTGCCTCCTTAAGTAGCTGGTAATACAGGTGCACAGTACCACACCAGGCCCACAAAGAAAAGGCTAACAAAAGTGTTTTGTCAAGTTCTAGGGTGTAGAACTATTGGAACTTGATTTCATGTAACAAAATGTGAGCTGATGAAAACTTGATGTTTAATTAAAACAAACAGTATGGTAATCAATGAGGGAGACCAGTGGAGGACCACATTCAGGATAAGGTCCCCTCCCCTCCTCCCCCTCTTAGGAAAGCATGTCAGAGTCAAGAGAAAGGATCATCTGGAAAAATGGAGTTGATAACAAAAAAATGATATTTTTATTTTATTTATTTTTATTTTTTTTGTCTGTCTTGGGGCTTGACTTCGGGGCCTGGGCACTTTCCCTCAGCTCTTCAGTTCAAGACTAGTGCTCTACCACTTGAGCCACAGCACCACTTCCTGTTTGCAGGTGATTAATTGGAGATAAGAGTCTCATGGATTTTCCTGCCCAGGCTGGATTCAAATGGCAGTCCTCAGATCTCAGCCTCCTGAGTAGCTAGGATTATAGGGGGGAGAGGGGGACACTGGCATTAATGACATTTTATTTATTTATTTTTTGGGTCCAGTCATGGGGCCTGAACTCTGGGCCTGGGTGCTGTCCCTCAGCTCTTCAGCTCAAGGCTAGTGCTTCTACCACTTGAACCACAGCACCACTTCCAGCTTTTTTTCTTTTTGCTTATGTGGTGTTGAGGAATAGAACCTAGGGCCTCATGCATGCAAGGCAAGCACTCTACCACTGAACCACCTTCCCAACTCCATTAATGACATTTTAAAAGATTCTTTTAGGCATAAATAGTAGTGAAGATAGAACAGGATATTCAATTTGATAGCAGCTCATTTGGTAAGATTCTCTATTCAGGTTGATAGGAAGAAGCAGGGAAAAAGAATTCGCAAAAAACTTTATATAAAGTAAATAAAGATTGTGTCTGTTAAAAACTAATCTCATACTTAAAAATAATGCTTGTTTTTAGATACTTTCAGAATTAATCTTGTAAGAGCAATGGAAGGTTTTACCTACCTGTGGAACTAGCTTCTTCCATAGGTCCATAACCTGTTGTCAGTAGTAATAGCTAAGCCAAGATTGAATGACTAGGCTTCATTCTCTTACAAAAGAGATTGTAGCTCAGGTCAGTAATCTAGTTTACTCAGGAGACTGAGATCTGAGAATTGTAGTTTGAAGCTACCTGAGGCAGGAAGTCCACAAGACAGTTTCATTTGGTAAAAGAACAGACTACTGTAGTTTTTTTTTTTTTTTTTGTCAGTTGTGGGGCTTGAACTCTGGGCCTGGGTGTGCCTGCCCCTCATCTCTTCAACGCTCTACCACTTGAGCCACAGTGCCACTTCCAGCTTTTTCTGCTTATGTGGTGCTGAGGAATCGAACCCAGGGCCTCATGCATTCAAGTCAAGCACTGTACCACTGAGCCACCTCCCCAGCCCACTACTGTAGTTTTAAATCAACTGTGAAACTGGGCACAGTAGCTCACACCTATAGTCCTAGCTACTCAGGAGGCTGAGATCTGAGTATCATGAATTGAAGCTTGGGCAGGAAAAATTTGTGAGATTTTTTTCTCCAATTAACTACCAAAAAGCTGGAAGTGGAGCTGTGGCTCAAGTGATAGAGCGCTCGCCTTGAGTTCAAGCTCCAGTAGTGGCACAAAAAAAGTCAAGTGTGGTATCTTCTAAGTGTGCTTTCTTTCTTTCTTTTTTTTTTTTTTTTGTCGGTCGTGGGGCTTGAACTCTGGGCCTAAGCGTTGTCCCCATGACCTTCAGCTCAAGGTGAGCGCTCTACCACTTGAGCTACAATGCCACTTCCAGTTTTCTGGTGGTTTATTGGAGATAAGAGTTTCATGGACTTTCCTTCCCGGGCTGGCTTTGAACTGTGATCCTCAGATCTCAGCCTCCTGAGTAGCTAGGATTACAGGCGTGAGAGCCACTAGCGCCTGGCTCAAACTGTGCTTTTTTTTTTCTTAAAGTTTTTTGGCTTTAATTTATCATGATCCTTTGTCATTAATTTTTTACTTTTTAATAAATGAGCCCAAACTTTGAATGAAGACCCAGAAAAATCTTGCTGACAAGGGTTGGGTAAGACCTATTGGATCAAATAGAATATTTTCTAAGCCGGGCACTGGTGGCTCTTGCCTGTAATCCTAGCTACTCAGGAGTCTGAGATCTGAGGATCTCTCTCAAAGCCAGCCTGGGCAGGAAAGTCCATGAAACTCTTATCTCCAATAAACCTCTAGAAAACCAGAAGTGGTGCTGTGGCTCAAGCGGTAGAGGACTAGCCTTGAGCTGAAGAGCTGAGGGACAGTGCCCAAGCCCAGAGTTCAAGCCCCATGACTGACCAAAAAAAAAAAAAAGAATATTTTTCTAATATTGAATATATAGATTTTATAATGGTTTGTGATGACAGAAAATTATGAGCAATTTAGAATGAGTTAAGTTCTACAAAGTTAGGATATTAAAGCAAAACTACACTCAAAGTTAGTAAATAAAAGCCCCCAGTTTCACAGTATTATTTATTTTTTATTTTTTTTTTGGGTCCGGTCGTGGGGCCTGAACTTTGGGCCTGGGCACTGTCCCTCAGCTCTTCAGCTCAAGGCTAGTGCTCTACCACTTGAACCACAGCGCTACTTCCGGCTTTTTTCTTTTTGCTTATGTGGTATCGAACCCAGGGCCTCAGGCATGCAAGGCAAGTACTCTACCACTGAGCCACCTTCCCAGCCCCAGTTTCCTTTCATTTTCTTTTCTTCTTTTTTTTTTTGTTCGATCCTGGGGCTTGAACTCAGGGCATGGGCGCTGTCCCTCAGCTCTTCAGCTCAAGGCGCGTGCTCTACCTCTTGAGCTACAATGCTACTTACAGTTTTCTAGTGGTTTTTATTGGAGATAAGAATCTCACAGACTTTCCTGCCCAGGCTGGCAGCGCCCTACCACTGAGTCACCTTCCCAGCCCCTCACAGTATTTTTTAAAATAGAGATTATGGTAATAGTAGAAGTTTCAGGAAATAAATTATATTTCTCATAACTTTTTTTTTCTTCCAGTTCTGGAGCTTGAACTCAGGACCTAGGCACTGTCCCTGAGCTTCTTTTGCTCAAGGCTAGCACTCTACCATTTGAGCCACAGTGCTGCTTCCAGCCTTTTCTGTTTATGTGTTACTGAGAGATTAAACCCAGGGCTTCATGCATGCTAGGCAAGCACTTTCCCACTAAGCCACATTCCCAGCCCTCTCATTACTTTTTATACTTCTCCCTTTTGATATATAGTAGGATCTTTATGGTAAATATTAAAATAATTCTAGCATATTATTTCTTCAAGTCATAGAATTAAAGGAAATCAGGAACCACTAATATTAAAAATGTCATTTTTATAGCATCTTTTTACTTCCTAAGCATACCATTTAATTCAAACATTAAACTAATAACACAGTACAAGATTTATTTTCTTTTTTGTAGCTAAGAAACTAAGTTGTGAAAGGTGAAATGGCCCTAGTAGGTCACGTAGTATAGACCTGAAATTAGAACTAGTCAGTTCTCTAGTTAGTTTTCTAGTTCTTTGCATCAAATTGCCGCTGTCTAATGCCAGTATATTCAAATAGATGACATTGTACCATGTTTAATTGTTTTTTAATATTTCACAGCTGGCAGACACACCAAAATCTGAAAGATACGAGCATGTTCTGGAGGCATTAAATGATTACAAGACCATGTAAGTTGATTTATGTATTTCTATGAAGGAGACAGTTACTGAGTGTAAAGAATAGATAAGAATTGTAGGATTGGTGTATGTAACAAGTTTTTACCATTTTGAAACTTTGAATGTCTACATTTTGGAGGCACAATAAAGCAGGGATTATTGAGGAATAGAAAAAAGAAGCCAGGTGCTGGTGGCTCATGCCTATAATCCTAGCTACTCAGGAACCTGAAATCTGAGGATTGCTGTTCAAAGCCAGCCTGGGCAGAAAAGTGCATGAAACTCTTAACTCCAGTAAACTACTCAGAAAAAGCCAGAAATGGGGTGTGGCTCAAGTGGTAGAGCACTAGCTTTGAGACAGAAAGGCGTAGGGACAGTGCTCAGGCTATGAGTTCAAATCCCAGCAACAGCAAAAAACAAAAAAGATTATTTGTGGGAATGAGTAGGTGGGAATCATATCAGTATCTTCAAAGAGATTTTGGTCTGTTCTTTTTGAAAAAGCGTATTTAGTAATTTGCTTATTTTTATAATGCAGTTGTATTATTGTATATACCTGTTATAGAAAGGTGGTAGTATTACTGGTTTGAGCTGTCTGAGATAATTAAGTGATATTTTCCTATATTCTTATTAATCTCTGCCTTTTTAAAAACCAGCATATTTATATATATTTTTTTCTTAACATTCTTGGGGCTTGAACTCAGGGCCTGGACACTGTGCCTAAGCTGCTTTTGATCAAGGCTAGCACTCTACCACTTGAGCCACAGTGCTACTTCCAGCCTTTTCTCTTAATCTGATACTGAGGAATGGAACCCAGAGCTTCATGCATGCTAGGCAAGCACCTTGCCTCTAAGCCAGAGTCCCAGCCCCATATTTAAATTTCTTGAAAATACTTTCAAATTGTCACAAAAATCTTACAAATGTGTTTATATAGACTCCAACAAACTACTAAATTATGCAATTTTTCTTACAAGTTGCTGTTTTGAAGTTGCCAGTAATTTTCATTAATTAATGTGTCTATTACTAGTGACTAAATCATTGAAGTATCTAAGCAATCTGTAAGGCAACTGATAAAATATTGGTGGAGGGCTGGGAAGGTGGCTCAGTGGTAGAGTGTTTGCCTTGCATGCACGAGCCCCTGGTTGATTCCTCAGCACCACATAAGCAGAAAAAGCCAGAAGTGGTGCTGTGGCTCAAGTGGTAGATTACTAGCCTTGAGCTGAAATGCTGAGGGACAGCACCCAGGCCCAGAGTTCAGGCTACATGACCCCCCCCCCC
>NW_012267255.1:11823827-11842614 GCF_000151885.1 Dipodomys ordii
GCTGTGGCTCAAGGTAGAGTGCTGAAGAGCTGAGGGACAGCGCCCAGGCCCAGAGTTCAGGCCCCACGACCAGACTCAAAAAAAAAAGAATGGGGCTGGGAAGGTGTTTCAGTGGTAGAGTGCCTGCCTCACATGCATGAAGCCTTGAGTTCGATTCCTCAGCACCACATAAACAGAAAAAGCCAGAAGTGGCACTGTGGCTTAAGTGCTAGAGTGCTAGCCTTCAGCTGAAGAGCTGAGGCACAGTGCTCAGGCCCAGATTTCAAGTCCCATGAGTGACCTCCCCCCCACCCCCCAAAAAAAAATGTAGACAAGAACTTTTCTCCCTTCTCTGATCCTGTCCTTTTCCCCTTTGATGTTCTACTGTGGACTGGCTCTGGGTTGTAGTATTCGGTGAGTTTTTATGTATAAGGGCCTTATATCTAAAAGTTACAACTTAGGTTCTACTATGTATATATTTCAGTTTTTAAAATTTTAGTTAATTTTTTTTAAATTTAGGTTTATGTCTGGGAAGGAAATAAAGAAGAAGAAGCATTTGTTTGGGTTGAGAATTCGTGTTCCTCCTGTGCCACCAAATGTGGCTTTCAAAGCAGAGAAAGAACCTGAAGGAACATCCCATGAATTTAAAATTAAAGGCAGAAAGGCATCCAAACCTATATCTGATTCAAGGTAAAAGTTGATCTGTCATTTAGTTTTTCTCTTTAGCTTATTGTAACTAAAAATATATTTGAAAGTACAAGTGGCAGTTATTTTTTTTCCCTGTCAATAACTTCTTTCTTAGATTAAGGCACAAAGAGTTGTTGCTAGCTATTTGTTTATTTTAGGCCTTATGCTTTCAAGAAATTGAACCTGTTGATTTAAACAAACAGCTTAATTACTGGCCTGTTTGTCTGTTTCCTCATTTTTTTTATTCAATTGTTGAGCACAATTGCCAAATGCCTTATTAAAGGACTTGGGATATAATGATGATACAGATTTTTCCATTTGCCCTCATAGGGTTACATTGTAGCGGGGTACAAAGGTAATTAATTAATTCATAAAATAATTACTGTACATACTATTACCATTTAGAATTTGTATACCGTTTTAGAGTTGGGCAATCAGTAGATTCTGGGTACTTTGTACTTTAAACAGAAGTTTAATGTTAATGCTTAACAGATAAATTGGAACTTAAAGAATATTTATCTAAGGTTGGGAAGGTGAGTGCTTGCCTTGCATGCAGGAGGCCCTGGGTTCGATTCCTCAGCACTACATAAGCAGAAAAAGCCGAAGTGGTGATTTGGTTCAAGTGGTAGAGTGAAGAGCTGAGGCACAGTGCCCAGACCCAGGGTTGAGGCACCACAACTGACAAAAAAAAAAATCTAACAGTGGAAAAGATAAAGAAAAGTATTCCAGGTAGCAGAAATAACAAATATAAAGCTAGGAGCCAACTTCCAGCAAATCACAGAAAACTGGCATGAGTAAGGAGTATAGAGTACCTTAAGAAGAGTGGGTGGTTTTGGTCACATAGGGTCTTGTAGTTTCATAAGAATTTAATGGGAAAGCCGAGCGCCAGTGGTGCATGCCTGTAATCCTAGCTACTCAGGAGGCTGAAATCTGAGGCTTTTGGTTCAAAGCCAGCCGAGGCAGGAAAGTCTGTAAGACTTTTATCTCCAATAAACCACTGGAAAACGGGAAGTGGTGCTGTGGCTCAAGCGGTAGTGAGCTGAAGAGGGCAGGGACAGCGCCCAAGCCCAGAGTTCAAGCCCCCTGACCCCCCCCCCCAAAAAAAAAAGGATTTAATGGGGGAGTCACCTAAAATGTAATATAAGCAAATTTAATACCCCTCACTCCATGCCCCTGTTCTGTCCTTGGGCTTAATCTGAGAGCCTAGGTTAGGTCATGAGCTTTTTTGCTCAAGGCCTAGCCCTCCTCCAATTGAACCACAGTAGCTCCATTCTGACTTTTTGGTGATTAATCTGATGTAAGAGTCTTATGGACTTTGCTGTGTTGATGTTGGATTTAAACCATGATCCTTGTATGTCTGCCTCCTGAGTATCTAGGGTTATAGGCATATGCCACCAGGGCCTGAATTAAATGCTGCTTTGAAAATAGTATGGATATAGTAAGATAAAAAAAGAGAAAATAAAAAAAAATATATTTGTGTAGGCAAGAGAGAGCTGATGATTGCTTTCAGGAGTAGATAGAGAATAGATTAGAGATCTCCTTTGGAGGCAGAATTGATTGGATTTGCTAATGAATTAAATTTATGAAAGAAATCAAATTAACTGATATTAGTATTTCTTGACCAAGATGCCAACATAGTTTGCAAATATACATGCTACCTGTTTTTTTTGTTTTGTTTTGTTTTGGTCCTGGGGCTTGAACTTTGGGCCTGGGTGCTGTCCCTCAGGTCTTCAGCTCAAGACTAGCACTCTACCACTTGAGCCACAGCGCCACTTCCCCACCTGTTTTTTTTTTTAAGATATTGAAACATTTTTCTGCTTCTACTTGTTGAACTTGATGTTGTGTATGCTTATTTGAGTGATATAAAATACATAGGTGAGTAGATTTATAAGTAAGGAGTTTCTGTAAATAAACTAGGCAATGTAAATTTAGAAACTGATTGGTAAAGCCAAGAGAGTGAATGAAACTATCTGCAGAACAAGTTGAAAGAGAAGAAAACAAGCCTGGGGGGCTGGGAATGTGGCTTAGTGGTAGAGTGCTTGCCTAGCATGCATGAAGCCCTGGGTTGGATTCCTCAGTACTACATAAACAGAAAAAGCCGGAAGTGACGCTGTGGCTCAAGTGGTAGAGTGCTAGTCTTGAGCAAAAGAAGCTCAGGGACAGTGCCCAGGCCCTGAAATCAAGCATCAGAACTGGCACAAAACAAAACAATACAAACAAAACAATGTTCTATTATAATTTATAAATTTGGAAGTGCCAAGATTGGTGGTAAATGCATGTAATTTCCAGCTACTAGAAAAATTAGAGATTGGGTGATTGCCATTGGAGTCCAGCCCAGGGAAAGTTTTAAGACCTCTGTCCAACAAACAATCAGTTTATGCCTATAATCCCATCTAGGTAGGAGAACCATGAGTACAGGATCTTGATCTAAGACAAAACACAGGACCTCATTTGAGAAAAGACCTAAACTTAGCAAGGCCAAGACTCTGATTCAAACCCCAATACTGCTATTCCCCGTTTTTTTGGAAGTGGTAAAATAAAAAAATAAAAACTTGAACTCAGGCCTGGGCACTGTTTCTCAGCTTTCAGTTCAAGGTGAGCGCTTTACCACTTGAGCCACAGTGCCACTTCTGGTGTTTAACTTGAGATAGGAGTCTCAGATTTTCCAGGCTAGACTGGCTTTGAACTGTGATCCTCAGATCTCAGCCTCATGAGCAGATAGGATTACAGGCATGAGCCACCATTGCTTGGCTTTTTCTTTTCTTTTTTCTTGCCAGTCCTGAACCCAGGGTCTTGAATCACTTGGCTTTTTCACTCCAGGTTGGTACACTAACCCTTGAGTCACACTTCCCCCCATGAAACCAGAAAAGTTTGATGTCATGAAAGTCAAAAGAAAAGGGAGTATTTAGAGAAAAGTAGTATTATATTAAAATATATATATATATATATATATATATATATATATATATACACACACACACACACACACACACACACAATATGGGATGTTTTTGAAAGGTAGATAAAGATGAGAGAAAATTGTTAGACAAATAAATTTGGCCTGGACAAAAATAATTTGTTTGGAGTAGTAAAGATATAAGGTAGATTGGAATGGATTGAAATGCTGTTCAATGAGGCAGCTTCTCACTTTAATGTGAAAAGTAGGCTTCTCCTACACGGAGAGGACATGGGTATATTCAGAATAATAATAAGAGTGTATGAGTGAAGGGAGGAGAAAATGACTTTCAAGAATTCTGATTGAGAAGGAAGAAAGTAGGGAGGGTAAATTGTGAATGAAAGCTGCAGTGGGTAATGGGATTAGTGATTGTTATTTTTATAGATGGATGATGATTTGAATTTTTTGTTGTTGTTTTGTGGTGGTGGCCCTGTCTCTGAGCTCTTTTGCTCAAGGCTAGTTCTCTACCACTTTAAGCCACAACTCCACAGTGGTTAATTGGATATAATAGTCTGGCAGGGACTTTTCTGCCTGTGCTGGTTTCAAATCCCAATCCTCAGTTCTCAGCCTCCTGAATAGTTAGGGTTACAGGTGTGAGCTGCCAGTGCCCAGCAGTTTCTATATTAAGAGAATATTTTCTCAATGGAATATGAACTTAAAAAAAATAGCTTGAGTAGTACAGAAATTTTTTTTTTTTTGGGTCCGGTCGTGAGGTCTGAACTCTGGGTCTGGGCACTGTCCCTCAGCTCTTCAGCTCAAGGCTAGCGCTCTACCACTTGAGCCACAGCGCCACTTCCGGCTTTTTTTTTCTTTTTGCTTATGTGGTGCTGAGGAATCGAACCCAGGGCCTCAAGCATGCAAGGCAAGCACTCTACCACTGAGCCAACTTCCCAGTCCCCAGAAAAAATTTTAAGTAAATAAAAGGTATAGAATAGTTACTTGAAGCCGGGCGCTGGTGGCTCACACCTGTCATCCTAGCTACTTAGGAGGCTGAGATCTGAGGATCATGGTTCAAACCAGTCCCTGCAGGAGAGTCTATGAGACTCTTATCTCCAATAAACCACTAGAAAACCGGAAGTGGCGCTGTGGCTCAGGAGGTAGAGCACTTGCCTTGAGCTGAAGAGCATGGGGACAGCGCCCAAGCCCAGAGTTCAAGCCCCACGACCCCCCCCCCAAAAAAAAGAAGTTAATTGTAGAGTTAAGGGAATAGGATGACAAGATGTTGCTAATATATCATAATCATTTGAAATATGTAATAGAGTAGATAAATATTATTTTAAGGTTTCTTCCCTAAAGGAAGGAAATGTTTACTATTCCTGTTACCAATTCTGTTACTGTAATCCTGTACTAGTATTGTCTTTATTATAAATTAGAGGAGAAAAGAATTCTACAAAGAGCTGGATACTGATGGCTCATGTCTGTAATCCTAGCTATTTAGGATGCTGAGATCTGAATTTTGTGGTTCTAAGTTAGCTCCAGCCCAGGCAGGAAAGTCTGTGAAACTCTAATCTCCAATTAAACACAACCTCAGAACAGCTAGTAGTAGAGCTGTGGCCCAAGGGATAGAGTGCCAACCATGCCAGGGGGGACAGTGCCCAGGCCTTGAGTTCAAGCCTCAGGATCTGCACATATTAAAAAAAAAGCCAGAAACTTTTTGTTTCACTGCTTTGATTCTAATAGGATGCTCTATTCTTGGCAGCTCTTCTACCATCTAATACCACTAGATAAGAGTCCAGTTATCTAGTCTATTCTTAGTTTTTTCTGGGCTGTGTTTATAGATTGCTCCTTTTAGTTTGAGAAGTGTTTTTTAGTATAGTGGTCCTTTTTAAATGTTAGACTGAGATCTGAGGATTGCAGTTGAAAGCCTGACTTTGTAGGAGAGTCCATGAGACTGCATTAACACCAAAACAAAACAAACCCGAAGGACAGTGTCCAGGCCCCAAGTTTAAACAGGACCTCCCTCTCTCCCCAGCCAAATAAAGGCAGATCGCATCCCTCTTATCCTTGAGACTTGTGATTATATGCATCTGGTCCTTTTTCTTTCCTACTTTCTCCATCCTCATATTTGCACTTTAATTCTCTGACCTTAGTTTAGCATCTAGAGGGATAGGGGTTTCCCAGTTATCTCCATTCACCTCTTTCTAGCCTGTTATATAGTCCTTTCTCCCATTTTAGTAGCTTGTAAGTATACATATTTGTCAACTATACACATTCTATACATATTTATTTAACTATCTGATGCATCCTCCTTTCAGCATAGGATACCTTCATATTCCTGTTAACCTAATATCTCCTTTCTACAGTTGCTGTTTGTTGATGGAGTAAAGGGAATAGATGTGTGGTATATTGTAATAACTTCTTTTTTCTTCCCTTCAATTAGAAGTTAATGGACTTTTTCCCTTTGCTGTGCTATGTATTTGGCTGTGTGTTTAAAAAATGTTTTTCTAATTCTTTCTACGTTTGATTTATCAGTGACCCCCTCCCAGGATGAAGAATTCCTTACAACTTTCGCCTTCATTCTGCCACTCTGGTTTAATTTTCTTTCTTGCTCCCTTTCTCTTTCCCTTTCCCTTTCTCTTTCTTTTTCCTTTTCCCTTTCCCTTTCCTCCCCCACCCCACTTCCCCCTTCCCCCTTCCCATACTGGGGCTTGAACTCAGGGCCTTGGCCCTGAGCTTTCTTTGTTCTAGGTTAGTGCTCTACAACTTGAGCCACAGCACCACTTCCAGCTTTTTCTGCTTATGTGATACTGAGGAATGGAACCTAGCGCTTCATGCATGCTAGGCAAGCACTTTACCACTAAGCCACATTGCTAGTGCCTTAAGTTTTTTTTCTTATAGATAGAATCACTCTGGAATTTGTTAATACACATCTCTAAAGGCAGCTTCTATTAATAGATATTGTAATTTTAACATGTCTATGAGGTAAATTAGTAATTTTATAGTCAATTAATTTTTAAGTAATAAATCCTTGAAAAATCCTCCATGTAGTAACAACCTAACTAAACTATTAGAAAGATGAAAATATTCCATCCAGTATAGTTGTTCCTGCTTTTTAAATCTTTATTTCCATTGCATGTAAATTCCAGAATTACAGTAAGGAGAACCTTTTCCCTTAAACCTTTCTTTTTCTTGCCATTCCTGGTGTTGGAACTCAGGGCCTGGGCTTTTATTCATTCTTTTCTTTCTTTTTTTTTGGTTGGTTGTGAGGCTTGAACAATCTGGGCTTGGGCACTATCCCTCAGCTCTTCAGCTCAAGGGGAGCACTCTACCACTTGAGCCATAGCGCCACTTCTGGTTTTCTAGTGGCTTATTGGAGATGAGGCTCTTGGAGTTTCCTGCCCGGGCTGGCTTTGATCCACGATCCTCAGATTTCAGCCTCTTGAGTAGCTAGGATTACAAGGGTAAGCCACTAGCGCACAGTGGGCTTTTTTTTTTTTTTGGGTCCGGTCGTGGGGCCTGGGCACTGTCCCTCAGCTCTTCATCTCAAGGCTAGCACTCTACCACTTGAGCCACAGCGCCACTTCCGGCTTTTTTCTTTTTGCTTATGTGGTGCTGAGGAATCGAACCCAGGGCCTCGAGCATGCAAAGGCAAGCGCTCTACCACTGAGCCACCTTCCCAGCCCCTACAGTGGGCTTTTATTCTTTTTTTTTTTTTTTTTTTTTTTATCAGTCATGGGGCTTGAACTCTGGGCCTGGGCACTGAACTTCAGCTCTTCAGCTCAAGGCAAGCACTCTACCACTTAAGCTACAGCGCCACTTCCGGTTTTCTGGTGGTTTATTGGAGATAGGAATCTCACAGTCTCTCCTGCCTGGGCTGGCATTGAATCATGATCCTCAGATCTCAGCCTCCTGAGTAGCTAGGATGACAGGCGTGAGCCACCAGCGCCCGGTGGGCTTTTATTCTTAAGACTAGCACTCTACTACTTTGGTAGAATGGTAGTTAATTGCAGATAAGACTCTCATGGACTTTCCTGCCGGGGTTGGTTTCAAACTAAACCTCAGATTGCCTCCTGGGTAGATAGGATTACAAGCATGAGCCCATTTTTCCTTAAACTTTTCATAATACCCAAGTGAAAATGTTACTTGATTAAATTAGAATACATTATCTATTACACACTTGAATAAATGTATAAATCCAACTTATTTAATGTAATTTTCATGTTACCATTAATATAAAAATAAAATACATGTGTGTAATTATATTTAAAGTTACACTTTTTATGGAGAGATTAATGCATAATGTTTTTCCATTTTAGAGAAGTTAGCAATGGAATAGAAAAAAAAGGAAAGAAAAAATCTGTAGGTCGTCCTCCTGGTCCATATACAAGAAAAATGATTCAAAAGACTGCTGAGCCAACTTTGGTAAGAGGAATTTTTGGCATATCTTCTAAAAGTAAAGATGTATGAAGTTACTGAGAAGTTTGTGTTTCTTCCTATTATTGTAGATCCATGTCTTAAGCATATATTTTTATTTCTAGGATAAAGAATCCATTTCTGAGAACCCTACGTTGGATTTACCTTGTTCTATAGGGTAAATAGAAAGCTATTATTTTCTTTCTTAGGAATTTTCTTTTTGAGGGAATTAGTTTTTCTATTGTTATGTAATATAGTTGTTATACCATTTAAATTCTTTTGTCTCAGGAGGACTGAGGGAACTGCACACTCGTCCAATACCTCAGATGTGGATTTCACGGGTGCTTCCAGTGCAAAAGAAACTACCTCGTCTAGCATTTCCAGGCATTATGGGTAGGTATTTCATTTTTCTTTTCTTCCTTAATTTTCTTTTAGGTTCTTGTAATGACTGAATAATTTTTAGCAGTTAAAATGGATAGTTTCATGCTCATGCCTGTAGTCCTTTTAAAAAAAAAGCGGGGGGGCTGGGAAGATGGCTCAGTGGTAGAGCACTTGCCTTGCATGCCTGAGGCCCTGGGTTCAATTCCTCAGCACCACATAAGCAAAAAGAAAAAAACTGGAAGTAGCGCTGTGGCTCAAGTGGTAGAGCGCTAGCCTTGAGCTAAAGGCCCAGAATTCAGGCCCCAGGACCAGACCCCCCCCAAAAAAAGGGGAGGGGGGATAGTTTCAGTTTTTTTTTTTGGTCAGTAGAGGGGCTTGAACTCTGGGTCTGGGCGCTGTCTCTCAGCTCTTCAGCTCAAGGGGAGCACTCTACCACTTGAGCCACAGCACTACTTCTGGTTTTCTGGTGGTTAATTGGAGATAAGAGTCTCACAGACTTTTCTTCCCTGGGCTGGCTTTGAACTGTGATCCTCAGATCTCAGCCTCCAGAGTAGGTAGGATTACAGGTGTGAGCCACTGGCTCCTGGTCTAGTTTGAATTTTTTTGAAAAGCAGTTGCTATGATAGACTCATCACATTGTTAAGTCAACAGACTATTTTTGCTTTTAGAATATACAGTAAAATTTGTAAATTCTTTAGAAGTTTGCATTCTATTAATCCTTTTGATGTCTTTATTATGTAGGTGTGCTTTGCAGTAAAAGGGTTGTTTTGTTTCTCAAATAAGTCTGTATTGGACATATGAATATATTTTTTTTTCTGTAAGAGGCTTTCAGAACTGTGGGTATTCCTCAGAGCAAAAAGGGAAAAAACAAAAAGAAAAAAAGAGGAAAAAACCCCAGAGGAATCCCACCTATCCTGACTTTAAGCCCTTTATCTGCATTGTTCCGGCTGGCACCAAGCCATCTTGGTCTTCCTTGTGGTGGGGAAAGGCCTGCGAAAGAGAGCTGGGAGAGCTGGGAAAGAGGTGGGAAAGAGAGAGAGAAAGAGAGCTAGAAAAGAGAGAAAAGAGCTAGAAAAGAGAGTATCTGGGAAAGGTAGGAAAGAGAGCTAGGAAAGAGAAGAGAGCTGGGAAAGAGAAGGAAATAGCTGAGAAAGAGCTAGAAAAGAGCAGAGAGACCTAGGAAAGAGAAGAGAAGGAAAGAGCTGAGAAAGAGCTAGAAAAGAGCAGAGAGAGAGCTAGAAAAGAGAAAGGAGAGTGGACATATGAATATTTTTGTCAGTGAAAGCATTTTTTTTGCCTACTTTTTTTTTAATGAAAATACCGTACAGAGGGGTTACAGTTACATGTGCATAAAGTAATGAGTACATTTCTTATCAAGCATTGTTGCCTCCTCCTTTGTTTCCCCTTCCCATCCCCCCCCCCCCCCCCCCCCCCCCCTCCCCCCCCCCCCCCCCCCCCCCCCACTGAAAGCATTTTGAATTTAGAGTTTTTAAAACCAGCTTCTTAGATCATCATGGTCTTTTCTGTAGATTGACTGACTCCAGAAAAAGAACTCGCACAGGAAGATCTTGGCCTGCTGCAATACCACATTTGCGTAGAAGAAGAGGTCGTCTTCCAAGAAGAGCACTCCAGACGCAGAACTCAGAAATTGTAAAAGATGATGAAGGCAAAGAAGATTATCAATTTGAGGAACTCAACACAGAGATTCTGAATAACTTAGCAGATCAGGAGTTACAACTCAATCATCTGAAAAACTCCATTACTAGTTATTTTGGTGCTGCAGGTAGAATAGCATGTGGCGAAAAATACCGAGTTTTGGCTCGTCGGGTGACACTTGATGGAAAGGTGCAGTATCTTGTGGAGTGGGAAGGAGCAACTGCATCCTGACTGTAGGACTGAACATTATGTTCACTGCACTCTCAGTTTCTGTAGGTACTATTTAGAACCCTAAAGGAGTCTGGTTTTTGCTATCTTTCTTAATAAAACAAAACAAAACCAAAAAAAAAAACATCACGGAGGAGATGATACTAGCCTTAACATGTACTTGTCACTGTTATGGATATTGTCATAAAAAGATATCTTTTAAAAATCAGAACAGAGACTTAATTTTTTAAATCTTCAGATTTGTAGAATGTTGCTAGGATAGGATATTAAATATGATTCCAACACATGCATGGTATTAGATAATTTCTCTAATTCATTGAGTCAGTTTTTGTGATTAGTGGTTATCACAGCAAACAGATCATGTAGATAGCACAAGTACTTGGAGGAACATTGTCTGTTTTGTTACCAGAATGTTGGAAAAATTTATTTCATTACCTTTTAGATTTCATAAAGTGCAGTGTATATAATGCCTACTGAAAGACTGTAAGATAATTGAAATTTTCTTTCAAGCAAAGTGTAAAAAATATATTGAGCCTGTAAATTGCTCTGTGACTAGACTTCATTGTCGTCTTAATATATTCTTTGCATGTACATATATATACACGGCCGTGTATATATATGTGTGTGATTATGTGACCTATGCAATACAAATTATGGGAATTGGCAGCTTTGGAGTATATAATCCCATAATTCTTTTTTCAGGAATAGTTGCAGTATTTACACAGCAGCATTTCTTCTCAGGCTTTCATTGGGTGCTGTTGCTTGCTATGTATGAAGAGAAATGTGTCAAACAAGTCTTAGAAGGTTTGAACACCAGTGTTCTGGGCTTCTAGAATGCTTTCACTGTGAGTCCTTGTGACTCAGCTGTTCAGTACCTGAAACAAATTAAAGTAACATTGACATTATTTCCTACTAGAAGTAACATTTTCAAGTTTTCATGGCACATTATGATTGTAAATGTCTCTCAGTTTGAACAGTAAGTCTATAGGAGTCCCACGGGGATTCCTGAAATGTCTGTAGTAACTGTTAGTCATGTCTGAATAAGTGTAGTGTGAACAAAGTATTTTATTGCACAGGGTTAACAAACAGTGTGTAGCCAGCTGAGGCTGCTGCTGTTTTATTACAACATTACCTCTTGTTTTTATAAAATGTACCAAGATTTAAATTGATAACTTTATTTTACATGTAAAAAGACCAGTTTTCTTTTATCACCAGTGTTAGAATTGTCCTGTTTCTTTTTGTTTTGTTTTGTTTGTTTTCTTTCTTAGCCAAAGAGTAAACAGAAGAATATTCTTATTTTGGTGGCTATTAATTTTACTTTTAAAAGTGATTGGTGGACTTTAGGCTAAGATTTGGGGGGAATTTGCTGCCAAAATGAAAAATATGTAAAGAGTAGTGATGACAGAGTGGTAAAAATGTGGTTTAGTACTTATTTATTCCATTAATTGATTATTTGATTGTCTATAAAGAAAGTTGCTTTATTTCCTTAAACATCTTCAAAAGATGACTTTTTCTTGTCACATTATAGCCAAAAGAAGCAGAGAACGTCGCCGTCCTGCATTTGGTTCCTGGCTGACCAGGTACAGATGAGCTTTACAAAAGTGCTACATGAAAACTGTCACTTCTGTTTACCTCCACCAAAACTTGATTTTCCCCTAGCTATTAATTTAAAGTTGCCTTTCCTGCAGCTGCAATATTTTGAATAACACACAGAGTTTGTGTTGGTTTTTGAATGTTTGTTTATATCTAGGGGTAATGGAAAATGTAAATCCCGTGTAACCCTATTCACTCCATCTGTATCATATTCTTTCATTTTCCCTGAGTCCTTTAATTCTAACTGAACACCAGCAGTATTTTTAGTAGCTCTCTCTTTAAACATACTTGGAAGATGATTTATCAAGCTGAATTGTCTTTAGACGTAATTGTTGTGAATGTTTGTTTATTTTACAATGGTGGCTCACATGGCTCTGATGTTCAGTTTGTATTTTTGGAATTGCTTTACTTAGAATTAAAACAGACCAACATTAAATGTGTGTATTTTTTAAAGAGCTAATGAGTTTTGCTTCTGTATTCAATTGAAAATACACACTGGTACAGCATTTAACTGCTTTTATTTAGCTTCAGAGGTAAGGATTTTCCAATACTATTTCTATTGAGGTGATTTTTTTTAAACATGCTTTTATTTTGCTTTGTTCTCCATGTCATAAGTATTGCATGCTCATTTTTGATGGTCTTAAAAAATAACACCTAGGCAGCTTGTACACTTCGTATTTGTAAGATATTTTGTCTCAATACCTGTGGGCCTAAACATTGGAATTCACATTTCACTTAGCTCTTTTCCTTCCTTTTCCTTTTCCCTTTCCCTGTGCGTGTGCACTTGTATATTTATTCATGTGTGTGCCTTGTTCTTGCTCTGCTTTTTTGCTGGCTATTTGGAGATAAGTGTCTCTTGGCTTAGGTGCTCTTCATCAGCTCTTCAGCTTAAGGCTAGCGCTCTACCATTGGAGGTACAGCGCCACTTCTAGCCTTTCCTGCTTATGTGGTGCTAAGGAATTGAACCCAGGGCCCTATGCATGCAAGACAAGCACTCTACCACTGAGCCTCCTTCCCAGCCCTGTCTCTTGGATTTATTTGCCCCGGATGGTGTGAAACCTCAATCCCTATATTGAACCTTGACCCCTCATATTACAGCCACCTAAGTAGTAAGCATTATGGGCATGAGCCATGGTGCCTGACCTCTACATCATTTTTCCTAAATAGTTGTCAGATTTCAAATAAGGGATTTCCTTTTTTTAAAAATTTCTTTGGTCGGTTGCAGGGCTTGAACTCTGGGCCTAAGCTTTGTCCCTCAGCTCTTCAGCTCAAGGCTAGTGCTCTATCACTTGAGCTACTTCCAGTTTTCTGGTGGTTTATTGGAGATAAGAGTTTCCAGGTGATCCGCAGATCTCAGCCTCCTGAGTAGATAGGATTACAGGTGTAAGCCACAGGCACCTGGCTGGGATTTCCTTTTTTAAATTTTTTTTTACTTTTCTTTTTTTTTTTGTTGGTCATGGGGCTTGAACCTCAGGGCATGGGCTCTGTCCCTCAGCTCTTCAGCTCAAGGCTAGCACTCTACCCCTTGAGCCACAGTGCCACTTCTGGTTTTCTGGTGGTTAATTGAAGATAAATGTCTCTGGACTTTCCTGCCTGGGGTTGGCTTTGGGGTTGGCTTTGAACTGTGATCCTCAGATTTTAGCTTCCTGTGATAGCTAGGATTATAAGCATGAGCTACTGTTACCTGGCCGTTCTTTTCTTCTTTTTTTCTTTTATCTTCTCTTTTATCTTTTCTTCCTTTCCTTTCTTTTCCTTTCCTTTTCTTTTTTCTCCTTTTCTCTTTTCTTCCTTCCCTTTTCCCTTTTCCCTTTTTTCCCTTCCCTTCTCTTTTTTTCTCTTTTAATAAAAAGCTTGGCTCCTAAGCTGTGCACCTAGGTAATCCTTGGTACAAAGGGAGGGTGAGATTTGAGGATTGTGTTTCAGAGACAGCTTGGAAAGCCTGTGAGACTTCATTTCTAACTACCAAAAATCTGGATTGGAGCTATGGCTCAAGTGTAGAACTTTTGTCCCCAAACTCCAGAAAGAAAATATAATATATCTTGATTCTTTGGGGGGAGGAGGGCGGTAATTCTTTTTTCTTTTTTGCCAGTCCTGGGGCTTGAACTCAGGGCCTGGGCATTGGCCCTGAGCTTCTTTTTGCTCAAGGCTAGCACTCTACCACTTGAGCCACAGCACCTCTTCTGGCCTTTTCTGTTTATGTGATATTGAGGAATCCAACCCAAGGCTTCATGCTTGCTGGGCAAGCACTCTACCACTAAGCCATATTCCCATCCTACATCTTGCTTAATTTAATCCCATTTTTAAATTAAAAACAATTACAGTTCTGTAAAAACTTTGCTACTAGATAATGAATATGGATTCTTAGACTGTTAAGTAGATGTCCAGAGCAGACTATGAATCTTTTGAATTCCTTGCATAAATCCTCTTTCTTTCTTTTTTTTTTTTTGTTGTTGGGCTGGGGCTTGAACTCTGGGCCTGGGTGCTTTCCCTGCACTCGTCAGCTCAAGGCCAGTTTTCTACTGCTTGAGCCACAGCACCACTTCTGGTTTTCTAGTGGTTTATTGGAGAAGAGAGTCTCATAGCCTTTCCTGCCAAGGCTGGCTTTGAACTGCCATCCTCAGATCTCAGCCTCTTGAGTAGCTAGGATTACAGAAGTGAGCCTGGCATGTCTTTTTTCTTTTGATTTTTTGTTTGTTTGTTTGTTTGTTTTGTTGGTCTTGGGGCTTGAACTCTGGGCCTGGTTGCTGTCCCTCAGCTCTTCACTCAAGGCAAGCAAGCGCTTACCACTTGAGCCACAGCGCCACTATCCTTTTTCTTTTGAGATGAGTTGTCATTATGTTTGTTGCCCAAACTGTTCTCAAATGATCCTCCTCTACTTCCCTAGTACTGGAATCATAGACATACACCACCTTGCCTCACTGTTGTATAAATTCTAATGTAGGGGTGATGAAGTCAGATCTTCCTAGAGAATGTTGGACTGAAGGACTCAAGTGAGAGTACCAACTGTGAACAAGAAAAGCCAGTGAGAGCATAAGGTCCTGGGTTGCATTGGTTTCAGTGGGTAAGCACATAGGTATGTGCACATGTGGTGAATCTTACTTAGTTCCAACCATGTATACAGAAGATTTCTATTTGTCTGTATTGGAGATAGAACTGGTTATTTCATTAAATTCCACTGGGGCATGATCTGTAGAGCTAGCAGATGTTTGTGATGTGGTTCTAGAGTTCTAGACATAACAGCAAAAGAAGATAAAATGCTCCCACTTGGAAGTAGTAAACTCTGCCCCTCTTTCCTTCCCAGAATAAAAGCTTTTATGGAGAAATTTTCTTAATATATTTGAGTACAGTACTCCCAAACTCCACTTTAGTGGTTGTTTGTTTTTTTGTTATTGTTGATTTGTTTTTGTGGCAGTTAATCAGCCATATTCCTTTATTAGGAAGATAAAAACTTTAGCAATTTTTCTGATCCTTAAGGTTTTCTTGTACAACATTAGGAAGACAAATGTCTGAGTCAAAGTCTTTACGTGGGAGAAATCTTCAACTATTAAATAGGTAAATGAGAGCAAGTATAGTATTTGCAATTTTAAGTTTTAATATCCAGATGTCATACAGTAATGGCTAGATTATATGCTGTCTTTATATTTAAAATTAGAGTAAGAGTACAAATTAACCATTTCTCACTTTTTTTCTCTTTCTACGTGTGTGTGTGTGTTTTGTATATATACAGAGGAGGGAGAGAAGGGGGTAGGTGGGGGGAGGAGGGTTCTAGGGCTTGAACTCAGAGCCTAGGAGCTGTCCCTGACTCTTTTGCTCAAGGCTAGCACTCTACCACCTGAGCTAGACCTCAGCTTTTGACTATTTGGTGATTTAGATGCAAGTGTCTTACGGACTTTCCTGTCAGGACTGGCTTTGAACTGTGATTCTCAGATCTCAGCCTCCTGAGTAGCTAGGATAACAGGCGTGAGCCACCTGTAGGCTTTCCACCTCATTTTCAACAAAATTCCTCTGCTAAATTGGCTTTGAATTTTCTTTTTCTATCAGTTATGAGGCTTGAACTCAGGGCCTGGGACTGTCCCTGGACCTTTTTGTTTTGTTTTGTTTTTTGTTTGGTTGTGGGGCTTGAACTCTGGACATGGGCATTGTATCTGAGCTCTTCAGCTCAAGGCTGGTGCTCTACCACTTTGAGTCACAGTGCCACATTTGGTTTTCTGGTCACTAATTGGAGATAAAGAACCTCATGTACTTTCCTGCCCAGGCTGGCTTTGAATCACATTAGAGAGGAGTATAAAGATGGGATGCTTAGTAACTCAGTTGTCCAGAATGTTCAAAGATGATCTTTATAGATAGTGCAAATATACTTTTGGATTAAAACATCCCTGTTAAGTCATTATTCTGCATTGTTAATTACATTTCTAAAAAGTGTTCAATCTGAGCTGGAAATGTGGCTCAGTGGTAGAGTGCTTGCCTAGCATGCATGAAACCCTGGGTTCAATTCCTGAGCACCACATTAAACAGAAAAAGCTGGAAGTGGTAGAGCGCTAGCCTTGAGCTGAAGAGCTGAGGGACAGCGCCCAGGCCCAGAGTTCAAGCCACCCTACCGACAAGGAAAAAAAAAAAGTGCTCAATCACCTTTTTTCTATTGTCTGACAGTTGTTAGTGGAGATAAATCCTTATCAGGCAAAAATAGATTTATGTCTTTCCTTAGGTATCACAGTGTTGACTTGAGTTCAAAGAACATACAGAAAATCAGTGCTATATAGCAAATGGCTGGCTTTTTTTTTGGGGGGGGGGTGTCCGGTCGTGGGGCCTGAACTCTGGGCCTGGTGCTGTCCCTCAGCTCTTCAGTTCAAGGCTAGCGCTCTACCACTTGAGCCACAGCACCACTTCCGGCTTTTTTCTTTTTGCTTATGTGTTGCTGAGGAATGGAACCCAGGGCCTCAGGCATGTAAGGCAAGCGCTCTACCACTGAGCCACCTTCCCAGCCCCTGGCTGGCTTTTTTTCAAATGACTTGAGTTCTTGATCTAGGAAGGTCTGTACAGGCCTATTGTCTACTATGGGCCTCCTTATGTATGTTACTTGTGTCTTAGTGCTTTTTGTTGTTGTTGTTGGTTGTGGGGCTTGAACTCTGGGCCTGAGCTCTGTCCCTCAGCTCTTTAGCTCAAGGCTAGCGCTCTACCACTTGAGCCACAGTGCCACTTCCGGTTTTCTGGTGGTTTATTGGAGATAGGAGTCTCACAGTCTTTCCTGCCCGGGCTGGCTTTGAACCGTGATCCTCAGATCTCAGCCTCCTCAGTAGCTAGGATTACAGGAGTGAGCCACTGATGCCTGGAGTTGGTGAATAGTTGTTTTAATAATTTTATTGCTTTTAAGTGTTATACATAGGGGCTACCACTTCATAAGTCAGGTAATGAATACATTTTTGGGGACAATGACGTCTCTTCCTTTATTTCCCCCAGTGTAAATAGTTTAAAAAAATGAATATTCTCTGAGGTTTTACTTTGCTTTAAAAAATAGTATTTTTGAGTAAATTTTTACAAATGTTATTGCTATTCTATATTTATGTAACACTAACTTATATGGTTCAGTACATTATAATTTATATAATAATTATAAGTTCATTAATTACTGAAATTTCCATTTAAGTGAAATAAATTAAAAGAAGGATTAGTAGTATGTGCTTAGTGGTGGATTATAATTTGGGTTAAACAATTATCCAAATGATGTTTTTAATTCTATTAGTAGGAAGTAATTTATTTATATTTTTGGTTGGTGTGGGGCCTGAACTCTGGGCTTGGGCTCTGTCCCTCAGCTCTTCAGCTCAAGGCTAGAGCTCTACCACTTGAGCCACAGTGCCACTTCCAGCTTTTTCTGCTTACGTGGTTTTGAGGAATCAAACCCAGGATCTCATGCATTCAAGACAAGCACTCTACCACTGAGTTACCTTCCTAGCCCGAAGTAACTTATTTCTAACTAGAATTTGAGACAACAGAAGCAGAAAAGGTATTTAGGTTCTTTGAAAATATGAATTTTGCTTAAATAACCCTGAAGTTAAACTTGTTTCTCTGAGGAGATGTGGAAATTTTGAAGTGAAACCTGTTTGAGAGTATTTTAGGTAGGTAAAGCCTATTGGCTCATTTAGGTTTTATGGAGGCTAAAGTCTGGTTTCTGCCCGTTCCTTTTTTGCCAGTTCTTTTCCAGAATCCAAGAGTATAAAACAAGACCATTGTGAAAAATATTTAAATTGTAATTTACAAAACTTTGTAAATTTTTATTTTATTTGTGTGTATTTATTTTTTGACAGTCATGGGGCCTGAACTCTGGGCCTGGGCACTGTCCCTCAGCAATTCAGCTTAAGACTCTACCACTTGAGCCACAGCACTACTTCCGGTTTTTTTCTGCTTATGTGGTCTGAGGAATTGAACCCAAGGCCTCATGCATGCAAGGCAAGCGCTTTACCACTGAACCACCTTCCCAGCCCCCAATTTTATCTTTTTGTCTGTTGTGGTGCTTGAACTCTAGGCCTGGACGTTGTCCTTGAGCTCTTCAGCTCAAGGTGAGTGCTCTACTACTTGAGCCACAGTTCTGATTCTGGCTTTTTCAGAGTAGTTTATTAGAGGTAAGAGTCTCATAGACTTTGCTGCCCGGCCTGGTTTTAACCAGGATCCTCAGATCTCAGCCTCCTGAGTAGCTGGGATTATAGGCATAAGCCACCAGCACCCAGAAAAATTGACTAAACTTTTAAAAAGTTTCTTTATTGAGATTAAGTGATTACAGAAATTTCACAGTATTGTAGGATAGTGATACTTAAAGTCACAAAAACATTTTAACCTTCATAAGGCAAATTGTCATTATCAAAAGCTATAAAGCTTTTTTTTCCTAATTTTTTTTTGGCGTCCGGTCGTGGGGCCTGAACTCTGGGCCTGGGCGCTGTCCCTCAGCTCTTCAGCTCAAGG
>NW_012267255.1:11846688-11849018 GCF_000151885.1 Dipodomys ordii
GCCTGGGTGCTGTCTCTCAGCTCTTCAGCTCAAGGCTAGCGCTCTACCACTTGAGCCACAGCGCCACTTCCAGCTTTTTTCTTTTTGCTTATGTGTTGCTGACGAATGGAACCCAGGGCCTCTGGCATGCAAGGCATGCGCTCTACCACTGAGCCACCTTCCCAGCCCTATTTATCTCATTTTTAAAAAGGTCTCTGAATAGAGAAATATTTCCCTATTGGCCTAATTTATATTATTTATACTTGGGCCACTTGAGTGTAAATTGGAAGAAGTCATTATACTTAGCATTATTTATCAAGAATTCCAAAATACAATTTGCAGATGGGTTCTATCCTCAGATTTTTAGGTATTTTTGGTTGGTTGTGGGCTTGAACTTGGGGCCCAGGCACTGTCCCTGAGCTTTTCGCTCAAGGCTGACACTCTACCACTTTGAGCCACAGTGCCGTTTCCTAGGTTTCTAATAATATAGTCTTATAACACTAACAATCAGCGTAACTTAAAAATTGTATTTCACTCATGATTTTCTTTCCAATTCCTCACTATGAGTAAATAAAAAGATTTTATGAGTTGGGATAAAAACTTATAAGTTTGCTGGGTGCTGGTGGCTCACGCCTGTAATCCTAGCTACTCAGGAGGCTGAGATCTGAGGATCGCGGTTCAAAGCCAGCCCGGGCAGGAGAGACCGTGAGACTCTTATCTCCAATAAACCACCAGAAAACCAGAAGTGGCGCTGTTGCTCAAGTGGTAGAGCGCTCGCCTTGAGCTGAAGAGCTGAGGGACAGCGCCCAGGCCCAGAGTTCGAGCCCCACGACCGACAAAAAAAAACTAATAAATTTATATACTCAGTGCTAAGTCTTCAAGTAGGGCTCTATCTCATAACATGTACCTGAATATTTATGAAGGTAATTCAAAACAATGACTGATAAGTACAAAATAGCCCCATGAAATGAAAATTAATCCCTAAAGATTTTAGAATTGGGATGTCATAATTAGCCTCTTATTTATATATATTTATAGTTCTATATAGAAAAAGTTTTATTTTGGATCAGATATTCTGGTTTAGTTCTTTGTTCCTGATAATTTTGAGAACTCAAAGAAGATATTTATACTAGAGATGCTTTCAATATACTAGAGTCCTTTCAACAGTAAATCCTCCTAAATAATGTATTATCAAAGTTAATCATGAGGTAACTACCAACACTGTTAGCAGATAATATAAAAATAAATTTATTTTGTATAACTATAAAATTTTGTATTGTAGTTATAATGTTGAGACAATCCTATTTATAGAGACTTTTATTTATATATCCACTTCAGAGAGAGAACTTGTCCTAATTTTAATAAGAAAGAATGCCTTTTATTTTTTTATTGCCAGTTGTGGGGGCTGAAACTCTGGGCCTGGACGCTGTCCCTCAGCTCTTCAGCTCAAGGCTAGTGCCCTACCACTTGAGCCACAGCACTACTTCTGGCCTTTTTCTGCTTATGTGGTGCTGAGAAATCGAACCCAGGGCCTCATGCTTGCAAGGCAAGCATTCTACCACTGAGCCAACTTCCCAGCCCCGCCTTTTAATTCTTAAAATGAGTTTTTAAGAATTCCCAGAGATAAAACAAGAGTTTTAAAAATTAATAAAACATCAATTTTTGTGGATGTAAGCTAAGTATACAAAACTAATACTTTTCTAATATATTATAACAATTGATTTTAAACGTTATTTCAGAGCTGTATTTTTTGTTTTAGGAGAGATAAGTGTATAAGTAGAGAAAAGTTGATATATTCAAATCCATAATCATACAGATTATTTATAACCTAATACATTGAAATTTTCTATAGTTTTACAAAGTTGGGTGAAAGATTGGTGTTGTTTATAGTCCCAGTGTTCAAAGTTAGAAAAATGCAGTTATTAGTTAAAATGTATATTTTACATTTAAATGTGCTCATACACACTTAGGAACAACTGGGTCTATAAAAAGAAAAGTGATGACTTTCACATAAAAAATTTCCTTGTTTTACAGTTAATAATTCCTGAAACATTTTGGAGAAGACTGTTAATGGACTGTAACAATGTACTACATCCTTCTACTTCCCTTTTTCAATGTTAACCTTACTTTTAAGTTCTACTTTTTCTCTTATCTTCAAATAAACTCTTCAGCATATAAACTTGAATGGCTGACACTGCCACCATGACCACTAAATTAACTATAGACCAGAAGTTGACTCTATCAAAGTTGCTCTCTTGTATGTTTCGATCACGAGCTTCAAATGCTCTAAGCAGAGTTTGTATATGACCACTCTTGCTTAACCTTGACTTGATGCCGTTGATGGATTCCTG
>NW_012267255.1:11850603-11861751 GCF_000151885.1 Dipodomys ordii
AAAAAAAAAAAAAAGAAAATACTGAAAGCAGATCTGCCTAGATAATGTAGATATTAATGCTTATCACATGTTAAGAGGCCCTGTGACTAATCATACTTTATAAGATCATACTAACCAGAATGTCTTCCAGTTTCATCTCTAACATATCTGTACCAGTAATGTATTTCTTCCAGTCTTCTTCTGGTGCCTGCTCTCCCATATTATCCAGGATTAATTCGAAGAAAATTACTTTCTCAGAAATGGTGCTGAATGTATTGTCAAAGCAAAACATGTAGTCACCAACTTCAGTCTCTATACTGTATATAGAAAACAGGACACATCTTAAGTTATCTGTATTTCTATTTAGAACCAAAGGAAAAACTAACACTAAAAAAAAAAAAAACATGAAAAAAAATGCTTTGTATTTGGGCAGCTACTGATTTCTTTATATTGGAGGATAACTTATAGCTTCTAGAGAAAGAACCTGGAAACAACTATATTCAAGACCTTGCAATGTAGACATACTTGGGATCTATTTGGTGAAGAATATTAAATGATCTAATTTTTGGAAAAGGATAGGATGAAAAGACAAGTACAAGACAGTAAAGTTTAATATTCATACATTATTGAAAATTATTTTATGTTCAATTCATATGCATTCATGATAAGCTATTCTTTGAGATTACCATGTAAACTGAGCTGTTTTGTTTGCAAAAGCAGTAGTGTGGTCTCTTCTGAGCTTCCAACTATGTAAATAATGCTCTGTAGTAGAGTTTACAAAGAATATAGATTAGTTCTACAAAAACACACTCATTTGTGATAAATGTTGGTAGTTTACCTTTGAAAGAAAGTTGAACAGATACTGGTGAATATGGTGGAGGCCAAATTTATGAGGGAAAATAAAAACATTACGTGAATATTAAGTGATCTAAACCAGCTGTGAGGTATTTGCAAAGGAAAACATTCCATCAGATGTAATAGTCTATTACAATAACTATATAGCCAGTATATATGACTCTTGAAGGGCAGTGTTCATTTAGACTGGGCATTCTTAAAGGGTCTGCTATTGGTCAAAAAGGCAAAACATTCATATATAATAATTAGGTTTGCAGCCCTTCAAAGCTCAAACCTGAGTTTTATTCATTAAAATTCTGTTTCTATCACTGGGCTCTTGGGTAGTCTCATAAGCAGCACAAACTCACAGGGAAAACACAAAATGTGAGAACAATACTGCATTTAATGGTATTCTTGGAGGACTGTAGACTGATCTTCATGTCATAGAAGAGAGTCTACAGCACGGTTCCTGACTTCCATTATCTACCCAGTTTTATGTTTAATTGTACATGCCAATTACTAGAGAATTCTATAGAGAATTCAGCCCATTATTATGCAAAGCGCAGAAAAATTCCATACTATCTGAAGGACTAGAACTAGTTAAAAAAGTTTCTCCTATAAAGCAAAAGTAAAAAGTCAATTTATGCTAAAATAATTTTCAGAAAAATTAGTGTAACTTCAGTCATTTTACTTTTGTGGAATAAGGTTTTAAAAAAATCACGGGGCTGGGAAGGTGGCTCAGTGGTAGAGTGCTTGCTTCGCATTCATGAGGCCCTGAGTTAGATTCCTCAGCACCATAAAAGCAGGAAAAAAACAAAAAGCCGGGAATGGTTCTGTGGCTCAAGTGGTTAGAGCCCTAGCCTTGAGCTGAAAAGCTGAGAGATAGCTCACAGGCCCAGAGTTCAGGTACCACGGCTGACCAAAACAAAACAAAAACCAATAAATATTCTATTCTTTTCTCTCAACTAGAGTTAATTCTACAAAATAAATCAAGAATACTCCTTTTTTTCCTCTAGCAGGAATTTTCCCTCAGTTTGCATGTTGTGCTGGTGCTATACCACTTAAGCCACACCTCCAGCTTAGATTTTTTTTTTGGTCGGTCATGGTCCTTGAACTCTGGGCTTGGGCACTGTGCTTGTGCTCTTCATCTCAAGGCAAGTGCTCTACCGCTTGAGCCACAGCACCACTTCCCGTTTTCTAGTGGTTTATTGGAGATAAGAGTCACAAACTTTCCTGCCTGGGCTGGCTTTGAATCGTGATCCTCAGATCTCAGCCTCCTGAGTAGCTAGGATTACAGACGTGAGCCACCAGCGCCTGGCTCCAGTTTAGATTTTTGATGGTTATTTTTGGAGTGGAAACTTGCAGTCTTTCCTGCATAGACTGGCTTCAAGCTGCAATTTTCTACATTTCAATGTCTTGAGTAGCAAGGGTAGGCGTGAGCCACAGGTGCTTGACTTATTTTATTTTTGTCATCTTGGAGCTTCAACTCCACTCCCTGAACTCTTTTGCTCAAAGCTAACATTTTTTTTTCCAGTCAAGGGGCTTGAACTCTAGGCCTGAACGCTGTCCCTCAGCTCTTCAGCTCAAGACAAGAGCTCTACCACTTAAGCCACTGGGCCACTTCTGGTTTTCTGATTGTTTATTGGAGATGAGAGTTTCACAGCCTTTCCTGCCCAGGCTGACTTTGAACGGCAATCCTCAGATCTCAGCTTCTTGAATAGCTAGGATTACAGGAGTGAGCCACCAGTGCCTGGCAGCATTCGACCTCTTGAGCTACAGCACCACTTCTGGTTTTCTAGTGGGAAATGAGACTTTACTGCCGGGGCTGACTGAACTCTGATCCATAGGTCTTAACCTCCTGAGTAGCCAGGATTACAGGCATGAGCTACCAATGCCCAGCATGCCTGATTTTGACAGTTAATTTTGACTTAACACTGTAACAGGGCAGATAATAGGGGTAGATATAAAAGTTGATAATTTTTTTATTCTAAAATTTAAGGATGCAGGCTGGGAAGGTGGCTCAGTGGTAGAGCGCTTGCCTTGCATGCCTGAGGCCCTGGGTTCGATTCCTCAGCACCACATAAGCAAAAAGAAAAAAGCCAGAAGTGGCGCTGTAGCTCAAGTGGTAGAGCGCTAGCCTTGAGCTGAAGAGCTGATGGACAGCGCCCAGGCCCAGAGTTCAGGCCCCACGACCGGACCCCCCAAAAAAATAAAAATAAAATTTAAGGATGAACTAAAGTCTACTTTTTGTTCATATGGTTGTTAAAGACAAAACATGAGGGGTCGAGCTCAGTGGATAACACTTTACTAGTATGTGCAAGGCCCTGGAATTGATACCTAGCACTGCAAAAATAAAAAAAAAGAGGAGAGGGAGGGCTGGGAAGGTGGCTCAGTGGTAGAGTGCTTGCCTTGCATACATTAGGCCCTCCCTGGGTTCGATTCCTCAGCACCATATAAGCAGAAAAAAAGCTGGAAGTGGTGCTGTGGCTCAAGAGTGGTAGAGCGCTAGCCTTGAGCTGAAGAGCTGAGTGACAGTGCCCAGGCTCAGAGTTCAGCTCCCAAAGCTGACACAAAGAGAAAAGTTAGTTCTAAGTGATTCTAAAATGACTTCTAAAATTAAATTGCTATTTCTCTATTCTATATAAGTAAATACATCTTTTAAAGTATTTTAAATTAGTATCCAAAAAATGATGGATAAGGATTAATTCCTATAATTTATTTACACATATATTTAGTGTTTACTGAGTATCAGTTACATGCCAGGCACTTTGGCTAACGAAGGCCAATAGTTATAATAGCTAGTACTTACAACAGGCTATGTGCCAGGGATGTTCTAAACATCATATGGTACAAAGCAAGTTTTGCTTCATCCTGTCTCCACCCTGCATGTGTGTCCCTGCAGACTTACTTAACTTCTGTAGGCATCTTTATCTGTAAAGTGGGAATTGGGAATCAAAGAGTCTGTCTTATCATGGCTTGAAAGACTTAGAAGCATATAACATGCCAATCTTAGCTTATGGTAAATATTAGCTATTCCATATTTGCTTTTCTTCTCTATAAGTTCAGTTTAGTTTGAACATAATTAAAGAGAGTTCTATAAAGTAATAGTACAGGGAACCATGACAATGAGATACGAAAAAAAAGAAATGAGAAAGAAGAAATGCATGGCCTTTTGTTGAACTCTGGATTCTTATTTTCTGTCTATGGCTTCCTATAGCCATATATTTAATAATAATACTTAATGTAAATATTTCATGTTTTATAACCAATTGTAATAACAAAAAGCAAAAAAGGGGCTGGGAATGTGGCTTAGTGGTAGAGTGCTTGTCTAGCATGCATGAAGTTCTGGGTTTGATTCCTCAGTACCACATACACAGAAGTGTATGCAAGTGGTGCTGTGGCTCTAGTAGTAGAGTGCTAGCCTTGAGCAAAAGGAGGTGAGGGACAGCGCCCAGGTCCTGAGTTCAGTCTGCAGAACTGGCAAAAAAAAAAAAAAAAAAGAGATTTAGCTAAACCTAGCTCCTCAGGAGGCTGAGATCTGAGGATAGCCAGCCCAGGCAGGAAAGCCCCAGAAAACCAGAAGTGGTGCTATGGCTCCAGTGGTAGAACACTAATCTTGAGCTGAAGAGCTGAGGGAACAGTGCCCAGGGCCAGAAATCAAGCCCCACGACAAAAAAAAAAAGGCAAGGAAAAATGGTAGCTGGATATTGATCCTATGGTGGCACACTGCTGAAGAAACTAAGGGAAAAAGGATGGAGACAAAGGAATCAATGAACGGAATATGCTTTAGATTAGGAGATGGTACACTATAAGAACTGTATCAAATCATTTGGAATTACCTAATTTATTTCTAAATTTATCTGCCCCTGCAGATAGTCCACTGGTATTTAACTAAAAGAAATAGAGGAGATTACTTACGTGTGAACTCCATCTGTTTTTCTTTGTTCAAAAACTAAGGTTTTCCCTTCTGGAGAGGCAAGATGGAAATCAATATCTAATCCTGCTCCATCTAAAACCTGTGGAAAACCACACAGGAAGAAACTGTTAAAAATTCTGAAAATAAGCCGGGCGCTGGTGGCTCACGCCTGTAATCCTAGCTACTCAGGAGGCTGAGATCTGAGGATCGTGGTTCAAAGCCAGCCCGGGCAGGAAAGACTGTGAGACTCCTATCTCCAATAAACCACCAGAAAACCGGAAGTGGCGCTGTAGCTCAAGTGGTAGAGCGCTTGCCTTGAGCTGAAGAGCTGAGGGACAGCGCCCAGGCCCAGAGTTCAAGCCCCACGACCGTCAAAAAAAAAAAAAAATTCTGAAAATAAATGATACTAAGTAGGTTATATGATGTAAATATTTCCCCCTAAACTAGACAGGCAAGAAAGCCACCAAAGGTACAGTGGGTTAGAAAAGAACCGAATATGCATAGTGTTCACTTTTGGGATATCTCTCCCTTTCTTACATGTTTCTGTTGCCATCACGTATACTTAGGCAGTTTGGATATTATTTAAATTTACTAAGATAGGCTGTCATTGAGAAGCCCTGCAGCCTGCATAACATGGAGGCAATTCAAATGCTTGGTCTTTTACTTATTTAAAACCTAGGCAGCTTGGCACTGGTGGCTCATGCCTGTAATCCTTGCTACTCAGGAGGCTGAGATCTGAGGATTGAGGTTCAAAGCTAGCCCAGGCAAGGAAAGTCCGTGAGACTTATCTCCAATAAACCACTCAAAAAACTGGAAGCGGTGCTGTGGCTCCTGTGGTAGAATGCGTCGGTTGTGGGGCTTGAACTCTGGGCCTGAGTGCTATCCTTCAGCTCAAGGCTAGTGTTCTACCACTTGAGCCATAATGCCACTTCCAGTTTTCTGGTGGTTAATTGGAAATAAGAGTCTCATAGACTTTCCTGCCCAGGCTGGCTTTTTTTGGGGGGGTGTCTGGTCGTGGGGCCTGAACTCTGGGCCTGGGCGCTGTCCCTCAGCTCTTCAGCTCAAGGCTAGCGCTCTACCACTTGAGCCACAGCGCCACTAATGGCTTTTTTCTTTTTGCTTATGTGGTGCTGAGGAATCGAACCCAGGGCCTCATGCATGCAAGGCAAGTGCTCTACCATTGAGCTACCTTCCCAGCCCCCAGGCTGGCTTTTAACTGCGATCCTCAGATCTCAGCTTCCTGAGTAGCTAGGATTACAGACATAAGTACCCACGGCCCAATCACAAAAGTAATTTTTAAGAACATCAAATTTTATTTTCATAACGAATATAACCACCACCACAACCATTTATTGCCAGGCACTGTGCTAAGGCTTTACAGATAGTCTAGTCAATCCAACAACTCTGAGGTAGATATTTTCAAAATCCCTGTTGCCACCCTCACATTTCATTATAGTTAAGGAAATTGAGGCTCAGAGAGATTAAGCAAATCAGCTGAAGTCAAATCCAGGAGAACATCTAATTGTAAAAGATAAAATACATTAAAAATATTAAAATAACAGAATTTGGGCTGCGAATGTGGCTTAGGGTAAAGTACTTGCCTAGCATGCATGACGCTCTGGGTTCAATTCTTCAGTATCACGTACACAGAAAAGGCCATAAAGAGGCGCTGGGGCTCAAATGATAGAGTACTCGCTCGCCTTGAGCAAAAGAAGCTCAGAGACAGTGCCCAGGCCCTGAGTTCAAGCCCCAAGACTGGCCAAAAAAAATTAAAATAACTCAATTTAAAACTAAACTTCCATATAAATTCAGTGTAACATGCTTGGTTAGGAATAAAACAAATTTTGGGGAAGTGGCTCAAGCAGTAGCCTTGAGCTGAAGAGCTGAGGGACAGCGCTCAGGCCCAGAGTTCAAGGCCCACGACGACCAAAAAAAAAAAAATTGGTTAAGTAGATAAATTTCGATGCTGAGTTAAACGTATTAAAATTTAGGGACATCCGATTTGGCAAAATAGTATTTAAGTAATCTAAAAACTCTTGCATTATAAATGCCCTGATTTCTAGCTTCAGCCCAAAAAAAAAAAAAAAAGGGGGCCGCGGGGTAGGGGGCCTCTCAACTGGAAAGCCAGGGCAAAGAAATACACAAAGTTATAAAAGAAGTAGTTGAGCTGGGCGCTGGTGGCTCACGCCTGTAATCCTAGCTACTCAGGAGGCTGAGATCTGAGGATCGAGGTTCAAAGCCAGCCCGGGCAGGAGAGACCGTGAGACTCCTATCTCCAATAAACCACCAGAAAACCGTAAGTGGCGCTGTAGCTCAAGTGGGAGAGTGCTCGCCTTGAGCTGAAGAGCTGAGGACAGTGCCCAGGCCCAGAGTTCAAGTCTCCCAACCGACAAAAATAAATAAATAAAAGAAGTAGTTGAACTTCTCCTCCATCTCCACCATTGGATTGCAGCATTCCTCTAATAAAGACTTGCAAGCACCCTCTCCCTGAGAATTCTGTCAGAACTATATATAACCACAGCACTTTTAGGATAATATATCTCCTCTAATTCAGAATACTACATATCAAAAGGGCTCATATGGTAGATTTACCATAAAGGAACCGTCAATACCTGTATAGTAATTAAATTCGCCATTTTCCAAAGATACTTGGTGTGGCTAGCTAAAGGGTAATACATTGTGACTATTATTCCTTTAAAGTCAGTCAAATAACATCTGTGCTGAACAGGAAAAGATCAAAAGGCATGAAAGTCAAAGTGGTAGAATTTGTGCAAGGCAATTGTTTAGTCATCACAGCTTGGAGTGTGGGCTTTAATATTCTCTTGACAGGATGAGATTTTGAAAATGAATTATGTAGGAAATAGGTAATAAAAGTAGGCTAAAGCTACTGAAGGATCGTACCTTCAAGGTATGAGTAGGTAGAAATGAATCCACCAGGAACTGGAGACCATATAAAAGCTCATGAATCTTGGCCTCAAAATAATAGTAATACAACTCACCAGATAAATTGGAGACTTACACATCAAAGAAGTTTGTAGTTCAAAATTTACTATTCACATGTTTATAGAGAGTCCCAAACAGAGAAATCACTTATGAAAGACTCACCTCCATAGTGAACACGGGAAAAACAAATGCAAAATGTTTTGGAGTGCTATCATATCCTCAACCTAGGTCACATAGGTTGACAAAATTTATTGACATAAAATATACTCCTACTAAGCCATGTGTATGGGGGATAGATTCTGACATGGCTCCCAATGGTCCCTGCCTCTCTGGTACTCACTCTGTGTGTAATGAATGTAATGTGGCAAACATGGAAATGACTTCCATGATTAGGTTACGGAAGGCTGTAACTTCCACCTTGCTAGCTTGAGCTCTCTTAATGGCCCTCCTTAACTTCTCGGTGTGAAGTGAACTTTCCTGTTGCAACAAGTTTTATGGAAAGGATCACAAGGAAAGACTCAAGGAAGGCCTATGGCTAACAGTGTGAGAAAAGGAAGACTTAGTCCAACAACTAGTGAGGAATGGAATCCTATCAACAACCATGAGTGAGCTTGGAAATACATGCTTTCCAGTAGAGCCTGACTGCAATCTTGACAAGCGACTCAGAGCTGAAGATCTACTTAAGAAGTAATTCTGATTTGTACAAACTATGAGTACATTTTGTTTTAAGTCACTAAACTTTGAGGTAATAAAGTAGAGCATTGGGGAAGGAATACATGAACATAAAATCTTTTCTTAGTTAATCAAGTAAGTTGCTCAAATAACAGGAATACTGTACTGGGTGAGTATAACATAAAAATGTTGAATTTTTGTGTCTTTATTCTGAAGGCTCCCATGTTATGTAAAACTAAGCCCAAATAAAGGCCTTTTTTTTCCCCACTGTTAACTTCAGTTCACTTCAACCTTTGGAGGAGTGGAAGGAAAATTTTCCTTTGACCCTAAACTAAGACAATGAAACTAAACCAAGCAGAACAAAATGAAAACTGAGTAATGTACAGTTGCTAATAATTTAATCATGGAGTTGAAAAGTGTAAACAAAGGGCTAAAGATGATTTTCACCCTGCAAATCCCTCCAATGCTATTTCTGTTTAGGGGAGAATGTTTTAGAGAACAAACAAGTCATTTTGTATTTATGTGTGTGTGTTCATTTAAGTATTGTTTGTTAGTCCTGGTGCTTGAACTGAGGGCCTAGGGTACTGTCTCTGAGCTCTTTTGCTCAAAGCTAGTGCTCTATCACTTTGAGCCAAAGTACTGGTTTTCCGGTGGTTAATTTTCTGCCTAGGCTAGCTTCCAATTATTACTCTCAGCTCTCAGCCACTGGAGTAACTAGGATGAGCCACGGGCATTCTGCAGGCTAGTCACTTTAAATATTGACTAAAGATACAAAATATAAAGCTAAAGCAAGCTATATATAACACTAGAGATATAAATGTAAAATAACATTCACTGAATATTTAGTCAGGAATGGCCTTTCAATGGTTTATTAATTTTTTTGAAGAACACTTCATGAAGTAGTTCCTATTCTCTCAGTTTTTAAGAAGCCAAATAACTCCTTCAAGATCACACAGCTGTTTTTAAGAGGCAGGATTTTGAATGTAGGCATTGAATTCAAGAGACCAGTATCTGGTAAATAACAGGAATAATTTGTGATTAAATACTGAGGAACTTTTGATGCATATAATTTTTTGTAACTATTTCACTAGCCCTCTAGTTACAGACTATAATTTTGCTTTCCTTAAATTCTTCTTGCATAATGAAGCCAGCAAATTGCTTCAATTTTCAAAGGCCTTGTACAAAATAAAGGAAAAACTATTTAGCATGATACATAGGGCTGTGTTTTATCATCCAGGACTCAGAATGAGTTGCTGTCTGCTACTCCTACCCTAGACTTTGCATTCTTAAAATCCAATTTAAAACAAAAATCCTCAGTACTTGTACTCTGTATATATACTTGGCTGTAAACATACTATGTCTTTTAAGAATTATGTATATTAATCATCTTTCTCCTTTTTCTGGAATGCACCTCATCTTTCATTCCTATCTCAAGCATCTCTCCAGATTTTTTTCTGGACAGGTGTGTAATTTTCATGTTCAAGCGGTCATCAACTTCAGACCAGAGGCTGTATCCAGATTTAACTTTATATTCTGTAGGAATCTTCTTCTGAAACACAGAGAAGTGACCCTCTTCTAGCAATAATTAATCATACTTTATTGAAACTGCCTACTTGAGAACTTGAACCTTTAATTAAGCTCCTTGAGAACTCTCTACTCCCTTCAAATTACCTGCCACAAATTTTAGCACAACTCAAATCCTAAATTTTGCTAACTACACCACTTTAAATATTTTACTCTGTGTCTGTCTTAAGCATCTATAACTACCTGAATTGTAAAGTTCCTTCCAATAAAAGCTATATAAAATATTTCATTTTAGTCCACAGTTAACAATATTTGGTACTTAAGAAATTCTTTACATCAACTTACAGAGTGAACATTTGGGCTGGGAATATGGCTTAGTGGTAGAATGCTTGCCTAGCATGCTTGAAGCCCTGGGTTCGATTTCTCAGTACCACATAAAAAAAAAAAAGCCAGCGATGCCAGGCGCTGGTAGCTCACGCCTGTAATGCTAGCTACTCAGGAGGCTGACATCTGAGGATCACGGTTCAAAGCCAGCCTGGGCAGGAAAGACCGTGAGACTTTTATCTCCAATAAAACCACCAGAAAAAAGTGGCGCTGTAGCTCAAGTGGTAGAGTGCTAGCCTTGAGCTGAAGAGCTGAGGGACAGCACCCAGGCCCAGAGTTCAGGCCCCACGACCGACAAAAATAAAATAACTGTGGAATCACTGTCCTTTAAGAAATTACCCCTACCAAAATGTCTCCTACATTAAGGCAATTTTACAGATACTAACGAAAAGAAAACGACATGGGGGACGTGTAAACAAAGTTCAGTGATAAAAAGGATAAAAGTGGTGTACTTCTTGATGTTGTTTGATCTAAAAATAAAGGCTATATAACTGTGATGCAACTGTACCATTAAATATGGCAATTACCCCTTCCAACGTAATGTAAAATCGGAATTAGTAAAAATACATGGTGGCAATTTCAAAAATCCTTAACTGAAGTAAAAGCAGGAAGGATTTATAATTAGGTGAAGATTGTGGGAGTGATCCAAATACTAGTGTCGCCACTTTGTCCAATGATAAAGGAGAACGTGTATCCGTTCAGAATGGTGAAATGCTCAGTACCGGAGCGTATGCTTGGCTAGAAGAGCGCTGGGAGAATGAAGAAACAAAGAATACAGCCACCGAAATCATCGGCTTTGGCTTCTTTCCGACCGGAGGAAAGGGAAGGGGACGGGTAAGCGTCAATTCTAGGGCCGACCAAACTTGTCGGTCGCGGGCTCGGGGGGGGGGGGGGGG
>NW_012267255.1:11861801-11880943 GCF_000151885.1 Dipodomys ordii
GGGGGGGGGGGGCTCCGCCCCGCCCGGCATCGTCACGCGCACTTGCGCGGAGCAAGTCGGCGGCCGGGTGGCCCTCTCCCCTCACCTCTTCCCCCTGCCCTCCCCCGCCCCCCGCCCGGAGGGCTCCAAGAAGTTTGTGAGGGCGACGCTGCGGCGCCGCGGGGCTGAAGGAAGGAGGTCGGCCAGGCCTCGGCACTTACTTGGTACTCGATCTCCAGCGAGGCCTTCAGCGGCATGGGCTGGTAGAAACACTCCTTGTGTCCGGCCGGAAGGGTAAAGGTGAAGTCGCTGTCCAAGGAGGGCGTGAAGCCGGCCGCCCCCGGTGGCAGCACTGTGGGCAGCGCGGCCAGGAGGAACACGGGGAAGGGCAGCCGGTTCTTGTCGCCCATCCCTGCTGGGGCGATATCAGGCTGAGAGCGCTGAGGAAGGTGTGGGGTGTGGGCGCCCGCGGCTCCGCGGCTCCTGGCTGGGTTCCTCGTGGCAGGGATACCCAGAATCTGAAGAAAGTTCGGCTGGCCGCAGCGGCGACAAACGAATCCTGCCAAGGGGGAAGCGCTGACCTCCGAAGCGTAGGGACTGAGGGCGGGGCCAGCGGCCCCTTTCCGCCCCCTTCCTCGGAACCATCCCCCGGGCCTCACACCCAGACGGTTGCAGGTTCCCATGGCTTCCCTCCGCCCTCAGGACACACCCCGATAGGCACCGTCGCTGGAATTGTGGGAAATGTAGTCCCGGGCGAGCAGAGCGTGAGCGCCCAGCTACGCTTTCAACTACGATTCCCGGCAAACCATGCGCTTCGCGTCATGCACGGGGCGCCACCGCGGAGGCGGGGCTGCGACGGAGGAGGCGCGTCCCAACGGCTCCCGCGGCGGTTCGAACTCGGGGTTGCTGGGGTTCGCTCGTTCCTTGCCTCGTGTGTCTGAGGCTTCCACGCCGAGGCCTGGGAGAGGGTCCGAGGCTTCCGAGCGCAGACGAGGCGCGTTTGGGCAGGGTCGTCTCTGGCGGGTGGGGGAGGGTGGTCTCTCCATCTGGGACTTGGGTGGTGAGAGGATAACCCGTGGACGAGCGGAAATCGGCCTGCTTGGGGGGCGGGTACCCGAGGGGCGGCGGTCCGCCCGGGCCTGGCTCCTATAGACGCTGCTGTGCCGATTGTATGTTAGTGGCAAGGATGATGTCAAGTTTTGCTCGGCGCTTTCCACGTGGAAGTGGGATTAAACTGAGTCCAACGGGAGAATGCTGTGGGAAACTATGACCTCTTTCCTGAATGGAAGTGTTTTTCTTTTCCCGACCACATCCATCTTGTTACACATAGGGGGTGTAAAGGCTTGTCTTCTGTGGGATGGTTGTACGCTTACGCCCTTAGATACGCAATCTTAGTTAGAGATAAAAGGTGACTTTGTAGGTAGAATGGTGTGCCTTTCCGGGTTCTGACAGGCAACACTGACAGTTTCTTGCCCTCCCCTTTTCTCCCCTCCCCTCTCAAGTTCAAGTGGCTCAAGTAGCAGGTGCTTTGCTACTTGAACCACTATCCTCCTCCAGTCTCCATTATTAGGATAGGAGCTTAGGTATTTTGTTCAATCTCATATTGACTTCCATACCTTAATGGCTGGGATAGCACATTAGAGCTCTCGTGTTCAGCCTTTGAGGGTTTTGTTAAGTTTTTGTTGGGGCTGAAGACGAACCTGTGTCTACTCTCAAATGGCTATTAGAACAGGGGTGCAGCTCAACACTTGGCCTATGAAGATAGGTGTTTTTGTTTCTGTGTTTGTTTTGCTCGGTCATGGGGCTTCAGCTTTGGGCCTGGGTGCTTTTCCTGAGCTCTTCAGCTTAAGGCTAGCTTGAGCCACAGCACCACTTCCGGTTTTCTGGTGGTTTATTGGAGATGAGAGTCTCAAGGCCTTTCCTGCTCGGGCTGGCTTTGAACCGAGATCCTCAGATCTCAGCCTCCCTGAGTAGCTAGGATTACAGGTGTGAGTCACTAGCACCCGCCTTTTTTTTTTTTTAACTATTGCAAATTGAAGTGAGAGGCAGTCGTTTTTGTAATTTTGTTGATTGTTTAGTTTTCTTTTTTCTTTTTTTAGACTAGAGTATCACTGGTTAGTCTAGGCTAGTCTTGAACGTGCTAGGTAGTCCAGCCTGGACTCAAAACAATGATTTCTCCTACTTCAGTCTCCCTAGTATTGAGATATTAGCTTGCATCAGACCAGGCTATTTGAAAGCAAAAGCCCCTCTAAGAAATTGAAAATGTTTGTAGATGAAATGTATTCGTGGGCTGGGAAGGTGGCTCAGTGGTAGAGTGCTTGCCTTGCATGCATGAGGCCCTGGGTTCAATTCCTCAGCACCACATATGCAAAAAGAAAAAAAAGGCCGGAAGTGGCGCTATGCTTCAAGTGGTAGAGCGCTAGCCTTGAGTTGAAGATCCGAGGGACAGTGCCCAGGCCCAGAGTTCAGGCCCCACGACTGGACCCCCCGCTCCCCCCAAAAAAGAAATGTATTCGTTTGTACTTCACAAGAAAACATTTATATGAAAATACACAGAAGTTGAATGTATAGCCTTATGAAACAGCACTTCTTAATTTGTCCAAATTTTCTTTTGCTTTTTCAACTCTTTCATCCTGTAGGGATTTAATGATATTGTTGAATAGATAAAGCAGGATGGGAACCTGAACCATTCACTTTGATCTAGGGAAGTCTTCTCACTTGAACAGATGCAACTTTGTGGAAACAGGAAGAAGATATAAACTGTTTTTCTACTGAAATCATAACATCTCACTTAATTTCCTACCACATTTTTGGGGTAAGATAACGAGTTTGTTTTTTCAACCTTCCATCCTACATTTGAGAAATTTTGAGTGGGGAATAAATGTACATACTATTTTAGTGGGATGAAGGCAGTTAGCTGGAAATGTAGCTTAGTTTTGGCATTTATTCATCTAAAATACTGAGCTTTTCTAAATCTACTGCAGTCCTGAACATAATACCTTGGACTTCTAAGTTTATGGAGCTTGTTATTTAGTTAGAACTTTAAGGGGGATGAAAGGGGCTACCCTGGAAAGGTAAATGGGACCTGAAAGAGGAATGAAATTGTAATATTTGCGGGAAGATCTGGAGAATGAGTAGATACTAATACTTTTTTACTTTGATAATTGCAATAATAAAGTGCTGGTTATTATTGTGATTTTTGTGTGCATGTGCAGTGAGGAGTCTTCACAAGCCTAGAGAGGCTCATCAGTGGAAGAAACAAACGCTTGTCTTCATATAGTTCTGTCAAAATTGTTTTGATCCATGATTATCACTTACATGTTTTTTTAAAATGTATAACCATTGTGAATGGGAGGAGATAACTTATATGGTCACAAAATGCCTTCTAAGAAAATATGGAAGACTGTAATAACATCAGATACCCAGAACTGCAAACAAGTATAAAAATCCAGGCATCTCTTATTGAAGTAGATAAACTAATGATAAATTACTAAAGTACAGCTAAATAATTAAAACATCATTTAATCCAGATGACCTACATTCAAATCTTGGTTTGAGTCTGGCAATGTGGCTTAGTGGTAGAGTGCTTGCCTAGCATGCATGAAGCCCTGTGTTCTATTTCCTCAGTACCACATAAACAGAAAAAGCTGAAAGTAGCACTGTGGCTCAAGTGATAGAGTGTTAGCCTTGAGCACAGAGATTCTCAGGGATAGTGCCCAGGCCCTGAGTTCAAGCCCTAGGACTGGCAAAAATAAATAAATAAATGTTGGTTTGATCATTTAGTGGTCTTGAACAAATTAATTTGGTTTACTCATAGTCTTAATTTTTGACATTGAGTAAAAATGCTTTGTTTTCATACTTGTTAGGAAGATTGCATATGCTTAGAAAAGAGGAAACTATAATGACTGGACCCTAAAATGTAAATTTGTCCCATTGAAATTGCACTGAACAGAAGTGGTGCTGTGGCTCCAGTGGTAGAGCGCTAGTCTTGAGCTGAAGAGCATAGAAAGTGCCCAGGCCCAGAGTTCAAGCCCCACGATCGCCAAAAAAAAAAAGGAAATTGCACTGAACTTTCCATTGTGACTTTACACTGTAGAGGAATTCATTGTTATTGTTTTAAATTTCCATGAATGATTTCACAACGTTTGATATAAGACATGTGTATTAATGTGTTTCATTCTGTTACTGTGGAATATTTTGACTGTTTCTTTTTTTTTTTTTTTTGGTTTTTTTCGGGGAGTCCGGTCGTGGGGCCTGTTTCTACAATGAGTCAAGGTACAAGATCTTCTCTCTTTTTTTTCAAAAAAGAAATGGAATCTAGTTCATCAGATTACTGTAATAAAGACAATGAAGAAGAAAGTTTGCTTGCAAATGTTGCTTCATTAAGACATGAACTAAAGAGAACAGAATGGAACTTGCACAATTTGGGGGAAGAGTTATCCAGGTAAGTAAAATTACATTTTGAATTCAGAGTATTTAATTTATACAATGCTTAGATTTCATTGTCATACGTTATATTTAAATATGTCCCTGGAATAAGATATAATATTTTTCTCATCCATAACTTTATTAAGTATATATGGTATGTACAATCCTGTGTTAAAGATTAAGAGAATACATGGAAATGGGGCTGTGGCTCAAGTGATAGAGTGCTAGCTTTGAGCACAGAGAGGCTCAGGGATAGCATCCAGGCCCTGAGTTCAAGCCCCACTACTGACACACACATACAAAAAAAAAAAAATAAGATTAAGAGAATATAAAGATAAATTGTTGAAATGGTACTGTTTCTCACAGACTTTTACAAACTCATGATAATGAAAAGAAAGGAATTACAAGTAATTTTCTGGTTGAGAAAAAAAATGTAAGAGCTAAGTCATTAATTAATTAATTTTTGCCAGTCCTGGGGCTTGAACTTAGGGCCTGGGCACTGTCCCTGAGGTTTTTTTGATTAAGGCTAGCCATGCTACTACTTAAGCCACAGCTTCACTGTCAGCCTTTTTGGTACTTTAGTGTAGCTAAGAATATTGCAGATATAGCTGCTAGCTTGGAACCATTATCCTTAGATCTCAGCCTCCTATGTAGCTAAGATTATAGGCATAAGCCAATAGGCTGAGGCTTTTTTTTTTGCTTGTCCTGGGCTTTGAACTCTGGGCCTGAGCACTGTCCTTTTGCTCAAGACTAGAATTCTACCACTTGATCCACAATACCACTTCTGGCTTTTTCTATGATTAATTGAAGATAAGAGTCTCATGGACTTTCCTGCTGGGGCTGGCTTTGAAGTTAGATCCTCAGATCTCAGTATACTGAGTAGCTAGGATTACAGGCATGTGCCACCAGCACCTAGCACTTTTTTTTTTTAAGTAAACTTAAATTGACAGTTGGAAACACTGCTTATATATATATATATATATATATACATACATATATATATATATAATATGTCTGTATATAATATGTATATGTATACATGTGTATAAAGTATGTATACATATACATATTATGTAACGTATATATAAATACATTATACTTGAAAACACACACGGACCTCTAATAGCTAATCCATTTTTGAGGGGTGGGGTTGAATTCAGGGTCTTAAGTTGCTAGGCAAGTCCTTTACTACTTAAGGCACTCTTAGTCCTTTTTTCTTTTTTTTTTAAGGTACAAGACTGGGATTTGAACTTGGTGCCTGATGCTCTCACTCATTGGCTAGTGCTCTACCAACTGAGCCATGCCTCCCACACCAAGAATTGGTTATTTCACCCTTTCCTTCCCTCCTTCCTTCCTTCCTTCCTTCATTTTCTTTTCTTTTCTTTTTGTCAGTCATGGGACTTAAACTCTGAGCTTTTTAGCTCAAGGCAAGTGCTCTATCACAGTGCCACTTCTGGTTTTCTGGTAGTTAATTGTAAATAAGAGTCTTGTGGACTTTCCTGCTTGGGCTGGCTTTTGAACTGCAATCCTCAGATCTCAGCCTTCTGAGTAGCTAGGATTACAGGCCTGAGCCTCCAGTACCTGGCCTGTCTTTCTTTTTCTCTCTTTCTCTCTTTCTTTCCTTCTTTCTTTTTTTCCTTCCTTCCTTCCTTCCTTCTTATATTTCCTTTTTTCTTTAGTGTTTTTCAAATAAGGGCTTAGGTTTATTCCCAGACTAGCTTGGACCATTATCTTCCTATTTACATTGCTCCTGTAGCTGAGCAGGCAGGTGCATACCACCATATCCAGCTTTTTATAGGATAAGATGCCATCCCTCTTTCTACTTGAGCTGACCTAGAACCAAGTCTTCCCACTCTCAAATTTCCCAGTGTCTGGCAGTTAACCATACCTGCAGTTAGTTTTTTTTGAAGATGATAATTCATGAAAGCCAGTGTCCTAACCTATAATGTAAGATAAAATTTTCTAAACATTTTAATATAATTCTCAGGTTAGCAGAAAAAAGGGGTATTAGATAATATGTACATATTAAGAAAAGACCTTTAATGTTTTAGGAACCAGGATAAATTATATATTTGGGGCTTTATTAATCTTTTGTTATTGTAACTGGTATTTGAATCCTAACATGATTCTAGCATACAGGCTTAGGAAACAGATACCTTGTTTCAAACTAGTTTGAAACTAGTGGCTTATTGAAAAATTAGTGGAAACATTGACTTATGTTCCTGACTATGTATCTAATTGTCAGAATAATTGCCAGTTATTTTCTATTTTTATTTAATATATAGCGATTTGTAGTAAATACTGTGTAAGAACTAAATTATATATTTCTTTTCTTTTTTTCTCTAGTGCTAGTCCAAGTGAAAATTCTGATTTTACCTCTAATCCCTCAAGATCAGAAAGGCTTATTTTGGAAGATCTTACTCAATCTTGCCACTCAGGAATTTTGAATTATTCACCTTTTAAGAAACTTTCTAAAGCATCTGATAGTACTGATTTTCAAAAAAAGTCACGAGATAAGGTTATTTTTTGACTTGTCTACTTAAAAGTAGCTTTACTTGTATTTAAAATAATTATTAAGGTATTTAAAACTATTTCAAATAGTTTTTCTTTGCTTTTTTCTCTAAATGCCTTTTATGTATTTTTAATACTCTTTACCATGATGTTCAAGAATTTAAACATAATTGTTCTTTTTTTTTTTTTTTGGTTGGTCGTGGGGCTTGAACTCTAGGCCTGGGCGCTGTCCCTCAGCTCTTTAGCTCAAGGCAAGCGCTCTACCACTTGAGCTACAGCACCACTTCCGGTTTTCTGGTGGTTTATTGGAGATAGGAGTCTCACGGTTTCTCCTGCCCGGGCTGGCTTTGAACAGCGATCCTCAGATCTCAGCCTCCTGAGTAGCTAGGATTACACAGGCATGAGCCACCAGCACCCGGCTAATTGTTCTTTTGTGTCCTAACAATAACATGTTATTTTTAAGCATGTAATTGTTATCTTTTCTTAAGCAAATTATCCCCTCAATTTGAACACTCTACTCTCTCTATATTTATATATCAAGTAACATATATTCATTGTTAAGCCTGGATCAAGTGTGATGTGATAGCACAACACTATTTCTTTTTTTTTGGGGGGGGAGGGGTCCGGTTGTGGGACGTGAACTCTGGGCCTGGGCTCTGTCCCTCAGCTCTTCAGCTCAAGGCTAGTGCTCTACCACTTGAGCCACAGTGCCACTTCTGGCTTTTTTCTTTTTGTTTATGTGGTGCTGAGGAATGGAACCCAGGGCCTCATGCATGCAAGGCAAGCGCTCTACCACTGAGCCACCTTCCCAGCCCCACACAACACTATTTCTTTTCTTTTTTTGGTCAGTTGTGGGGCCTGAACTCTGGGCCTGGGCGCTTTCCCTCAGATCTTCAGTTCAAGGCTAGCATTCTACCACTTGAGCCACAGCGCCACTTCCAGGTTTTTTCTGCTTATATGGTGCTGAGGAATGGAACCCAGGGCCTCATGCATGCAAGGCAAGCACTCTATCACTGAGCCACCTTCCCAGCCCCACAACACTATTTCTTTACCCCTAAAGTTATCAGTGTCTGGAGTCAGGACTTCAGTTCCAGCTTTTTCTAATTGGAGATAGAGAATTTCATTAGAACTCTTCCTCAGATCTCAGTAGCTAGGATTTTATTTATTTATTTTTTTGGTCGGTTGTGGGGCTTGAATTCTGGACTTGGACGCTGTCCCTGTACTCTTCAGCTCAAGCCTAGCACTCCACCAGTTTTGAGACATAGCACCACTTCCAGTTTTCTGGTGGTTTATTGGAGATAAGAGTCTCACAGACTTTACTGCCTAGACTGGCTTTTAACCAAGAACCTCAGATCTTAGCCTCCTCAGTAGCTAGGATTACAGGTGTGAGCCACCGATGCCCAGCTTAGTAGCTAGGATTTACTTTGGGTCCGGTTGTGAGGCCTGAACTCTGGGCCTGGGTGCTGTTCCTCAGTTCTTCAGCTCAAGGCTAGCATTCTACCACTTGAGCCACAGTGCCATTTCCGGCTTTTTTTTTTCTTTTTGCTTATGTGATGCTGAGGAATCGAACCCAGGGCCTCATGCATGCAAGGCAAGCACTCTACCACTGAGCCACCTTCCCAGCCCAGTAGCTAGGATTTAAATGAGAGCAGAGACATGACACTCAGCTTCTTTCTTCCCTTCCCTCTCCGTGTGTGTGTGTGTGTGTGTGCAGCTCTTCAGCTCAAGGCTAGCGCTCTACCACTTGAGCCACAGCGCCACTTCCGGCTTTCTTGGGGGTTAATTGGAGATAAGTCTCATGGTCTTTCCTGCTTGGGCTGACTTCAAACCACTGTCTTCAGCTTCAGACCTCCTAGTTTTCTGTTTATCCTTTTGCTTCCCTTTTCATGCTCAATTGATATAAAGATATACTTCCCAACTGGGTGGAAAGTATAGATGGGAGGATGGTAGTCCAGTTGGGTTAGCGTAAAAAAATGAAGCACTATTCAGAATATAATGAAATCCAAAAGAGCTGGACATGTGGCTCAAGTGGTAGAGTGCCTGCCTAGCAAACACAAAGCTGTCAGTTTGAACCCCAGTACCACTGAATAAATAGATAAAATTAACTTACAGAAACAGTGCTTTGATCAGTCCCTTTGTTTGGCAGAATTCTGCAAAATGTATTTCACCCACTACTGAGATTGTTCAGTCCCTGATGTGTTTGTATTGATTTGTTTTTGGTGGTAGCTTGTCCTAAAATGTGTGTAGAAAGCAAGGTATTTTATGATAAAATTGTTGTGTAGTGCATGCTTTGTGTGGAATTCAGAGGGAAACCCAGATTCATTGATTAACAATGCCAAAAATGCAAGTAACCAGCCATTGTTGAAAGGACAGTGGTGCTATTTCTCTTCTGTGGCCTTTTTTTCTTTTTTTCTCTTTCTGTGGCCTTCCATTTTATTGGGAACCCATTTTCTACCTGGTCTTTCCTGACAGGGTTTTTTTCTACTTTAAACAGTTTCTAAATAAAATTCTATATTTTAAGAAAAATAAACAATGCTTTGACAATCATAATTAATGAAAATTAAGATAATTTATTTTAAAGTACAGATCAAAGTTTTACTTTTAGGTATCATAGGGGTTTCTTTCATTTATTACCTCTTATGGACAATGTAGCTATGATTACATTTACTTCTTCAGGTGCAAAAATACAAAAATTTCTACCTACTTTATTCCCAGGAATGATATTGTTGGTTGGTTTTACTGGATAATACTGAGTAGTTTAATAAAATGTACCAGTTTTGTATGTTATCCCTAAGTATACTCATAACATCTGTAGAGAGTACTGATTGTCTCACATATTTCTATGAATACTAATATTTTAAGGGCTGGGAAGGTGGCTCAGTGGTAGAGCGCTTGCCTTGCATGTCTGAGGTCCTGGGTTCGATTCCTCAGCACCACATAAGCAAAAAGAAAAAAGCTGGAAGTGGCCCTGTGGCTCAAGTGGTAGAGCACTAGCCTTGAGCTGAAGAGCTGAGGGACAGCGCCCAGGCCCAGAGTACAAGCCCATGACTGGACCCCCCCCAAAAAATTGTGGATACTAATATTTTAACTCACTTTCTTGACCTATTGTTATTTTAATGCCATTTTGATGTTATTTCCCATTAATTATATTTAATCTTCAAATAAAATAAAATCTCTCTCTTTTTTTTAAGGTATCTTTTTCATCAACTATGGATCAGGAAATTAAAAGCCTTCGAGAGAAACTTAACAAACTCCGGCAACAGAATGCTTGTTTGGTCACACAGAATCATTCTTTAATGACTAAAATAGAATCTGTCCACTTTGAATTAACACAGTCAAAAGCAAAAGTATGTACTTTGTAGTGATGAGTATGCCAACAGAAAATAGTCATCATTAAGATTTATTCTGAAGAAATAGTCTTGTGTTATATATAGAAATTTTATGCAGATATTAAATTGTATATATATGCTAACACTGTCAGTATGTTATGAAATTCCCTTTATATCTGAAAATTGTTTAGGTAGACTTTATAATTTTGCATTTAGATAAATCAGTTTCTTTTTTCTTTTTGGGGGGGGGAGGGTCGTGGGGCTTGAACTCTAGGCTTGGGTGCTGTCCCTCAGTTCTTCAGCTCAAGGCTAGTGCTCTACCACTTGAGCTTCAGCGCCACTTCCAGTTTTCTGGTGGTTTATTGGAGATAAGAGTCTCACGGACTTTCCTGCCTGGGCTGGCATTGAATCATGATCCTCAGATCTCAGCCTCCTGAGTAGCTAGGATTGTAGGTGTGAGCCACCGGCGCCCAGCTGTACTTATTTCTTATTCAAAGAAAGGATAGCTTATTTTTCTACCTTTTTAAGAGAAAATATTTTGATACTTGAAAAGTTAAAAAGCAGAAAAATAGCTTGGCATTGGTGGCTCATGCCTGTAATCCTAGCTCCTTAGGAGGCTGAGATCTGAGAATCATGGTTAGAAGCAAGCCTGGGCAGGAAAGTCTATGAGATTCTTATCTCCAATTAATCATAGAAAAAGCTGGAAGTGTTGCTACAGTTATAGCTTTTCACTGATAATTTTTGATGGAATTATGTTTTATTATGTGACAATACCATAATTTGAGAAATGATTGCTCTATTTAAATGGCTTCCTATGTTTTTACTGTATTAAACAACAGCAGCAGCAACAAAGAACTCGGCATGTCCAGTAATAGAGACCTGGTAAAGTAAATTGTGATATGCCTACAAAGTAGTTGCAATAAAGCCTTTTTCAGAAAAATGATATACATTAGTACCAAAATGCAAAGTAATATGGAAAGATGAAGTCTAAATGATGTGAGATATATAAAGCACTTAGTACTGTGTCTGTACATACTCAGCACAGTTACTTAATTTAGTAGTGTAAAACCTTTACAGAGCAGTACATATGTGCATAATCATTAGTTTTGCTTTTTATAAAAACTTTGTATGTTTGTATGTGAGATTGACATATAAAATACAGAATAGGGCTGGGAAGTTGGCTCAGTGGTAGAGCGCTTGCCTTGCATGCATGAGGCCCTGGGTTCTATTCCTCAGCACCACATAAGCAAAAAGAAAAAAGCCGGAAGTGGCGCTGTGGCTCAAGTGGTAGAATGCTGGCCTTGAGCTGAAGAGCTGAGGGACGACAGCACCCAGGCCCAGAGTTCAGGCCCCACGACCGGACCCCCCCAAAAAAAAAAAAATAAAATAAAATACAGAATAGAAAGACTTCATATTGTTTACTTCAGGAGAGATTGGAAGATTGGAGTGGGGTTTTATTATTTACTTTTACACTCTTGCTTATTTTGTTTCTTGGCAATACTGAACCCAGGACCTTAGCACTTGCTGTGCAGGTGCCCCTACCACTAGAGCCAGGCACCCAGCACCACACTTTGCTTATTGTGTAGATTTTGTGAGTAGGTGTAATAGTACAGGTCTGGGAAAGCTTCATTTTTCTTTTCTGTTTTTAAAATACTAAAGTAGTATTGGGATTATTTTTTTCCGACCAAGGAGAAAAATAGAAACTGGTACAAAACTTCTTGGGTGTTTGGGTTATCTCTTGGATAGATTTCCAGAGGCCAAATGACAAAATGTAAGAAAAGAATGGTTTTCAGGCATTTGTAGCACTGTTTCTTTTCTGATTGGATCCACTCTTCAAAATTCTGCTTTTTCATTCTTTCTGTAATTGGAGTTTTTTAAGTCACTTCCTTGCCTGTTTGAAATATGTTAATTTATTTTCTTCCCAATTCATGATTAAATTCTAGGGTGTAAATTATTTTATGTTAGAATTTATAGAGCATTGGTTTTTACATTTTCCACTGCTGCTTTGCAAAGTTTGATGCTTTTGTGAATTCTTTCCTTAGCATGTAATCATGTGTCTATTTGTTTTTTGCTTTGTAGCTTTTTAGGATTTTTTCCTATTTTTTTGATGTTTTAAAATTTGATATCAATATACCTTTGTTGTTGTTGATTTTTTTTTTTTTTTTGCCAGTCATGGGGCTTGAACTCTAGTCTTAGGCGCTATCCCTGTGCTCTTCAGCTCAAGGCTAGCGCTCTACCACTTGAACCACAGTGCCACTTCCGTTTTTCTAGTGGTTTATTGAGATAAGAGTCTCGTGGACTTTCCTGCCTGGGCTGGCTTTGAACCGTGATCCTCGGATCTCAGCCTCCTGAGTAGCTAGGATTACAGGCATGAGCCACCAGTGGGTGTCCTGCTAACTTTTTTTTAAGTCTGAGACCTGAACTCAAATTTAGTACCTGTCTCTCATTGGCTAGTGCTCTACCAACTGAGCCATGCCTCCAGTCCTTGAAAAGAACTATACTGCATCAAGATGTCATTAACTTAAAAAGAAATAGTAAGAGCCAAAATAAAAGACTCAATAGAAGTGTAAAAAACAATGTTGAAGAAATCTACTGAAATGAAACATAACTTACATTTATCAAGCAAAAATACTGGAAGATGTAGAGGGCAAAACCCAAGCCTTAGTAAGCAGGAAAAAAAATCTAAGAAAACAAAATATAAGGAAGAAAATTCCATCACTGTATGGAATGATACAAGAAAAACTGAGATAAACAGAAGTTTCCAGCTTGAAAGGGTCCTCATATACTCAATACATGTAATAAAGGACTTTTCAAAAACCTAAGATGAACATTTTATAGAGAACTTACCAAACAATTTAAGTTCAAAGCCTGTACTACAAAAACAACAACAGCCAGGCGCCGGTGGCTCACACCTGTAATCCTAGCTACTCAGGAGGCTAAGATCTGAGGATCACGGTTCAAAGCCAGCCCGGGCAGGAAAGTTCGTGAGACTCTTATCTCCAATAAACCACTAGAAAACTGGAAATGGTGCTGTGGCTTAAGTGGTAGAGCGCTCACTGTAAGCTGAAGAGCTGAGAGTCAGGACCCAGGCCCAGAGTTCAAGCCCCATGACCATCAAAAAATAAAAAAAAGAAATTCTGAGGCTAACAGCTTTATATTGACTCTACTGTTTATCACTCTACTTCCTCCCTCCTCATCTTTCTTTCTAGTGCCCTAGAACCCCAGGCTCTCTTGTTCCATGTCTTCAGATAGTAAACTTTCTGCTGCTTTTCTATAGAGAATAGGAATTTATCTTCTTTAATGTTTGGGATTTTACTCCTATCTTTATTGTGCCTCATGCCTACATGTCCTAACCATACTTTTCAGGGATAGTTATTATTGATATTTTGATTATTAATGTTAGAATAGTTCTCTTCCATACCATTTAAGTTATAGATTCCTACTGTGCTGTAATAGTTGTACTTCCTTTATCTTCCAGGATATAGGATTACTATGCCTTTCTTCATTATGTTTTCTCTATTAAGCATGCATTCTAAAATTTGTTTTTAAATAATTAACATCTCAATAAGTACTTTCTTCTTTTTTTTTTGTCAGTCGTGGGCCTTGAAAATAAGTACTTTCTTACATAATTTTATACTCTGATATTTTGTATTTATTACCACATTTATGTGAAATTAATCTTAGATGATGTCAGTTGATATTGTTTTTCCTAAATACCAAATTAGTAATACTAATACTAGTTTGGAGTGATGGAAGGAGCTTACATACTGAGATTGTCTTGTAATAATACATTCATGTAAATATTGATCAATAGCATAGATGGGTGAACGTTACATTTGGATTTCCTTGTCTGATAGGAAAAAGGCTAAAGGCCAACTAGATAATTTTCCTGAAATGAAGTAGTCTTAAAAATTGCTTCCATGAGCCGGGCGCTGGTGGCTCACTCCTGTAATCCTAGCTACGCAGGAGGCTGAGATCTGAGGATCGCGGTTCAAAGCCAGCCCGGGCAGGAGAGACCGTGAGACTCCTATCTCCAATAAACCACCAAAAAACCGGAAGTGGCGCTGTAGCTCAAGTGGTAGAGTGCTCGTCTTGAGCTGAAGAGCTGAGGGACAGCACCCGGGCCCAGAGTTCAAGCCCCACGACAGACAAAAAAAAAAAAAATTGCTTCCATGGGGCTGGGAAGGTGGCTCAGTGGTAGAGCGCTTGCCTTGCATGCTCGAGGCCCTGGGTTCGATTCCTCAGCACCACATAAGCAAAAAGAAAAAAGCCGGAAGTGGCGCTGTAGCTCAAGTGGTAGAGCGCTAGCCTTGAGCTGAAGAGCTGAGGGACAGCGCCCAGGCCCAGAGTTCAGGCCCCACGACCGGACCCAAAAAAAAAAAAAAAAATTGCTTCCATGTTTCAGATTGCTGTGCTTGAGTCTGTTCAACAACAGGCATCCAATGTCCCGATCTTAGAAGAACAGATTATAAACTTGGAAGCTGAAGTTTCGGCTCAAGATAAAGTTTTAAGGTAAACATAGTTTTTGAAATTTTAAATTTATGCTTTTTTACATCTCTTTCTATTTGTTGGTATGGATTGAACTCAAAGCTTCATACCTGCTAAGTCAAGTGTTCTTCCACTAAATTCAGTCCTTTGGATATTCTGTTTTATTAGTACTTATCCTTCACTCCCACTCCAGTAAGATTATTGGCACTTAGTAATGTATTATAGCTTGTTCTAAGCCAATAATAACTTCTCTTGGTTAAAGTTTACACATTACAAATAGGGACTAAAAAAGCTAAATCTAAGCTGGCATGCTTATTTACATCCCTTTATTAAATGTGAATTAGATTGTGGGGATAACCTAGTGAGAGTACTTTCTTTTTTATTTATTTATTTTTTGGGGGGGTCTGGTCGTGGGGCCTGAACTCTGGGCCTGGGCGCTGTCCCTCAGCTCTTCAGCTCAAGGCTAGCGCTCTACCACTTGAGCCACAGATCCACTTCTGGCTTTTTTTTCTTTTTTCTTATGTGGTGCTGGGGAATCGAACCCAGGGCCTCATGCATGCAAGCCAAGTGCTCTACCACTGAGCCATCTTCCCAGCCCGAGAGTATTTTCTTTACATGTGGATTGTAGGCATAATTTAGTGATAGATTGCTTTCAACATGTATGAGGCCTTGAGTTTAAAACAAAAAGTACTGAGGGAAAGGCTAAGTGGTTGAACACTTGCTTATTACCAAGTACAGGGCCTTGATTTTAAACTCTAGTACTGCCAAAATAAAATCATTTTTCATACCATCTAGTAAAATCTTCATATACTACCATATACCCAATACTTCAATGTTTATAAGAAATAAAATACAAGGAATCAGTTATTGTATCAGTGATTCTTTTTTTGCCTTGAATAAAATTGGATTGGTGGTATATACTAAATAGTTTATTAGGTTGTTTGATTCTCAAAGTACAGTATTCCTTTCTTCTTGGAGGGTTACTGGAGTTTTAATCTGAAATTAGCAGTATTAGAAGTGGTGCTGTGGCTCAAGCAGTAGAGCACTCGCCTTGAGCTGAAGAGCACAAGGACAGCGCCCAAGCCCAGAGTTCAAGCCCCACGACAAAAAAAAAAAAAACAACTTATTAATGAAATTAGCAGTATTAGCATTGTTTGGGAACTTTTTAGAAATGCTAACTCAGTTCTTACCTCAGTCTTATGAACCACAAGCTTTGGAAGGCAGTAACCAGAAATCTGTATTGTAATTAAGTTCTGCAGAAGAGCCTAATGGATACCTAAGATATCTTTCAATTCTGTAGGTTGTTTTTGTTTTGCTTTGTTTTGTTTTTTGTTTTTTCTGGTCCCTAGGGCTTGAACTCAGGGCCTGGGCTCTTTCCTGAGCCTCTCTATGCTCAAGACTAGTGCTCAACCGCTTGAGCCACAGCACCACTTCTGTTTTTTCTCTGAGTAGTTTATTGGAAATAAGAGTCTTACAGACTTTCCTTCCCGGGCTGGCTTTGAACTGCGATCCTCGGATTTCAGCCTCCTAGGTTACAGGATTGAGCCACCAGCTCCCAGCAAATCTATCGGCTTTATAGTACATTTTCTTTGTTTTATATTTATATGTGTATTTTATTTAAATTTTATTCTTAGGGATTTTTTTTCTATATTTGGCTATTGCAAATCTCTTCCTGTTCTGTTCATTGCTACAATACAAGAAGGTACTAAAAGTTTTTGTTTGGGGTTGCACTGAAGGCCCTGTGCTTGGTACACATATCCCTTGCCAGTTAAACCATGTCCCAATTCCTTTTTGGTTTCATTTCTTTAATCTTCCTGTTTATGCTTCCCATGTAGTTGGGATGACAGGTTTGTACACTACATATACCACATGAGATGCTTACCCCTATAATCCTACCTACTCAGGAGGCTGAAATCTGAGGATCTAAGGATTGAAGTTTGAAGTTAGCCTAGGCAGGAAAATCTGTGAGACACTTACTCGCAATTAACTACCAAAAAGCCAGCAGTGGAGCTGTGGCACAAGTGGTAAAGTGGTAGCCTTTAGCAAAAATGCTGAGATATCACTCAAACACACACACATACACTCTCTCTCTCTCTCTCTCTCTCTCTCTGTCTTTGTCTCTCTCTGTCTCTCTCTACAGTAGAAGCCAGGTACTTAAGCTGTGGCTCAAACCTGCACTCCTAACTCAAGGCTAACACTCTACCACTTGAGCCACAGCTCTACTTATGATTAATTTGGTAGTTAATTGGAGATGAGATTCTCCTGCCTGGACTATTTTTTTTTTTTTTTTGTCGGTCGTGGTGCTTGAACTCTGGGCCTGGGCGCTGTCCCTCAGCTCTTCAGCTCAAGGCAAGCGCTCTACCACTTGAGCTACAGCGCCACTTCCGGTTTTCTGGTGGTTTATTGGAGATAGGAGTCTCACAGTCTTTCCTGCCCGGGCTGGCTTTGAACCGCGATCCTCAGATCTCAGCCTCCTGAGTAGCTAGGATTACAGGCGTGAGCCACCAGAGCCCGGCTGGACTATTTTTTTTTTTTAACTGCAATCCTCAGATACCAGATACCAGCTTTCTGCAGTCCTCAGATAGCAGCTTTCTGAGTTTCTAGGATTACAGGTGTGAGCCACAGGCACCCAGCTTGAAAATATTATTTTATTCCTTATAAAAATTCTTAGTTGCTAGTTGCAGGTGGCTCACACCTATAATCCTAGCTACTCAGGAGGCTGAGATCTGAGGATCATGGTTCAAAGCCAGCCCGGGCAGAAAAGTCTGTGAAACTCTTATCTCCAATAAACCACCAGGAAAATGGAAGTGGCATTGTAGCTCAAGTGGTAGAGCACTAGCCTTGAGCTGAAGGGCTGAGGGACAGCGCCTAGCCCAGAGTTCAAGCCCCACAGTCAAAAAAAAAAAATTCTTAGTTGAGCTGGGCATTGGTGGTTCACTCCTATAATCCTAGCTACTCTGGAAGCTGATATCTGAGGATTGTGGTTCAAAGCCAATCCAGACAGGAAAGTCCATGAAACTCTTATCTCCAATTAACCACCAGAAAACTGGAAATAGAGCTGTATCTCAAAGTGGTAGAGCACTTGCCTTGAGCTAAAGAGCTCAGGGACAGCACCAAGGCCCTGAGTTCAAGCCCCCTGGCCGACAATTAAAAAAAAATTCTTTTTTTTTTTTGGTCTAGTCGTGGGGCTTGAACTCTGGGCCTGGACGCTGTCCCTCAGCTCTTCAACTCAAGGCTAGTACTCTACCACTTGAGCCACAGCACCACTTCAGCTTTTTTTCATTTTTGCTTATGTGGTGCTGAGGAATCAAACCCAGGGCCTCATGCATGCAAGGCAAGCGCCCTACCACTGAGCCACCTTCCCAGCCCTCAAAAAGATTCTTAATTGAATCCAGGCACCTCTCTCTCTCTCTCTCTCTCTCTCTCTATCTCTAGCTTTTCTTCTTATTTTGCCAGTCATGGGGCTTGAACCCAGGGCCGGGGCACTGTCCCTGAGCTTCTTTTGCTCAAGGCTTGAGCCATGACACCACTCCTGGCTTTTTGTGTTTATGTGGTACTGAGGTATTGAACCCAGGGCTTCACGTATGCTAGGCACTGTACCACTAAGGCACATTCCCAACCCCAGGGACCCCTGTCTCAGGCCTATAATCCTAACTTCTTGGGTCTCTGAGATCAGGAGGATGGAGGTTCAAGGCCAGTCTGGATAGAACAGTCCATAAGACTCCCATTGTAAAGAAGAAATTTTGTATGGTGATGTGTGCTTATCAACTCAGCTACAGTGGGAAGCTCAGCAGAAATTATGACCCTATCTCCAAAATAACTTGTGTAAAAAGGGCTCCTGGCATGGCTTGATGGTAGAATACTGGCCTAGCAAGTATGAGTCACTGAGTTTAACTACCTCATTTATTGCCAAAAATGAGTTAGTTGATACAGTATGAATATGCCTTTTACTCTATGTTATTACATGTGTATTCTTTTAACTCACTGATTTAAAAGTAATAGAATTCCTAATGTTACATTATTCTGGTATATTTATAGTAATTTCTTTAAAATTCCCACTTTTAGAGAAGCAGAAGAAAAATTAGAGCAGAGTCAAAAAATGGTGATTGAAAAGGAAAAAAGCTTGCAGGAGTGCAAAGAGGAATGTATTAAGTTGAAGGTGGATTTACTTGAACAAAGTAAGCAAGGAAAAAGGTATGTGAGATGTTTCTGTTTATTATTTTGTGGTGCTGTGTTCCTGGACCTTAATTGTGCTCGGCAAGTGCTCTACTATGCAATACATCCCCAGTAATTTTAGTACAGAAAATGTTGCTTCTTTAGTTATTCCTTATGAAGCAACATTTATTACTTTTTTGGACTTAACTACTCAATTACTTTTATTCAGTTTGTCTTTTTTTTTTTTTTTTT
>NW_012267255.1:11881220-11886437 GCF_000151885.1 Dipodomys ordii
ACTTCTGGCTTTTTTCTTTTTGCTTATGTGGTACTGAGGAATCGAACCCAGGGCCTCATGCATGCAAGGCAAGCACTCTACCACTGAGCCACCTTCCCAGTCCCTGCCCTTGAGCTTTTGCTCAAGGCTAGCACTCTACCAGTTGAACAACACCACAATTTTTGGCTTTTGCTGTTTATGCAGCACTGAGGAATTAACCCCAGCACACTACCACTAAGCCACATTTCCCAGCCCTCAATATGTCTTTAAATTTTAGAGCTGAACGACAAAGGAATGAAGCACTATATAATGCTGAAGAGTTAAGTAAAGCTTTCCAACAATATAAAGAAAAAGTGGCCGAAAAACTGGAAAAGGTAAGAGGCAGTTGTACAAATTTAATATTTTGTATTACTATTTTCTAAAAATAAAGGTATATATAAGTGCAGTGTGTTTATGGTTAAAGAACAAAGTAATTTTTAGGATTTTATTCATAATAAAATATTAAAATAGAATCATTTTTGGTGGGGGGGAGGTCTGGTCGTGGGGCCTGAACTCTGGGCCTGGGCACTGTCCCTCAGCTCTTTAGCTCAAGGCTAGCACTCTACCACTTGAGCCACAGTGCTACTTCCGGCTTTTTTTCTTTTTGCTTATGTGATGCTGAGGAATCAAACCCAGGGCCTCATGCATGCAAGGCAAGCACTCTAATACTGAGCCACCTTCCCAGCCCCTAAAATAGGATCTTAAATTTATTTTTGTCTTTTTTTTTTTTTGAGACAATATCTTCCTATGCTTTCCAGGTTGATCTTAACTCAAGGTTCTCCTGCCTCAGCCTCTCAAGTAGCTGGGATTACATGCATATATCACTATGTTCAGCAAAACAAAACAAAATCTAAAATATCAATTAAGGATAATATTTACCAGTCCGTTATTTTTTTATTTTTATTTTTTGCCAGTCATGGTGCCTGAACTCTGGGCCTAGGCACTGTCCCTCAGCTCTTCAGCTCAAGACTATCGCTCTACCACTTGAGCCACAGCACCACTTCCAGCTTTTTCTGCTTATGTGGTGCTGAGGAATCGAACCCAGGACCTCATTAATGCAAGGCAAGCACTCTACCACTGAGCCACCTTCCTAGCCCCACCAGTCTGTTATTATCAACACAAAATTTCTTTTTTGTATATGTGTGCTAGCCTGGGGACTTCAACTCGGGGCTGGGCACTGTCATTGACCATCTTTTATTCAAGGGTAGCACACCACTTGAACAACAGCTCCAATTCTGGCTTTTTTGGTGACTAATTGGAGATAAGTGGCTTATGGACTTTTCTTGCCCAGGCTGGCTTTGAACCACAATACTCAGATCTCAACCTACTGAGTAGCTAGAATTACAGGCATAAGCTACCAACACCTGGCTCAGTCAACACAAAATTTCTTTATCTGAAAAGGAAAAACAGTATGGATAGGCAAAGGAAGAAATGTGAACATAAATATTAAGTGGATAGAGCTAGAGAAGAAGCAGAAGATTTATTGTAGTCACCTACTGAAAGGTACAGTACAGTACTTTCTGTAGCCGTCCACCAGTTTCCCTTGACCTGACATCCTAGCAGGGCTCACTTCTGTCTTTCAGAGGGAAGGTCCTTTGAACTCACCTTATACAGGAAGACAATGACTTTATTACATACATTTAATTTCTTTAAATAATTTCTTTAAATAAATACACATAATAAAATGTGTATGGAAGAACGCTACAAGTTGAATATTCAGATATTGAGGTAAGACCAGAGATCCGTTCTAGAAATACATTCTATAGAAGCTGGATGCCTGTAAAAAAGCTACAGTACATATAAACAGTGAAAGAAAAAGAAGAAGAAAAAAGGTAGTAGTGGCTTTTGCCTGTACTCGTAGCTACTCGAGAGCTTGAAATTGGGAGAATCCACCATTCCAGGTTAGCCCAAGCAAAAAGTTAACAATACTGATCTATTTTCAACTAGTGCTTAGTCACAGTGGTGCATATCTGTCATCTTAACTTGGACGCTAACACTGGGAAGGTTGTAGTTCAGGTCAGCTTGCATAGAAAAGTCTATGAACTCCATTTCAACTGAAGAAGCTGGGTATAGTGGCCTGTGCATGTCATCCTAACTACAGCAGGAAATCTAAGATAGGATGACTGCAGTCTGGGCAAGAAGAAGAACCTCATCTCAAAAATAATCAGTGCTAAAAAGGGCTGAATGTAGAACACTTGCCTAGTAAGCATAAGGCCCAGTATTCAAGCCCAAATATTGCCAAAAGGAGGAAGAGAATAATAGTTGGTCAAAGGTAAGAATGGCCAGAATCCAACAAAGTTCCCAACCACATTAGGTACTAAGATCAAGGAAGACGATGTCATTTGACATTCTTCTGCACTATACCTGAATATACCATTTAGTAGTACAAAAGATATATTTTAAGTGAAGTTATGACCTAAGTGATAGAGCACTAGCCTTGAGCAAAAAAGCTCAGGGACAGTGCCCAGGTTTTTTTTTTTTTCTGGTCGTGGGGCCTGAACTCTGGGTTGTGTGTGTGTGTGTGTGTGTCTTTTTTGGTCAGTCCTTGAACTTTTTTTATGTCTTCAGTCATGGGGCTTGAACTCGGCTTGAGCACTGTCCCTTAGCTCTTTAGCGCAAGGCTAGCACTCTACCACTTGAGCTACAGCACCACTTCCAGTCCTTGAAGTTTTTTGCCAGGCTTGAACTCAGGGCCTAGGTACTGCCCTGAGCTTCTTTTGCTCAAGGCTAGCACTGTACTACTAAAGCCACAGTGCCACTTCTGGCTTTTTCTGTTTATATGGTATTAAGGGATTGAACCCAGGCCTTCATGCATGCTATGAAAGCACTCTACCACTAAGCCACATTCCTAGGCCCTTAGATATTGAAATCTTAAGTGTAAATTAGTTAATCAGATCACTGTTTTGAAAGCCTTGCAGTAAGTCCCTACAGGATCTAAATGTCTTAGAAGTGATTTTTAATGAAGTGATTCATTAAGTGGAGAAAAATTAAGTAGGAGGAATATCTAGGGGTACATTAGTTACTTTTCCATAGCTATGACAAATACTTGGTAAAACAAGTTAAAGGAAAGATTTATTGTGGCTCACACTTTTAGAGGTCTCTGTACCTCATAGTGAAAGTATATAGAGCAGAGTAGTTCACATTTGATTACCAAGAAGGGGGGGGGGGGATGCAGGAAGCAGTAAGAATAAGACCTAACTTTCAAGGACACATTCTTGGTGACCTACTTTATCCAACTAGGCACTACTTTTTGGCACCTCTCAATAATGCTATCATACTAGGAATCCATGGGGATTAATCCATTCATTAACTCAGAGATCTAATAGTCTAATTGTTTGTATAAATGTCATCAGAGATATATCAGAGTTATGCTTCACTAATCTCCTAGGTATTTCTCAATCCAATCAAGTTGAATAATAGAAGATTGACCATTATGTATAATCAGAGTTAGAAGGATGAAGTTGTATTGGAGTATTGGAGTCTAGCTGGGGCAGAAATTTAGCATGAGGCTTTCTCAAAAATAAGCTTTTTGTAGCATAAGTCTGAGGTCCCAGCTACTTGAGAGGTAAGTTGGTGAATTAATGGTCCAAGTTAACCCTGGAAAGAGTGCCAAACCCTATGTAAGAAATTGAAACCAAAGGGGCTGGGAAGGTGGCTCAGTGGTAGAGTGCTTGTCTTGCATGCCTGAGGCCTTGGGTTTGATTCCTTAGCACCACATAAGCAAAAAGAAAAAAGCCGGAAGTGGCGCTATGGCTCAAGTGGTAGAGCGCTAGCCTTGAGCTGAAGAGCTGAGGGATAGCGCCCAGGCCCAGAGTTCAGGCCCCACGACTGGAACCAAAAAGAAAAAGAAAAAAAAAGAAATTGAAACCAAAAAGACTTTTCTGAAATATTTGCTCTGAAATTAGTAAGTTGAATACAGAATCCATGTTTGAGTTGCTTGCCTTGTTTGGCCAGAGCCCTTTTGCTTTGAGGTGACAGTACTCATTTCTTTTAGAAGGATTTCAGGACAGATATTGCCCAGTAACTTCACTCTTCTGTAAGAATGAGAAGTTACACATATGAAATACTTAGTCTACTCCTACTTCTTTCTTAAATGTTTAAAACACCTAATATTATGGTGACTTCATTAATATGTCCACTTAAAACAATTTTTTGTTTTAGGTTCAGACTGAAGAAGAAGTATTAGAGAAAAATCTTAGTAACTGTGAAAAAGAAAATAAAAGGCTACAAGAAAAGTGTAGTGCATATAAAAATGAACTTGAGGTTCTGAAAGAGAAATTAAGGTACAGTATTCTATTGTGGAAAATGATATTTTGTGTAGAAATGGAAACTGAAACATTCATATATTTAAAAACAAAGTTTTATATTTTGTGGTTATAGATTTACATACTATAAAAAGATAAGCTGGGCTGGGAAGGTGGCTCAGTGGTAGAGCACTTGCCTTGCATGCCTGAGGCCCTGGGTTCGATTCCTTAGTACCACATAAGAAAAAAGAAAAAAGCCGAAAGTGGTGCTGTGGCTCAAGTGGTAGAGCACTAGCCTTGAGCTGAAGAGCTGAGGGATAGCGCCCAGGCCCAGAGTTCAGGCCCCATGACTGGACCCAAAAAAAAAAAAAAGCTTCATAACTGAAACTTTTTTAGGTATATAGTTAAATTTTAAGTGTATTCTAAATTATAAGTGTTAACATACTTATAACTATAAGCTAATACTAGTCAACATATGTATTTGTTTTACATATTTTAGAGAAAATTAGCCCAGACATATTATATGATTACATTAGCTGGCTAGTAAAGATAATCAAATAAAAAGAAATTTTTATATTGTGAGGAATCATGTAGTCTAACCTCGTTAAGTAAAGACACAGACCCAAAGAGTAACTACTATTTGTTCAAGGTTCAGATGGTAGATGATGAGTAAAGGGAATTGCTCAAGTGGTAGTCTTATCTAGCAAGCTTAAGGCCTTGAATTCAAATCCCATTGCTGCCAACAAAAGAAAATGTTGAAGCCAGGCACCAATGGCTCATGTCTGTAATCTTAGCTACAGCTAATGTGGGCAAGGAAGTCCATGAGACTCATTTTTAGTTAACTTCCAAAAGGCCAAAAGTGATAATGTAGCTCAAGTGGTAAAGTAGTAGCCCTGAGCTTTTAAAAAAGCTAAGGGGCAAAACCTAAGCCTTGAGTTCAAGCCCTATTTTTTTT
>NW_012267255.1:11886627-11896197 GCF_000151885.1 Dipodomys ordii
CCAGGGCCTCAGACATGCAAGGCAAGCACTCTACCACTGAGCCACCTTCCCAGCCCCAATGAGTACATTTCTTATGAGTTCAAGCCCTATTACTGGCAGGAAAAAAAAAGAACAGAAAATGTTAAGTGAAGTAAGCCAAGTAGTAAAGACATACTACATGGATCTTATAGACATGGTATGTAAAAAGCTCATCACTCTTCATGGGTGCTGGTAGCTCAAGCCTGTAATCCTGGCTACTCAGGAGGCTGAGATCTGAGAATCTCCATTCAAAGCCAGTCCAGGCAGGAAAGTCTAAGGCTCCAGTTAATCACCAAAAAATTAGGCGTGGAGCTATGGCTCAAGTGATAGTACCTGTTGTTCAGAAGGTGATAAATACCAATTACTATTAGCCTTTGAAAGTTGATGGGAATTAGTTCTAAGAGCACAACTGATAAGAGATAGGGGACAAGTTTCATTCTTCTCCCCACGGATATCCCTTTTTTCTGGACTATTTATCAGAAAGATTGTCTTTTTTTCAATGCATCTTCTTGGTTGAAGATCTATTGTCAATAAATGTGTGGGATTATTTTTAGGTGTTTTATTCTATTCCATGCTTTACTTATCTGTTTTTGTACCAATACTATTTGTTTGTAGTTTATTTTTTATTTTTTTGCACTAGTTCTGAAGCTTAAACTCAGCCTGGAGCTGTGGCTTGGCTTTCTTGCTCAAGGTTGGTGCTCTTACTTGAGCCAAATCTCCACCTCTGGCTGTTTGCTCATTAATTGGAGATAAGAGTCTCACAGGGCTGTGAATGTGGCTTAATGGTAGAGTGCTTGCCTAGCATGTATGAAGCCCTAGGTTCCATTCCTCAATACCACATAAACAGAAAAAGCCAGAAGTGACAGTGTACCTCAAGTGGTAGAGTGCTAGCCTTGAGCAAAAGGCAGACTTTCCTGCCTAGGCTATTTTTGAACCAAGATCCTCAGGTCTCAGCCTCCTGACTAGCTAAGATTATAAGTGTGAGCCACTAGCACCTGGCTGCTAGTATAGATATTTTAATGATATTGATTATTCTAGGTCATACATATCTGTGTCTTTGTATTTTTTTTGTGTCCTCTTTAATTTCTTTTAACAGTGTTTTACTATTTTTAGTTGAGGTATTTCACCTCTGCTTAGGCACATTGTTTATTTTAAAACTATTATAAATGGTCTTTGTTGATAAATTTCTAGTTGAATTTGAGTATTATTGACATCCAACAGCACTACTGATTTTTGTATGTTGATTTTATATCCTGCAACTTTGCTAAAATCATCAGATAGGTTATTTTCCATCAGTTGTTTTTATTTTTTGTTTTTTTTGTCAGTCATGGGCTTCAACTGTGGGCCTGGGTGCTGTCCCTCAGCTTTTCAGCTCAAGGCAAGCACTCTACCACTTAAGCCACAGCACCATTTCCAGTTTTCTGGTGGTTTATTGGCGATAAGAGTCTCATGGGGGCTGGGAAGGTGGCTCAGTGGTAGAGTGCTTGCCTTGCATGCATGAGGCCCTGGGTTTGATTCCCCAGCACCACATAAGCAGAGTTCAGAGTTCAATCCATGAGAGTTCAATCTCATGGACTTTTCTGCCCAGGCTGGCTTTGAACCATGATCCTCAGATCTCAGCCTCCTGAGTAGCTAGGATTACAGGCATAAGCTACCAGCGCCCAGCTTTCATCAGTTTTAATAGACATTTGGTAGAGCTTTGGGTTTTCTGTATATGATTCATATTAGCTACAAAATGATAATTTGACATCCTGTTTTCCAATTTTGAAGCCTTTTTTTCCTCTTACTTGATTGCTCTGGCTTGTACTTTGATTACTATGTTGAAGAAAAGTAGTGAAAAGAAAGACCTTATTTTCTTATTATTTTGTATTTCTTATGGTCCAAATATATGAAGAGAAAGCTTTCAGTTTTTCCTCATCCAGTGTAATGTTAGCTATGCTTATTATATATGACCTTTATTGTGTTGAGGTTTGTTCCTTTCACACCTGTTTTCTGTTTTGTTTTGTTTGCAAGTCCTGGGCCTTGAATTCAAGGACTGGGCAATGTCCCTGAGCTTCTTTTGCTCAAGGATAGCACTTTATCACTTGAGCCACAGTGCTACTTCCAAACTTTTCTGTGTATATTATACTGAGGAATTGAACCTAGGGCTTCATGCATGCGAGGCAAATTCTCTACCACTAAGCCACATTCCAGCCCCTATGGTTTATCATTCTATTGATTTGTGCGTGTTGAACCTTCCTTGTGTCTCTAGGATAGGTTCCTCTTGATCATGGTAAATATTTTTCTCAGTGAGCTGTTGCATTGAGTTTGTAGTACTTTGTTGATGATTTATACATCTATTTTTATCAAGGATATCAACCTATAGTTTTTTGTTGTTATGTCATTACTTACCAAGTAATGATATAACTTGGGTGGGGGTGCGGTCATGGGACCTGAACTCTGGGCCTGGGCAATGTCCCTCAACTCAAGGCTATCGGTCTACCACTTGAGCCATAGTGCCACTTCTGGCTTTTTTTCTTTTTGCTTATGTGGTGCTGAGGAATCGAACCCAGGGCCTCATGCATGAAAGGCAAGCGCTCTACCACCTTCCCAGCCCCTCCTTTTTTTTTTTCCTGGTCCTTGGGCTTGAACTCAGGGCCTGGACACTGCTCAAGGCTAACACTGTACCACTTGAGCCACAGCACCACTTCTAGCTTTTGCTGAGTAGTTTATTGGAGATAAGAGTTTTGTGGACTTTTCTCTAGTTACAAAACACAATCTGTAGATCTCAGCCTCCTGAGCAGCTAGAATCACAGGCATGAGTCACTAGTGCCCAACTCAAACAATTGTTTGTTTTTTTTGTTGGTGTTGTTCTTTGTTTTTGTTGTTTTGGGGGGCTTGAACTCAGGGCCTGGGCACTGTCCCTGAACTTCTTTGTGCTCAAGGCTTGTGCTCTACCTACCACATGAACCACAATGCCACCTCCAGTTTTTGAGTGGTTAATTGGAGATAAGAGTCTTAAGGGGGACTTTTCTGCCTGGGCTGGCTTTGAACTGCAATCCTCAGATCTCAGCCTCCTAAGTAGCTATTATTTCAGGCATGAGCCACCCTCTCCTGGCTTCAAACATTTTTTTTTTTTGATCCGGTCATGGGGCCTGAACTTTGGGCCTGGGCGCTGTCCCTCAGCTCTTCAGCTCAAGGCTAGTGCTCTACCACTTGAGCCACAGTGCCACTTTCGGCTTTTTTCTTTTTTCTTATGTGGTACTAAGGAATCGAACCCAGGGCTTCAGGCATGCAAGGCAAGCGCTCTACTACTGAGCCACCTTCCCAGCCCTCAAACATTTTTTTAAGTGAAAAATAAACACTATTATTGCAAATGGATAGATATTTTCATTTTAATGATTTTTTTTAATTTAGGCAGTTAAAAGAAGAAAATAACAGTGGAAAAGAAAAACTAAGGATTATGGCAATGAAAAACTCTGAAGTCATGACACAGTTAACTGAATCTAGACAAAGTATTCTGAAGCTAGAGAGTGACTTAGAAGGCAAAGATGAACTATTGAGAGAAAAATTTTCCCTGATGAATGAAAATCGAGAATTAAAGGTCCGTATTGCAACACAGAATGAACGACTGGATTTGTGTCAGCAGGAAATTGAAAGTTCAAGGGTAGAACTGAGAGGTTTGGAAAAAATGATATCCCAGTTGCCAGTAAGTATATCTGAAAAGAAATTCACTGTAGTGTATTACACAATGGGAAATATTTTACTCTAGTGGTTTATGAGAAGCCATCACTTTGTGATTGCTTTGTTAGCTTCTGTTTTCTGCTTGTTTATACTTTTAGCCAAGTTTCTTTGCAATATAATCCATATTTACTTCTCACACACTAGCCTTTCTGGTCTTCCTTTTTTGTACTTTCAGATGTCACATTTCTTATATGTACTGTAAAGTCACCTCTTTAAAATGTACTATTCTCAGGCTGGGAAGGTGGCTCAGTGGTAGAGCGCTTGCCTTGCATGCCTGAGGCCCTGGGTTCAATTCCTCAGCACCATATAACAAAAAAAGCCAGAAGTGGCACTGTGGCTTGAGCTGAAGAGCTGAGGGACAGCACCCAGGCTCAGCCCACGACCGGACCAAAAATAAATAAATAAAATAAAATAAAATAAAATGTACTATTCTGGGCTGGGAATGTGGCTGAATGGTAGGGTGCTTGCCTCCCATGGATAAAAAGACCTGGGTTCAATTCCTCAGTACTACTATACAAAAAAAGCTGGAAATAGTGCTGTGGCCTATGTGGTTAAGAGTGCTAGCCTTGAGCAAAATAAACTCAGGGTCAGTGTCCAGACCCTGAGTTCAAGCCCTAGGACTGAAATAAATAAATAAATAAATGTACCATTCTGAACTGGGTGCCAGTGGCTCATGCCTATAATCCTAGCTACTGGAGAAGTTGAGATCTCAAAGCCAGCTGGGGCAGAAAGGCCCCATGAGACTCTTATCTCCAGTTAACCACTCAAGAACTGGAAGTGGAGCCTGGCTCAAAGTGGTAGGAGTACTAGACTTGATCAAAAGAGCTTAGGGATAGTGCCTAGGCCCTTAATTCAAGCCCCATAACCAACAAAAAATAAAATGTAGTATTCTATAGTTTTTTTTAAAATTGTGAGTTTTATAACAATCATCCAGTTCCAAATATTTTTTCTTCTCAAAAGATCTCTATGTCCCTTTATAATTAACACTCACCCATCCCACCCTTGGGAAACCACTAATAGTTTCTGCTTCTGCAGATTTGTATTTCTAGACATTTCATATGAATATGATCATAACAATATGTCTTTTATACTTGTTAATGTATACTTTTAGTATTTTTGAGGATCATTTCATATTGAGACATATGAGTAATTTTTATTGCTGATTAGTAAGTATTCTATTGTATGGATATACTGCATTTTATTTAACTATTAATTGATAGACATTTGGGGTTATTTTAATTTATGAATAACACTGGTAAAAATATTTGCATAGCTAGCACAATGTCTCACTCCTGTAATCCTAGCTACTCAGGAAATTGAGATCTGAGGATCACAGTTCACAGCCAGCCTGGGCAAGAAAGTCTGTGAAACCCCCAGAAAACCTGAAGTGTTACTGTGGCTCAAAATAGTAGAGCACTAGTTTGGAGTGGAAAAAGCTCAGGGATAGCTCCCAGGCCCTGAATTCAAGCCCAATGACTAACCAAAAAAATAAAATATTTGTGTAGAAGTCTTTGTGGCTGGGTGCTGGTGACTTATGCCTGTAATCCTAGCTACTCAGGAGGCTGAGATCTGAGGATCAGGGTTCAAAGCCAGCCCGGAAACCCTGTGAGACTTATCTCCAATAAACCACCAGAAAACCGGAAGTGGGGCTGTGACTCAAGTGGTAGAACACTTGCCTTGAGCTGAAGAGCTGAGAAACGCAGTTGAAGCCCCACGACCAACAAACAAAACAAAAGAAAAGAAGTCTTTGTTTGGATATGTTTTTATTTTCCTTGGATAGATACCTTTGAATAGAATTGCTTGGTCATATGTTGATTTATACCAAACTTTTTCAAAATGACTACATCTTTTATATTCTTTTCAACAATTTATGAGGGTACTTGTTTCTCTATGTCTTTGAAATATTTGTTTTTTTTTTGGTTTTGGTGAGAACAATCAGTGGGTGTTAACTAGTGTCTCAACTAATCTTACCACATGAGCCACAGAGTCTTACAGATTTTTTCTGCTCAGGCTGCATTCAAATCTTGAGTAGTTAGGATTATAAGCATGAGTCCCTGGCACGGGCTCACTGTGGTTTTAATGATAACTTACATTGAGCAGTTTTACATGTACTTACTAGACTGGCTCAGAACTTTAAAATATCCATGTATATCAGTGAGACTAGGAAACCAGGGAGGCTGGGTTCTGATGGCTCATGTGTGTAAGCTTGTCTTCTCAGGAGGCTGAGATCTGAGGATCATAGTTCTTAGCCAGCCTGGGCAGACAAATCTAAGGTTCTTACCTCCAGTTAACTATTTAAAAAGTGGAATTTATTTAATGTTCGGTCTGAGAATGTGTCTTAGTGGGAGTGCTTGCCTTGCTTGCATGCATGCATAGAGCCCTGGTTTTAGTTCCTCAGTACCACATAACAGAAAATGCCAGAAGTGGCAAAAAAAAAAAAAAAGTAAAGGTGTAGCTAGCTCAAGAGGTAGAGTGCCAGCCTTGAGCAAAGAATGAGTCTCTTGAGTTCAAGCCTCAGTATGTGTACATACATACAATACACACATACAAAGGAATTCAGTGAGTTTGTGTTGGTAATTTGTTAGTGATAGGAGTGAAGGTAAGATATTAGAGAAATAAATCATGCTTGGTTTTTTTTCTATGGATACATGTTAGATTGAATGGTAGATTTTTAAGAATATTAAATTATTTTGTTATAAACCATGGAATTATGAACTGAAAAGCTCAGAAACCATCTAATACCATTAATAGCTATCCTGAAATTTGTTTATCTTATTCATATTTTAAATACTGCTATATAACTTTATCTAGCTATATGTACATTGAAAATACTGTGTTTAACACTAATTTGTTTGTATGTAATGTTATGTTATGAAATACATTCTTATTGATCTGTAACTCAAGTTTAATTACAGATTTTCATTATCTTAAAATTTCATTGTAATTTAAGTTCTACTTATGGATAGACTTGAGATTGTTTCCATTAAATTTATACAAATTTTCAGACTTGAGTTCTGAATACGAAAACATGTACGTTTTAAATGTTTGTTTTTAAACTTACAGTTTAAAAGAGAAATACTTGGCTTTAAATCGCCTCTTTCTAAGCATCAGATGAGTGGTTTGTCACACAAGGAAGACAGTTGTGTTGGCTGCTGTGAGGCAAATAAAACGATGATTTCGGAATTGAGGTATACTTTTCAGATCTTAAGTTTCAGCAAATATAATGGTTTTATTTAGATGGTAAGACATTGTCAGGCATGTTGCTATAATGTCAGCCTTAGGAACGCTGAGATAGGAGGATCACAAGTTTGAGTCCATGCTGTGCTATCTAGTGAGTTGGAGGACAACCTCAAACTCAGGACTACGTGGTAAGGCCATGTGTCTAAGTAGATGACTAAAAGAATAACTTTAGCCAGGCGCCAGTGGCTTACACCTGTAATCCTAGCTACTCAGGAGGCTGAGGATGGCTGTTCAAAGCCAGCATGAGAATCTTATCTCCAGTTAACCACCAGAAAACCAGAAGTGATGCTGTGGTTCAAAGTGGTAGAGCACTAGCCTTGAGCTGAAGAGCTTAGGGACAGTGCCCAGGCCCAGAGTTCAAGCCCCATAACCAACAACAAAAAAAATAACTTTAGTTGAGAATGAATATGTTTAGTTGAGATAATATTATATTGATTCCTCAACTTAGAATTGATTCTTTTTAACATTTTGTAATTTTTGTTTCAAATCTGTTTTTTTTAAATAAAAATAGAACATTACAGGATGGGTAATAATCTTCGACTCTAACTGCTAGTCTCATTCGCTCTTAAAAATACATCATCTAGGGGCTGGGAAGGTGGCTCAGTGGTAGAGCGCTTGCCTTGCATGCCTGAGGCCCTGGGTTCAATTCCTCAGCACCACATAAGCAAAAAGAAAAAAGCCGCTGTGGCTCAAGTACAGTGCTAGCCTTGAGCTGAAGAGCTGAGGGACAGCGCCCAGGCCCAGAGTTCAGGCCCCACGACCGGACCCAAAAAAAATAAAATAAAATAAAAATAAAAAATCCATTCTTGTTAGCTATATTAACGAATAACTGATAAACTGATATGGCTATCTTAGTGGTAAGTTCTGTTGAATTTTAGAACTGAAATTGCGTGGTCACAGGGTGTCTGACTATTCAACTTTACTAATTTCTATCTATTTTGGAAGGTGTGAGAACCAATTTATAATACTATTTTAGTTGACAAATTTCCATATCACATATAAAAGTTTACCAGTTTGAAATTTTTAAAGCTTTTCCCAACTTTAAAGGTTAAAACAAAAATACTATGAGATCTTTTTATAGAATCTTCCTAATAATTTTTGGCTGTTTTCCTTTTATGTCAGGATTAAACTTGCAATGAAAGAGGCAGAAATTCAAAAGCTACATGCAAATCTGACTGTGAATCAGTTATCTCAGAATTTTATTGCTTGTAACGATAGTCAAGAAACTGGCAAATTAAATATTTTAGAAACAGAACCTGTAAAACTACGTGGTAATCAAATAGGTGAGTATGTTATATTGAATTATTTCCATAAATGATAAACAGAATTTTTTTTTTTTTGGCCAGTCCTGGGGCTTGAACTTGAATCCTGAGTAGCTAGGATTACAGGTCTGAGCCACTGGCACCCAGCTCAACATTGTATTTTAACCTCCAGTTTTCAGAGGATGGGACTGGGAAGTGTACACTATCTGCAGCTTTTGAAACTGCGTGTAAATAAACTACATAAAAATATTATTAATTTATGCTGGCACCAGTGGCTATTCCTATAATTCAAAAGGCTGAGATTTGAGGGTCAAAGCCAGTCCGGGCAGGTAAGTCTGTGAAATTCTTATCTCCAATTAACCACCAGAAAACCAGAATTTGCACTGTGGTTTAAAGTGGTAGAGCACTATCCGAGCAAAAGAGCTCTTAGACAACTTCTAGACCCTGAATTCAAGCCCCATGACTGACCCCCCCCCAAAAAAAAATCTTAATAAATAAAGTACAATTAAATTTCTGGCACAAGGGACAATCTTTGGCTTTCTAGAAAAGTGAATGCTCTAGAGTCTTCTTTGTTATGTATTGAATTTAGAAACTATATTACCATATTTAATATATGTGTTTTCCTTATGTTTCATTCTCTATCCCTCTTATTTTGTGAATCAAAAACTAAACTGGACACTAGTAGCTCATGCCTGTAATTCTAGCTACTCAGGAGGCTGAGATTGTGGTTCGAAGCCAGCCTGGGCAGCAAAGTCCTTCAGACTCTTATGTCCAATTAACCACCAGAAAAACTGGAAGTGGCCCTGTGCCTCAAGGTAGAGTGCTAGCCTTGAGCTAAAGAGCTCAGGAACAGTGCCCAGACCCAGAGTTCAAGCCCCATGACTGACCAAAACAACAACAACAACAAACACATACACACACACACACAAACTAAATTTTATGATTAAATTATCCAACTATTTAAATTAAATTTCAATTATTGATGTTTTATTTAGAACAATTTTGATTTTGTGTTTATTAGCAGAAAGTGTAAAAGGTCGAAATCAACAGATAAACAAGCAATATGAAAGAGAGAGGCAACGACTTGCTACTGGAATAGAAGAACTACGCACTAAGCTGATGCAAATAGAAGCTGAGAATTCTGATTTGAAAGTTAACATGGCTCACAGAACTAGTCAGTTTCAGCTGATTCAAGAGGAGCTGCTAGAGAAAGCTTCCAACTCTAGCAAACTAGAAAGTGAAGTAAGTATATTTATTAAATTTTGAGATAAGAAGAAAGGTATTCTTGTGAAATTTCTTAACACTTTAAGTCCTGAGTTAAAAGGTT
>NW_012267255.1:11913432-11914539 GCF_000151885.1 Dipodomys ordii
GCCAGAGGCCCTGGGTTCGATTCCTCAGCACCACATAAGCAAAAAGAAAAAAGCCGGAAGTGGCGCTGTGGCTCAAGTGGTAGAGCGCTAGCCTTGGACTGAAGAGCTGAGGGACAGCACCCAGGCCCAGAGTTCAGGCCCCATGACTGGACCCCAAAAAAAAAAAAAGAAACATGGTAAATAATCCAAGTACTATTTACTTTTATCTTTTGTACAAATTGTTACCAAGAAACCTCTTTCTACTACTGGCTTATATAAATAATAACAGCAATGTTGTGAAGTTTTCATTGAATATAGCTAGATATTGGAATTTATTATTTGATTGATTTATTTATTTTTTGCCTGTCCTGGGGCTTGAACTCTGGACCTCAGCACTGTTCTTGAACTTCTTTTGCTCAAAGCTAGCACTCTACCACTTGTGTCACAGCACCACTTCCTACTTTTTCTGTATATGTGGTACTGAGGTATTGAACCCAGGACTTCATGCATGCAAGACAAGCACTCTACCACTAAGCCAAATTCCCAGCCTTTTATTTGATTTTTACTGTACCCATTCTCTTTGTTTTCTCCAGTCTCTTAATAATAAGTGATTGTTTTTATTTTATTTATTTATTTATTTATTTATTTATTTTGGTCGGTAGTGGGGCTTGAACTCTGGGCTTGGACGATGTCCCTGTGCTCTTCAGCTCAAGGCAAGCACTCTACCGCTTGAGCCACAGCCCCACTTCTGGTTTTCTAGTTGTTTTTATTGGAGATAAGAATCTCACACACTTTTCTACCTGTGCTGGCTTTTGAACCATGATCCTCATATCTCAGCCTCCTGAGTAGCTAGGCTTGTTTTTATTTATTTATTTTTATAGACAATAAAAGACATTTTATTTTTCCAGAGGGGTTACAATTACATGGGCAAGATGAGTAGATTTCTTATCAAGCATTGTAGCCTCCTCCTTTGTTTCCCTTTCCCATCCCTTCCCATCCTCCCCCACCTCCCACCCAACCTTCCCCCCCCAAGTTGTTTTTATTTATTTTTGGGGGGGGTCTGATTGTGGGGCCTGAACTCTGGGCCGGGGTGCTGTCCCTCAGCTCTTTAGCTCAAGGCTAGTGCTC
>NW_012267255.1:11916003-11916756 GCF_000151885.1 Dipodomys ordii
TTGAATATACAAGTGTCTGACTTACATTAATTATGTATTCCATAGTTAAAGAGGTGGTGCAATATTCTGCCCTTCCTTTCACTATATGAGTTTCTTCTAAAATAGCTCTTGTTCCTTAAGTATTTATGCAATTATGAGGTTTAAAGATCTATTCTTTATGTAGCCTACATTGTTTATTACTATAAATCTGCCTAATTTATTTAAATGCAATGTATAAAGCTTTGGAGAAAGTAATAGGTATTTGATTTACCTTTTAAAACTAATTTAATATTTATTTCAGATGACAAAGAAATGTTCTCAACTTTTAACCCTAGAGAAACAGCTGGAAGAAAAAATAGTTGCATATTCTTCTATTGCAGCAAAAAATGCAGAACTTGAACAGGAACTTATGGTAAAAATTTACCTTTGTTGTTGTTATTGTTGTTGTTGTTGTTTTCGTTGGTAATGGGGTTTGAACTCTGGGCCTGGGCACTGTTCCTCAGCTCTTCAGATCAAGGCTAGTCCTCTACCACAGTTCCACTTCTGGCTTTTTCTGCTTATATGGTGCTGAGGAATTGAATCCAGGGCCTCATGCATGCAAGGCAAGCACTCTACCACTGAGCCACCTTCCTAGTATTGTTTTTGTTTTTGTGTGTGTGTGTGGATTCTGTCTCTCTGTGTCACTCAGACTAGTCTTGATTAGATACTTTTTCCCAAATATTACAAGTATGCAGCACCGTACCCAGAAAATTTTCCTTTTACTTCAAACTTACT
>NW_012267255.1:11921611-11924046 GCF_000151885.1 Dipodomys ordii
AGGGGCTGGGAAGTTGACTCAGTGGTAGAGCACTTGCCTTGCATACCTGAGGCCCTGGGTTCGATTCCTCAGCACCACATAAGAAAAAAGCCGGATTATTAAAAAAAAAAAGAAAGAAAGAAAGACAGAAAAAAGCCGGAAGTGGCGCTGTGGCTGAAGTGGTAGAGCGCTAGCCTTGAGCTGAAGAGCTGAGGGACAGCGCCCAAGCCCAGAGTTTAGGCCCCACGACCGGACCCAAAAAAAAAAAAAAAAAGCACAGTCATTTTTCTTTAATAAACACCATTTGTTTTTAAATCAAACCATTATATCAGGCTTAATAATAGTTCTGAAAGTATCAGATAGGTAGATACACAAAATTTCATATTGATATAACTGGTCACTGATAACAGCTAGAGGATGTAAAAGCTTCAGAAGTTTTTAAACAATTTCTCATCCATGAGAGGCAATTATTGCATTATTATTCAATAGTAAACTAATACCACTTTGAGCCACAGTACCACTTCCATTTTTTGAGTGGTTACTTGGAGATAAGAGACTCACAGGGACTTTTCTGCTGGGGTTGGCTTCTAACCACGCTCCTCAGATCTCAGCTCCCTGAGTAGGATTACAGGTATGAGCCATTGGCACCCACCTAGTTGTTTTCTTAATAAGTAGTGTTTTTTAATGTTTTTTTTCTCTTATTTTTCCCTCTTGTTTTTTGTTTTGTTTTCTACAGGAACTGGGCCTTGATCTCAGTGCCTGGGTGCTGTCCCTGAGCTTTTCTGCTCAATGCTAGCACTCTATCAATTGAGCCACAGCTCAGCCACTTAACTACTTAATCACATGACTCTAGAGCATACTGGTAGAAATTTAGTTAGTTGTAAAAACTGTATGCTAATGATCCATCACAAAACATAATGGCTGATACAATATTGCGCTGACCTTTTGTGTCAAGAAGTTGTTGTTTTGAGATAGGGTTTTGCTTTGTAGCCCGAGCTGGCCATGAATTTGAGATCCTTTTGTCTCAACTTACCAAGTATTAGAGGTACACATGTGTACCACCACACCTGGCAGCAAGGTACTATTCTCTAGATAATGAAATAATATATATTATGATTTAAATAATATTGTCTTTAAATTCTGAAGGGTTTTTTTTTGTTGTTGTTGTTGTTTTTTATCAGCCATGGGCTTGAACTCTGGGCCTGAACGCTGTCCCTCAGCTCTTCAGCTCAAGGCTACCACTTGAGCCACTGCACCACTTCCGGTTTTCTAGTGGTTTATTGGAGATAAGAGTCTCACGGAGTTTCCTGCCTGGGCTGGCTTTGAACCACAATCCTCAGGTCTGAATGCTTTTTATAATTAATACTTTTTTTTTTCTAGTCCTGGGCTTGAACTCAGGGCCTGGATGCTGTCTCTGAGCTTTAGTCCTCAAGACAAGTACTCTACCACTTGATCCACAGCTCCACTTTTGGTTTTTTGGTAATTTATTGGAGATAAGAGTCTCACCTGTGCTGGTGGCTCATGCCTGTAATCCTAGCTACTCAGGAGGCTGAGAGCTGAGGCTTGTGGTTCAAAGCCAGCCAGTGTAGGAAAGTCTGTGAGACTCTTTTTTTTTTGGTGGGGGGGGCCGGTCGTGGGGCCTGAACTCTGGGCCTGGGCACTGTCCTTCAGCTCTTTAGCTCAAGGCTAGCGCTGTACCACTTGAGCCACTTCCGGCTTTTTTCTTTTTACTTATGTGGTGCTGAGGAATCGAACCCAGGGCCTCATGCATACAAGGCAAGCGCTCTACCACTGAGCCACCTTCCCAACCCGTCTGTGAGACTCTTATCTCCAATAAACCACTCAGAAAACCTGAAGTGGAGCTGTGGCTCAAGGGGTGGAGCACTGGCCTTGAGCTGAAGAGCTGAAGGAAAGCACCCAGGCCCAGAGTTTAAGCCCCATAACGAGAGAGAGAGAGAAAGAGAAAGAGAGAGAAAAAGAAAATGTGTCTCATAGACTTTCCTGTGTGGGCTGGCTTTAAACTATAATCCTTAGATCTCAGCTTCCTGAGTAGTTAGGATTCCAAGCATGAGCTATAGGTGCCTGGCTAATTATTATTTTTAAATAGTTGTACAAAGGGGTTTCAATTCAACAAGTCAGATTATGAGTATAATGCATCTTGATCAATGTTATCTTTTCCATTGTTCTACCTCATGTAAAGTTTTTTGGAAACTAATTCTTTTATCCTATATTCATTTTTGTATGTGGTAATGCTGGGGTTTGAGCTCAAGTAGTTTACTACTTAAGGCACCCCTCAGCCTTTTTTGCTTTAGATTTTGTTTTGAAATAAGAAGTCATATTTGGGGGCTGGGAAGGTGGCTCAGTGGTAGAGCACTTGCCTTGAATGCATGAGGCCCTGGGTTCCATTCCTCAGCACCACATAAGCAAAAAGAAAAAAGTTGGAAGTGGTGCTGTGG
>NW_012267255.1:11924096-11927154 GCF_000151885.1 Dipodomys ordii
GTCACTCAGACTAGTCTTGATTAGATACTTTTTCCCAAATATTACAAGTATGCAGCACCGTACCCAGAAAATTTTCCTTTTACTTCAAACTTACTTTGACTTTTAGGTACTTAATTTGTGGCAGCATGTTTGTTTTTACAGCATTATTATAAAACATAATTAAAGTATGGTACAAAGTATAAATTATATTAAAATCTTTATTTTTTTGTTTTTAAGATAATAGGCTAACAGAACAATGTATTATCCAAGTGTGGTCATTTTTATACTAATAGAAACAAAAGAAATGCTAGTTTTTTTATATGTTCTTGAATTTTTTAATAGTTTAAACTCATTTTGAAATATTAACGATTGTGATTTCTCAAGGATAAAGTCTGTTATATTTATTGTTTGACTAATACTAATATATTTTCATATAAAACTGGCTTTCAGTTATAGTCTTTTAATATGTTTTATATTTCTAGGAAAAGAATGATAAGATAAGAAGTCTAGAAACTAATATTAATACAGAACATGAGAAAATTTGTTTAGCCTTTGAAAAAGCAAAGAAAATTCATCTTGAACAGCATAGAGAAATGGAGAAACAGATTGAAAAAGTATGTTTTTTAAAATAGTGTAAACTCATTTTGAAATATTAACTATTGTGGTTTCTCAAGGATAAAGTATGGTGTATTTATTGCTTGACTAATATATTTTCATGTAAAAATGGCTTTTACTTGGGGTATTCTTTTCAGTATATTTTAGTATTTCAAACAAATTTTAAATTTAATATGAAAATACTGGGTTTTTTTTATGTTTAGCTTGAAGCTCAATTAGAGAAAAAAGACCAGCAATTTAAAGAACAAGAAAAGACTATATCCATGTTGCAACAAGATATAATATGTAAACAACATCATCTTGAATCACTAGATAGACTCCTGACTGAAAGCAAAGGGGTAAAGTCATCGTTATAAAGTTTATGTTTATGTTTCTATAACTTATCTTGAATAGATGATTTGTAATATTTCTATTGTGAAAGTGTTGATGTCCTTATATTTTGCCTTTCAATTTTTGTGTTTTCAGGAAATGGAAAAGGAAAATATTAAGAAAGATGAAGCTTTGAAAGCATTACAGAGCCAAGTATCAGAAGAAACTATCAAGGCAAGCATGCTGATTCTTTTGTTTTTTCTTATTAGAGATATTCTTGTGGTTCTTTTTCCCCATAAATTATAAAAATTTTACACATAAAAGTATAAAGCAGGGACTAGGAAGGTGGCTCAGTGGTAGAGCACTTGCCTTGCATGCATGAGGCCCTGGGTTTGATTCCCCAGCACCACATAAGCAAAAAGAAAAAAAAAGCTGGAAGTGGCGCTGTGACTCAAGTGGTAGAGCGCTAGCCTTGAGCTGAAGATCTGAGGGACAGGGCCCAGGCACAGAGTCCAAGCCCCATGACCACCACCAACAACAACAAAAAAGACTTAGACAAGCCAAGCACCTGTGGCTCATGCCTGTAATCATAGCTACTTAGGAGGCTGAGATCTGAGGATTGCAGTCCAAAGAGTCTCTCCCAAGGCTCTTATCTCCAGTTAACCACCAGATATCTGGAACTGGTGGTGTGGTTCAAAGAGGTAGAGTGCTAGCCTCAAGCAAAATTGCTGAGGGATAGTGTCAAGGCCCTAAATTCAAGGCCCATGACCAACGAGGTGGGAGGGGGGGAATGGTTAGATACCATCTCCTTGGTTAAAAAAAAAAAAGGCTTCCCACACTTAGGCCTGTAGACTGTATCGTTGGCCATCTTTCTAGAACATAGCAAGCTTGTACTTAGCCTAGAGCTTCTACACTTTCTGTTCCCTGTATTTGTTTTTTCTTTTGCATGACCGACTTCTCATTATTCATCTCACAGCCATCTTTGCCGTCTACCTGAAGTTACCCCCAGCCAGTCCTTTTCTATTACATGGCTTAGTTTACTTTTTTCCTCTTTTTTTTTTTTTTTTTGTTGGTTGTGGGGCTTGAACTCTGGGCTTGGGCCACAGTGCCAATTCCAGTCTTCCAGTGGTTTATTGGAGATGAGTCTCACACACTTTTCTGCCTGGGCTGGCTTTGAACCATGATCCTCATATCTCAGCCTCCTGAGTAGCTAGGATTATAGGTGTGAGCTACCGGCGCCCAACCTTTTTTCCTAATTCTTAAAATACCTGTTTTGCTCATGCTGTGTTTTTCTCTATCACAATATAACCTTATAAGACAAGACCTTAATCTCTCTTCTTCACTATTAGATCCCTAGTACAGGGGCTGGGAAGGTGGCTCAGTGGTAGAGTGCTTGCCTTGCATGCCTGAGGCCCTGGGTTCGATTCCTCAGCACCACATAAACAAAACGAAAAAAGCCGGAAGTGGCACTGTGGCTCAAGTGGTAGAGCTCTAGCCTTGAGCTGAAGAGCTGAGGGACAGTGCCCAGGCCCAGAGTTCAGGCCCCATGACCGGACCCAAAAAAAAAAAAAAGAAAGATAGATCCCTAGTACATCTAACCATGCTTGCATATAGGAATTGTCAATGAATACCTGTTCAGTGAATAAAATTTTACAAATATCACAGAACATTCATGATCTCCTTGTATGTTCAATGTTCAACATAGGTTTTGGTTTCAGAGTATGAACCAAGTATAACTCTTATGTACCTTAGATACTAAATATAATCTTTTTGTTGTTGTTGTTATTGGTCTTTGGGGCCTGAACTCTGGGCCTGGGCACTGTCCCTCAGATCTTCAGCTCAAGGCGAGCACTGTACCTCTTGAACCACAGCTCCACTTCTGGTTTTCTGAGTAGTTTATTGGAGATAAGAGTCTCACGGAGTTTCCTGCCTGGGCTGGCTTTTAACTGCTGTCTTCAGATCTCAGCCTCCTGAATAGCTAGGATTACAGACGTGACCCACTGATGCCCGGCTAAATAGGATCTTTTTGCTTGAAAAAATGGGTTAGAGTGTAGTTCTGTTTGAATATACAAGTGTCTGACTTACATTAATTATGTATTCCATAGTTAAAGAGGTGGTGCAATATTCTGCCCTTCCTTTCACTATATGAGTTTCT
>NW_012267255.1:11940414-11946677 GCF_000151885.1 Dipodomys ordii
CCACTTCCGGTTTTCTGGTGGCTTATTGGAGATAGGAGTCTCAGTCTCCCCTGCCCTGGCTGGCTTTGAACCGCGATCCTCAGATCTCAGCCTCCTGAGTAGCTAGGATTACAGGCGTGAGCCACCAGCGCCCGGCGGCTTTTTTCTTTTGTGCTTACGTAGTTGGTGCTGAGGAATCGAACCCAGGGCCTCAGGCATGCAAGGCAAGCACTCTACCACTGAGCCACCTTCCCAGCCCTAGTTTTTTGTTTGTTTGTTTGTTTGTTTTTTGCTTGCCAGTCCTGGGCACTGTCCTTGAGCTTCTTTTTTTGCTCAAGGCTAGCACTCTACCACATTTGAGTCATAGCACCGCTTTCTGGCTTTTTCTGTTTATGTGGCTCTGAGGAATTGAATCCAGGGCTTCATGCATGCTAGGCAAGCACTGTACCACTAAGCCACATTCCTAGCCCTTTTAGTTCTTTTAAGTTGATCTATCATTTTATCTCAGCTGCTTTTTTTTGGGGGGGGAGGTGTCAGTCATAGGGCTTGTACTCAGGACATGGGCACTGTTCCTGAGCTTTTGTGCTCAAGGCTAGCACTTTGAGCTACAGTTCCTCTTCTGGTTGAAGTGGAGATAAGAGTCTGTCAGGGATGTTCTTACCTGGAATGGCTTCCAAAAGTAATCTTCAGATCTCAGACTCCTGAGTAGCTAGGATTACAGAGGTGAGCCATCCACACCCAGCTAAAGCTTCTTCTTTAGACTAGGCTTGATCCTAAAATCCTAGTTATTTGGAAGATAGAGCTTGAGGAATAGCAGTTCAAGGTTAGCCCAAGCAAAAACAAGTCTTGTGAGACTATCTCAAACAATGGCGAGGTGTAGTAGCTCTTCAACACCTATGATTCCCAGTGAGTAGGGGAAGCAGAAGTAGAAGGATCACAGTCCAGAGCAGCCTAAGCATAAAATGAGATCACACTTGAAAATAACCAACACAAAAAGGGATGGCACAGTAGATCAAGTAGTAATAGAGCACCTCCCTTACAAATATAAAGCCTGAATTTAATACTTAGTACCACCAAAACAAAACCAGAAAATTTCCCCTTTGTAGGAAATTGACATATATTGCCATATTTTTTTGGGGGGGTCCGGTCGTGGGGCCTGAACTCTGGGCCTGGGTGCTGTCCCTCAGCTCTTCAGCTCAAGGCTAGCTCTCTACCACTTGAGCCACAGTGCCACTTCCAGCTTTTTTCTTTTTGCATATGTGGTGCTGAGGAATCAAACCCAGGGTCTTATGCATGCAAGGCAAGTGTTCTACCACTGAGCCACCTTCCCAGCCCAACCATATCTTTAATACTATTGAGAAAAATAGGAGCTGGGAAGGTGGCTCAGTGGTAGAGTGCTTGCCTCACATGCATGAGGCCCTGGTTCGATTCCTCAGCACCACATAAACAGAAAAAGCTGGAAGTGGTGCTGTGGCTCAAGTGGTAGCCTTGAGCTAAAGAGCTGAGGGACAGTGCCCAGGCCTAGAGTTTAAGCTCCACAACCGACCAAAAAAAAAATTTTTTTTAAAACACTATTGAGAAAAATAATTTCAGCTACTGTTATTTTTAGAATTTGAATTCCTACACCAAAAGATTTCCAGATAATTGCTGGGATGACAGGTGTGTTCCACTGTACATTAGATGTTTGTTTTTTATTTTTATTTATTAATTTTTTTTGTCATTTGTGGGGCTTGAACGCTGGGCTTGGGCGCTGTACCTGTACTCTTCAGCTCAAGGCAAGTGCTCTGCCCTTTGAGCCACAGCACCACTTCCGGTTTTCTAGTGGTTTATTGGAGATAAGAGTCTCATGGGCATTTTTGCCCATCCTACCATTTGATCATTATCCTCCTGAGTAGGTGGGATTATTGGAATGTAACACCACACATGGCCCAATATTATTTTAGAAACAGCAATAATAACAACAGTAAAATAATAACTTTAATATTTATGTAGTGCTTTTATGGTCTTCTTTTATTACTACTAAGTAAGGGTAATGAATAAAGGGTAATGAATAAAACCAATCCATAGCTACCTGTCCTTTCTTCCTTCTAGGAACAGTTATATAAAACATGTTTTTTTTGGTAACTGAAATGTGACAAACCTTTGTATGATTCAAAAGCTTATGACTTTTAGTGAGGTTCTGGTCACAAAATAGTTGTTTTGACAATATCAAAATTGCAGACTTCCATAAAGAAAGCAGTGTCCCTGCCAGCCAAAACAATCTCATCACATAGTAACATCTGAAAATTTCCATCTCTAGATACCAACCAAGAGCCGACTCTATAAGCAGGCCTTTATTTGTGAGTGTGTGTGTGTGTGTGTGTGTGTGTGTGAGTGAGAGTGACAGTACTGGAGCATGAACTCACTTGTTCTTTTCATTCAAGACTGGTGCTCTACCACTTGAGTTATACTTCGACTTCCAGATTTTTGGTGATTAATTGGAGGTAAGAGTATCACACAGGTCAGGCACTTGTGACATGCCTGTAATCCTAGTTACTCAGTAGGCCAAGATCTGAGGATTGTGGTTCGAAGCCAGTACAGGTAGCAAAGACCATGAGACTTTTATTTCTAGTAAACTACTCAGAAAAAGCCAGGAGTGGGCCTGTGGGTCAAGTGGTAGAACGCTATTCTTTTTTTTTCTTTTCTTTATTTCTTTTTTTTGTTTGTTTGTTTTTTTGCTGGTTGTGGGCCCTGAACTCTGGGTCTGGGCACTGTCCCTCAGCTCTTCAGCTCAAGGCTAGCACTCTAACACTTGAGCCAGAGCGCCAATTCCAGCTTTTTCTGCTTATGTGGTGCTGAGGAATCAAACCTAGGGCTTCATGTGTGCAAGGCAAACACTCTACCACTGAGCCACCTTCCCAGCCCCAGAATGCTATTCTTAAGCAAAAGATACTCAGGGATAGCACTTAGGTCTTGAGTTCAAGCCCTAAGACCAACAAAAATAAAATAAAATAAATGTCATAGACGTTTCTGCCCAGTCTGGCTTTAAACCAAAATCCTCAGATCTCAGCCTTCTGAGCAGCTAGGATTCTAATATATTTCCACATCTGAAAAATGAGAGGTTTTTTTCATAAATACAGTTGTCACACAAGTAGACATTAATTATCTCCAGATAATTACCCAGAAGGCAGCATTTACATTTTACTGCTTGTTATTTCAAAAATGTCATTATAGTATTATGTGTATTTGTTAGGTATATTGTTTACAGAAAGAGCTAAAGATAAGGAATCACAGTCTTCAGGAGACTACTGAGCAAAACGTGATTCTACAACATACTCTTCAGCAACAACAGCAAATGTTACAGCAGGAGACAATTAGAAATGGAGAGTTAGAAGACATTCAGACTAAACTTGAAAAACAGGTATGTATAATTGGCTAAAGTTTTATTTATTTATTTATTGTCAATCTCGGGGCTTGAACTCTGGGCCTGGGAGCTGTCTATCAGCTCTTCAGCTCAAGACAAGTGCTCTACCACTTGAGCCACAGTGCCACTTTGGGCTTTTTCTGTTTATGTGGTGCTGAGGAATCAAACCCAGGGCCTCATGCATGTGAGGCAAGCACTCTACCACTAAGCCACCTTCCCAGCCCCTAAAGTTTTATTTATATAAAATAGAAAACTTTAATTAAGAGATTTTTGGTTAGTTGTATAAATGGCTGATTATAAATTTCACATTGCTCTAGAGTATTATTATAAAAATAGGTAAAGTCATGAGCCAGGCATTGGTGGCTCACACCTGTAATTCTAGCTACTCAGTTACTCATAGTTCAGAGCCAGCCTGGGCAGGAAAGTTTGTGAGACTTTATCTCTAAGTAACCACCATAAAACCAAAATTGGAGCCATGGCTCAGAGTACTAGAGGCTAGCATTGAGCCGAAAAGCTCAGGGACAGCTCCCAGGTCCTGAGTTTAAGCCCCAGGATTGGGGGAGGGGGACATACTTTCAAAACTTGAAAGTATGGGTAATCATGGCTTATAATTTGTACTTAGTTCTCCAATGAGAGGTTTTTAGGAGAAAGAGGATATTAAGGTAAAAAGCGAAGATTGACTTTGAGACCCCTTAAGTCATGTGTATGTTCATAGATAACATTAAGTGAGGGGCTGGGAAGATGGCTCAGTGGTAGAGCGCTTGCCTTGTGTGCCTGAGGCCCTGGGTTCGATTTCTCAGCACCACATAAACAAAAAGAAAAAAGCCGGAAGTGGTGCTGTGGCTCAAGTGGTGGAGTGCTAGCCTTGAGCTGAAGAGCTGAGGGACAGCGCTCAGGCCCCACGACCGGACCCAAAAAAAATTAAAAAAAAAAAAAACCCCTCAAAAAAAAAAAAAGTATAAAGCATGGGCTGGGAGGGTGGCTCAATGGTAGAGTGCTTGCCTTGCATGCATGAAGCCCTGGGTTCAATTCCTCAGCAGCACATAAGCAGAAAAAACCAAAGTGGCGCTGTGGATCAAGTGGTAGAGCACTATCCTTGAGCTGAAGAGCTGACGGACAGTGCCCAGGCCCAAAGTTCAAGCCCCACGACCAACAAAAACAAAAATAAAAACAAAAACAAAAACAAAGAAGTCATCTAAAAATTATTGAGCATGTAATTGGAATTCATTACTATTGTTTCCCCGTTTTTTGTTATTTTTGCTTTTTATTTGCTTAGGTCAGACAACTGGATTCAGCATTGGAAATTTGTAAGGAAGAACTTGCTTTGCATTTAAATCAGTTGGAAGGAAATAAAGAAAAGTTTGAAAAACAATTGAAGAAGAAATCTGAAGAGGTAAATTAACATTTCCCTTATATATAGTGAAAATTTCAAGTTGTTTCTTTTTTATTTTTTTTTGGGTCCGGTTGTGGGGCCTGAACTCTGGGCCTGGGCGCTGTCTTTCAGCTCAAGACTAGCGCTCTACCCCTTTAGCCACAGCGCCACTTCCGGCTTTTTTTTTTCTGCTTATGTTGTACTGAGGAATCGAACCCATGGCCTCAGGCATGTAAGGCAAGCGCTCTACCACTGTGCCACCTACCCAACTCAAGTTGTTTCTTTTGAATAGTATTTTCAGTATACTATAAAAGTATATTTTATGTACTAATATTAAAATGCAAATTAATTTCACATTAAAGGAAAAGTTACTTTAATGTCATGTAAGATAGGACACTTTACATTTCTGGAATCATAAGAATAGCTAATGTCACAGAAAAGTTCTAATATGAAAAGAGTAACACTTAGAACATTTAGATTTAGAAGTGTAATATCCTTTAAATCTTTTCCATATTGCTTTTGTTCCTTCTAGTTATTTGAAGAATTAAGAATCATATTTAGCCAGTTGCAGGTGGCTCACATCTGTAATCCTAGCTACTCAGGAGGCTGAGATCTGGGGATCCCAGTTCAAAACCAGCCCAGGCAGGAAAATCCCTGTGAGACTCTTATCTCCAATTTACTACTCAAAAACCAGAAGTAGTACTGTGGCTCAATTGGTAGAGAGCCTAACCTTGAATACAAAGAGGCTCAGACACAGTGTCCAAGCCCTAAGTTCAAGCTCTAGGACCAGCAAAAACAAACAAAACTTTGGGGCTGGGAATGTGGCTTATTGATAGAGTGCTGCCTAGCATGGGTGAAGCTCTGGGTTCAATTACTCAGTACCATATAAACAGAAAAAGCCATAAATGACACTGTGGCTCAAGTGGTAGAATGCTATCCTTGAGCAAAAGAACTCAGGGTCTGAGTTCAAGCCCTAGGACTGGCCAAAAAAAACAAAAAAAGAATCAGATTTAGAAACGAAACTTTTCTTAGTTGTCCATGAATCCATCTTTTTGTGTATGGGTGGGTGGGTATTTGTTTTCTTTCTTATTTTGAGGCATGTCTCATTATGTAGCCCAGACTGGCCTAGAACTTTCTATTTAACCCAGGCTGGCCTTGAACTCATGATTCTTGTGTCTCAGCCTTTTAAGTGGTAGCATTGCAGGTGTCTTATGTTTGGCCCCAGTAAGTCTTCACTTGAATATATCAGAAAGGTCCAACCAGGAAAACAGAACCCTGTAATTACAAACCCATTTTGAGGTGGAGAAAACTTTATTCAGAGCATTAAATAACTATACAGGTAATTAATAAATATGTAGAGAAACCAACGAGCATGCTAAAGTGACTCAGAAGGATCTGCTGTCATCCTTTAAAAGATGTCATGAGGGGCTGGGAAGGTGGCTCAGTGGTAGAGCGCTTGCCTTGCATGCCTGAGGCCCTGGGTTCGATTCCTCAGCACCACATAAGCAA
>NW_012267255.1:11946727-11967359 GCF_000151885.1 Dipodomys ordii
GTGCTCTACCACTTGAGTTATACTTCGACTTCCAGATTTTTGGTGATTAATTGGAGGTAAGAGTATCACACAGGTCAGGCACTTGTGACATGCCTGTAATCCTAGTTACTCAGTAGGCCAAGATCTGAGGATTGTGGTTCGAAGCCAGTACAGGTAGCAAAGACCATGAGACTTTTATTTCTAGTAAACTACTCAGAAAAAGCCAGGAGTGGGCCTGTGGGTCAAGTGGTAGAACGCTATTCTTTTTTTTTCTTTTCTTTATTTCTTTTTTTTGTTTGTTTGTTTTTTTGCTGGTTGTGGGCCCTGAACTCTGGGTCTGGGCACTGTCCCTCAGCTCTTCAGCTCAAGGCTAGCACTCTAACACTTGAGCCAGAGCGCCAATTCCAGCTTTTTCTGCTTATGTGGTGCTGAGGAATCAAACCTAGGGCTTCATGTGTGCAAGGCAAACACTCTACCACTGAGCCACCTTCCCAGCCCCAGAATGCTATTCTTAAGCAAAAGATACTCAGGGATAGCACTTAGGTCTTGAGTTCAAGCCCTAAGACCAACAAAAATAAAATAAAATAAATGTCATAGACGTTTCTGCCCAGTCTGGCTTTAAACCAAAATCCTCAGATCTCAGCCTTCTGAGCAGCTAGGATTCTAATATATTTCCACATCTGAAAAATGAGAGGTTTTTTTCATAAATACAGTTGTCACACAAGTAGACATTAATTATCTCCAGATAATTACCCAGAAGGCAGCATTTACATTTTACTGCTTGTTATTTCAAAAATGTCATTATAGTATTATGTGTATTTGTTAGGTATATTGTTTACAGAAAGAGCTAAAGATAAGGAATCACAGTCTTCAGGAGACTACTGAGCAAAACGTGATTCTACAACATACTCTTCAGCAACAACAGCAAATGTTACAGCAGGAGACAATTAGAAATGGAGAGTTAGAAGACATTCAGACTAAACTTGAAAAACAGGTATGTATAATTGGCTAAAGTTTTATTTATTTATTTATTGTCAATCTCGGGGCTTGAACTCTGGGCCTGGGAGCTGTCTATCAGCTCTTCAGCTCAAGACAAGTGCTCTACCACTTGAGCCACAGTGCCACTTTGGGCTTTTTCTGTTTATGTGGTGCTGAGGAATCAAACCCAGGGCCTCATGCATGTGAGGCAAGCACTCTACCACTAAGCCACCTTCCCAGCCCCTAAAGTTTTATTTATATAAAATAGAAAACTTTAATTAAGAGATTTTTGGTTAGTTGTATAAATGGCTGATTATAAATTTCACATTGCTCTAGAGTATTATTATAAAAATAGGTAAAGTCATGAGCCAGGCATTGGTGGCTCACACCTGTAATTCTAGCTACTCAGTTACTCATAGTTCAGAGCCAGCCTGGGCAGGAAAGTTTGTGAGACTTTATCTCTAAGTAACCACCATAAAACCAAAATTGGAGCCATGGCTCAGAGTACTAGAGGCTAGCATTGAGCCGAAAAGCTCAGGGACAGCTCCCAGGTCCTGAGTTTAAGCCCCAGGATTGGGGGAGGGGGACATACTTTCAAAACTTGAAAGTATGGGTAATCATGGCTTATAATTTGTACTTAGTTCTCCAATGAGAGGTTTTTAGGAGAAAGAGGATATTAAGGTAAAAAGCGAAGATTGACTTTGAGACCCCTTAAGTCATGTGTATGTTCATAGATAACATTAAGTGAGGGGCTGGGAAGATGGCTCAGTGGTAGAGCGCTTGCCTTGTGTGCCTGAGGCCCTGGGTTCGATTTCTCAGCACCACATAAACAAAAAGAAAAAAGCCGGAAGTGGTGCTGTGGCTCAAGTGGTGGAGTGCTAGCCTTGAGCTGAAGAGCTGAGGGACAGCGCTCAGGCCCCACGACCGGACCCAAAAAAAATTAAAAAAAAAAAAAAACATTAAGTGGCTGAAATTAACTAGAGAGAGAATATAGAATGAGAACTGAGAATGTTAACTTGGACAGACCCCTGAAAGATATGGTAAAAGGAACGATTGATGATCTATTGGAATCATGTCAAATAAAATTGGAAAAGTCCACCAATAAATTAGCAACTTGGAAGTTTTTCGTGATTTAATCACAGTTGATGTGGTAACTTGTTTGCTATGGGTTGAGGAATAAATGAGAAGTGAGAAAGTGAGAATATGTAGAAACTCAGAAGTTAGATTGAAGGAGTTGAAAGAAAAAGTGGTAGGTAGAGGTTTGTAGTAAAGCTTTTGGGGTTTGAGATGTTTTATTTTTTATTTATTTATTTCTTTAAATGCTATTGAAACAAACAGTATAAAGAGAGATTGGAGATGCAGGAGAGAGCAAAACTAGTCATTAGCGTTGAAGTTCCTGAGAAAAGTGGATTGGAATGAATCTAGAACTCTTACAGACATAGGATAAAGAATAACTCCTGTTTTGTCTGGCACTGATGGCTCACGCCTATAATCATAGCTACTCGGGAGGCTAAGATCTGAAGATTGTGATTCAAAGCCAGCTTGGTTAGGAGCCTGTATAACTCTTATCTCCAATTCACCAGCAAAAAAGAAGTGGAGCTGTGATTCAAAGTGACAGAGCACCAGCATTGAGAAAAATCGCTTAAGGACAATGCCTAGGCCCTGAGTTCAAGTCCTACAACCCATTTTTTTTAAAAGAATATCTCCTTTAGTAGAACAGAAGAATGGGAATGGATAGGAGCAAATGCACATGTTATTTTGTGGTTAGGTGAGAAACTCAGAGTCCAGTAACTGAATGAGCCAGTTATACAGAAAGGAACATAGATTACCACAAAAGAAAGGACATTTCATGTGAGGACAGTAAAAAGGACATCGTTTATATCATTTACTATTTATTATTCATTTTACCATTTCTTCCTCTGGTTCTTACACGTGCCAGGCAAGTGCCTATCACTGAACTGTATCTCCCTTGCTCAATTCTTACTTTAGTATTGCTTAGACTGGTCCCAAATGTGTGGGCTCAAGCAATCCTGCTCCTCAATCTCCCTAGTATCTAGGACTGTAGGTGGGCACCATTATGCCAGACTTGCTTTGATTTTTTTTTTTTTTTGTCAGTTGTGGGGCCTGAACTCTGGGCCTGGGTGCTGTCCCTCAGCTCTTCAGCTCAAGGCTGGCACCCTACCACTGGAGCCACAGCGCCACTTCTGGCTTTTCTACTTATGTGGTGCTGAGGTATCGAACCCAGGGCCTCATGCATGCAAGGCAAGCAGTCTACCACTGAGCCACCTTCCCAGCCCCTTGCTTTGATTTTTATAAAGCATCTTAAAACTAAGCAGTAGACTGATCTGCGTATTTATAAAAATATTTTTCTTGTGATTGAACTTAAAATGTTTACTGAACATTGCTTTAAAAGGTATCAAAACTAGAACAAGAGCTTCAAAAACAAAAGGAAGGTTCTTCTGAAAAGCTGAGAAAAATGGAAGAGAAATATGAAGCAGCTGCACGTGACGCAGATTTGAAAAGACAAAAAGTCATTGAGCTTACTGGTACTGCCAGGTAAAATGAGACTATGTTAGTTTAGTTTAGCTTTGCATTTTTATATCAGTTGTATCATAGTTTCTACATTAGACCTTGACTGGTAAAACATTTGCCTGAGGAAAAAAATTTTTAATAGTCTATGATCCTATAGCATTTTCATTTACATCTCTTTCATACCTCTCATGCCTTTTTTTTTGCTGTCTCTAAGCTTTTGTGCTGAAGGCTAGTACTCTACCACTTGAGCCTTAGTTCCCCTTCTGGCTTTTTTGTAGTTTAGTGGAGATAAGAGTCTCACAGAGGGGCTGGGAAGGTGGCTCAGTGGTAGAGCGCTTGCCTTGCATGCATGAGGCCCTGGGTTCGATTCCTCAGCACCACATAAGCAAAAAGAAAAAAGCCAGAAGTGACTCTGTGGCTCAAGTGGTAGAGCACTAGCCTTGAGCTGAAGAGCTGAGGGACAGTGCCCAGGCCCAGAGTTCAGCCCCCACAACTGGACCCCCCCAAAAAAATTGTAACAATGAGAGGTACAAGAGACTATGTTGAAAACGAACTTTACAACTTGGGAGCATGGAGAGGAGTTGGGGAGGTGGAGAGGGGAGGGATGGTAGGGGAAGAACAAAGGAGGAGGTAACAATGCTTGATAGGAAATGCACTCAATACCTTACTCATGTAACTATAACCCCTCTGTACAGTATTTCTACAATAAAAAATACAATTCTTTTTACAGTTCTTTTTAAAAACACCAAAAGAAAAGCCAAACAATACCATCCTACCACTTTTCATAGAGGATAGCTTTTATACCACCTGTTTTTTCAAAATTTCAACTCTCTGCTCTTTGCTTCTCTTCCACTGAAACTCCTTGCTCTCTTCTCTACTGGAAAAATGAAAATAATGACTTGCTTTCTGACCCATTCTGTTTTTGACTTCTAAACAAAAAAGACTTAAAAGAACACTTTTATTGTATGTATTAGCTCTAGAGGGAGATTTCATTGTGACATTTCAGTATATGTTTACAATGTATCTTTTGGGGGGGTATCCATTGTGGGGCTTGAACTCTGGGATTGAGCGCTGTCCCTGCACTCTTCAGCTCAAGGCTAGTGCTCTACCACTTGAGATACAGCACCACTTATAGTTTTCTAGTGGTTTATTGGAGATAAGAGTCTAAAGGACTTTCCTGCCCAGGCTGGCTTTGAACCATGATCCTCAGATCTCAGCCTCCTGAGTAGCTGGGATTATAGGCATGAGCCTCTGGTGCCCGGCCACAATGTATCTTAATTGGATTCATTACCTCTAAACAATTTCCACAGCTTTCATTGTTCTAGTTTCATACATAAAGTATATTAGCCATATTCAACTCTTCTTGGTTATAACTAGGAAGGCTGTTTATTATAATGAGGAAGGCTAAGCTCTAAAATGAAGGAAAACTCATAAAATGATTAAACTTCATAAGAAGTTACCACCTGGCTTCAAAAAAATCTTACCTAAAGGATGTTCTCTTTTTCTGCTGTTACTTTTTTTCTTCTGAAGCTGTAATTTATTAAAATTTTTCATCACTGAAAGTGGCTCCTGCCTGTAATCCTCGTTGCTCAGGAGGCTGAGATCTGAGTATCCTGGTTCAAAGCCAGCCCAGGCTGTAAAGCCATGAGACATCTTCTGTTGACCTCAGAAAACCAGAACTAGTGCTGTGGTTCAAAACAGTAGATTGTTAGCCTTGAGCAAAAAAGATCAGGGACAGTGCCCACACCCTGAGCTCTAGCCCCACTGACAAAAAGAAACAAAAACTTATTCTCCTGAAGTATTGAAGTTAAAATATACCTATATATACCCTCTTGGATCTGATTTGAGTTAAAATAGTTTTTAGATAGAAAATAGGTACCAGTGGCTCACACCTATAATCCTAGCTACTTAAGAAGCTGAGATCTGAGTATCAAGATTTGAAGCTAGCCCAGGCAAAAAAAAAAGTCTATGAGACTCTTATCTCTAATTAACCACCAAAAAGTCAGAAGTGGAGCTATGGCTCAAGGGATAAAATGCTAGCCTTGACCAAAAAGCTCTGGGACAATGTCCAGACCACGAGTTCAAGCCCATGCTGGCACAAATACATATATTGATTTAAGATTCTAACTATACATTTTGTACCCCCATAAGTTACAGACTTTGTCTAGTCAGACAAGTTAGTTTTTAAATTTCCATGTTATTTATCCTATTGTTTGTTTTTAATTAGACAAGTAAAACTAGAGATGGATCAATACAAAGAAGAGCTATGTAAAATGGAAAAAGAAACAATGCACCTGAAACGAGATGGAGAAAACAAAGCAATACATCTTTCTCAATTAGATATGCTGTTAGATCAGACAAAAACAGAGCTGGAAAAGAAAACAAATACTGGTAAGCACCTGTTAGCTGAGTTTACCTTCCTGTGTATTTGTGTTTAAGAAGTAGAGTGGTAGCTCATGCCTGTAATCCTAGCTACTCAGGAGGCTGAGATCTGAGGATTATGGTTCAAAGCCATCTCGGGCAGGAAACTCCTTGAGACTCTTATCTCCAATAAACCACTCAGAAAACTAGAAGTGACACTGTGACTCAAATGGTAGAGCGCTGGCCTTGAGCTGAAGAGCTGAGGGACAGCATTCAGGCTCAGAGTTTAAGCCCCACGGCCGACAAAAAAAAGAAAAAGAATTTGAGGTAATCAGGCAGGAAGGCACAAGGAATGTTAACTTTAATCTTAACTTTTGGGGGCTGGAAAGGTGGCTCAGTGGTAGAGTGCTTGCCTTGCATGCGTGAGGCCCTGGGTTCGATTTCCTCAGCACCACATAGTAGAAAAAACCAGAAGTGGTACTATGGCTCAAGTGGTAGAGTTCTAGCTAGAGTTGAAGAGCTGAGGAACAGCTCCCAGGCCCAGAGTTCAGGCCCCTTGACTGACAAAAACAAAATAAAAGTTCTTTTTTTGGGTTTGGAAGGTGGCTCAGTGGTAGAGCACTTGCCTTGCATGCATGAGGCCCTGGGTTCCATTCCTCAGCACTACATAAGCAAAAGGAAAAAAGCCGGAAGTGGCGCTGTGGCTAGCCTTGAGTTGAAGAGCTGATGGACAGCTCCCAGGCCGAGTTCAGGCCCCATGACTGGACCCAAAAAAAAAGGTTCTTTTTTGTTATGGGACATTTTACATTGCCCTTTTTTCCATATTTATTATTAGCATCAACAAGTTACAAGGGAGTTTATTTTGAAAAGTCTTAATGACTAATGGTTTATATATAATTCTAAATTTATTCTTTCCTCTTAATAGTGAAAGAGTTAGAAAAGTTACAACATCACACTGAAACTGAACTAACAGAAACCGTGCAGAAACGGGAAGCATTGGAGAATGAACTACACAATGCTCATGGAGAATTAAAAAGTACTCTAAGACAACTGCAGGAATTGAGAGATGTACTGCAGAAGGCTCAGTTATCACTGGAGGAAAAATATACTACTATAAAGGATCTTACCGCTGAACTTAGGTAAGCTAAATAATACAAAATGATTTCACAATTACAGGTATCTGTTTTCTTTGTTACTGTGAATCCTTGGCTCATATAGTAACGTTTGTTAACTTCTACATGTCCATACTTCTTAGTTGCTCACTGTGGCTCATTCTAGTTTTTCCATCCCATGTTCCATCTAACTGAGTCAGCTATTACTATTGGTTAATAATTCTACCTTCAGTCTTTTGACCATTTTACCCTGATCTAAAAAAATGAAAAAAGGGGCTGGGAATGTGGCTTAGTGGTAGAGTGTTTGCCTAGCATGTTTGAAGCCCTGGTTTCAATTCCTTAGTATCACATAAACAGAAAAAGCCGGAAGTGGCACTTTGGCTCAAGTGGTAGAGTGCTAGTCTTGAGCAACAGAGCTCAGGGATAGCACCCAGCCCCCAAGTTCAAGTCCCATGACCAATAAAAAACACAAAAAAACAAGTATGTAAGCTCTTTATCCTAGAATATGAAGCCCCACATGGTCAGATTCCTACTTTACTGATCTCATTTCTTACATTCTCCTGAATGGTATGAAACTCATTGAATTTCTTCCTGCCTTAGGATTTTTGCATGAGCTGTTCTTATGCCTGAAATGAGGATTCTAATAGCAGATTCTTCTTGCCCTTCACGTTACCTCAGAGGAGCCTTTCCAAATTGTTTCTAAGGAAACTACCCTATCCTATCTCATCACCCTTTCCATGTTCTAACATAGTACTGAGAATTAGATATTTTTTGCTTAATTGTTTATTATTTAAAGTCTGTCTTTCCTCTCAGACTTATTAAAATGTAACTTCTTAATAAAGGATATTTACTTGTTTATTATTAAATTCTCAGTACTTGTAACCTTGGAGTATAGAAAACATCTAGTAAATATTTGCTAAGCTATTATTAATGGTACATGAAAGAAATCAACCAGTTTATTTATTTATTTATTTATTTTTTGATCTGGTCGTGGGGCCTGAACTCTGGGCCTGGGCACTATCCTTCAGCTCTTCAGCTCAAGGCTAGCGTTCTACCACTTGAGCCACAGCACCACTTCCGGCTTTTTTCTTCTTGCTTATGTGGTGCTGAGGAATCGAACCCAGGACCTCATGCATGCAAGGCAAGCGCTCTACCACTGAGCCACCTTCCCAGCCCCCATGAAATCAACCAGTTTAAATGGCCAATAATAGTACAGTTTAATTTTTTTATGTCAGTCACTTTTTGCATATATTGTATCTTTGAGTCCTTTGAATTTGAGGTAACTATGTACATTTTACAACATTTAATTTATTGGAAAAGTAATGTCATTTTTTATAAGTGTTCTGAATACTAGTATTATTCCCATTTGCTTTGATCTTTTTTTTCTTTAATAAATTGCAGAGCATGCAAGATGGAGCTTGAAGACAAAAAGCAAGAAGTCCTTGAAATGGATCAGGCCCTTAAGGAAAGAAATTGGGAGCTAAAGCAAAGAGCAGCTCAGGTTGGTTGTCTTAATTATATTTTATTGACATTTTCTGTTAATACATAATCACACAAGCTTTCAGAAGTCACTGATATTTGGTAAAATGGGCAATTTTTAGCTTATTTCTTTTTTTCTTTTTCTTTTTTTTTGTCAGTCTTGGGGCCTGAACTCTGGGCCTGGGCACTGTCCCTCAGCTCTTCAGCTCAAGGATAGCACTCTACCACTTGAGCCACAGTGCCACTTCCAGCTTTTTCTGTTTACGTGGTACTGAAGAATCAAACCCAGGGCCTCATGCATGCAAAGCAAGCACTCTACCACTGAGCCACCTTCCCAGCCCCTGAGTATTTTCCTTATTGAAAAAAAAAAACAATTTATTTGAGATTAGTTAACCTTATAGTTATATCACTAAAGAAAATTATAAATCATATTCTTTTTTTTTTTTTTTTTTGGTCCGGTCGTGGGGCCTGAACTCTGGGCCTGGGCGCTGTCCCTCAACTCTTCAGCTCAAGGCTAGTGCTCTACCACTTGAACCACAGCACCACTTCCGGCTTTTATCTTTTTGTTTATGTGGTGCTGAGGAATCAAACCCAGGGCCTCATGCATGCAAGGCAAGCACTCTACCACTGAGCCACCTCCCCAGCCCTGTCCCTCAGCTCTTCAGCTCAAGGCTAGAGCTCTACCACTTGAGCCACAGTGCCACTTCCAGCTTTTTTCTGTTTGCTTATGTGGTGCTGAGGAATCGAACCCAGGGCCTCGAGCATTCAAGGCAAGCGTTCTACCACTGAGCCACCTTCCCAGCCCTCTAAATCATATTCTAACCATGCAACTTTTTACATTAGAATAAAATTGAACAATTCATTACTTTTATTTTTAGGTTACTCATTTGGATATGACTATTCGTGAACACAGAGGAGAAATGGAACAAAAAATAATAAAATTAGAGGGTACTCTGGAAAAATCAGAATTAGAACTTAAAGAGTGCAACAAACAGGTAATTATTTTTAAATTACATGTTAAATTGTTTAAGCAGACCATGAGTTATAACTCATGCCTGTATTCCTAACTACTTGAGAGGTGGAGATCAGGAGGATACTGTTCAAGGACATACTGGGTAAATTTTCAAGAGACCTCATCTCAGCCAATAAAAAGCAGAGTGCAGGGGCTAAGAATGTGGTTTAGTGGTAGAATGCTTGCCTAGCATTCATGAAGCCCTGGATTCGATTCCTCAGTACCACAGTAAACAGGAAAAGCTGGAAGTGGAGCTGTGGCTCAAGTGGTAAAGTACAAGCCTTGAGCAAAAGAAGCTCAAGGACAGTGCCCAGACCCTGAGTTCAAGCCCCAGAACTGGGAAAAAAAAAAACAAAACAAAACACAAAAAAAAACAGGGTGTAGTGATGTGTACATCTCATCTCACTCAGAAGCATAATTAAAAGGATTGAGCCCAGACTGGCACAGGCAACACATGAGACTTTGTTAAAATGTAATGAGCGGGGGCTGGGGAGGTGGCTCAGTGGTAGAGCGCTTGCCTTGCATGCTCGAGGCCCTGGGTTCGATTCCTCAGCACCACATAAGCAAAAAGAAAAAAGCCGGAAGTGGCGCTGTGGCTCATGTGGTAGAGTGCTAGTCTTGAGCTGAAGAGCTGAGGGACAGTGCCCAAGCCCAGAGTTCAGGCCCCATGACCGGACCCAAAATAAATAAATAAATAAAAAATAAATAATATGTAATGAGGTGGGCATGAGGTGGCTCATGCCTGTAATCTTAGCTACATAGGAGGCTGAAATCTCAGGATCACAGTTCAAAGCTAGCCTGGGCAGGGAAGTCCAGGAGACTTTTTTTTTTTTTTGGTCGGTTGTGGGGCCTGAACTCTGAGCCTTGGCGTTGCCCCTCAGCTCTTCAGCTCAAGGCTGAGCACTAGCTCTACCACTGAGCCACAGTGCCACTTCTGGTTTTCTGAGTGGTTTATTGGAGATAAGAGTCTCATAGACTTTCCTGCCTGGGCTGACTTTGAACGGTGATCCTCAGATCTCAGCCTCCTGAGTAGATAGGATTACAGGCGTTAGCCACCATTGCCTGGCTAGTTCAGGAGACTCTTATCTCCAATTAACCACCAGAAAACTAGAAATGGTACTCTGGCTCAACTGGTAGAGCACTAGTCTTGAGCTGAAGAGCTCAGGGATAGCACCCAGGCACAGAGTTCAAGCCCCATGACCGACCAAAAAAAAGAAAGAGCCAGAGACAGTGCCCAGACCCCAAGTTCAAGCTCCACAGCTGACACATACACACAAAAAGTTGGGGTTGGCAGTTTAGCTCAATGGAAAAGTACTTGCCTGGCAAGTGTGAGGCCTTGAGTTTAGTCCTCAGGACTACAAATAATAATAGTAATAATAAAAGCAAAAAAGGCTGGGGGTGTGGCTCAAGTGGTTACAGCACCTAACAAGTACCACACCCTGAGTTCCTACCCCAGTACTGAAAAACTAAATATTGTTTGCAAAGTAAGTTCATAATTGTACATACCTATTCACATAGTATTTTTTCTTTGGTTTAGTTTGGTTTGGTTAGTTGTTCTAATGGTATTAGGGCTTGAACTCAGAGTCTTGGGCCCTTTGCTCAGCTTTTTTAACTCATTGCTGGTACTCTACCACTTGAATCACACCTCCAGTAGAGCTTTGTGGCTGGTTAGAGAGAGTCTCAAGGGCTTTCCTTTGGGAGCTGGCTTTGAACCTCAATCCTCAGATCTCAGAGTCCTGCAAATGCTGGCTGTTCTTGAGTTTAGATTTCACTGTTTGCAAGGCTAATCTTCAACTCCTATTTTCAAGTCATATTCAAGCTTCCTAAGTAACTGGGACTACACTCCTGTGCTTGGCTATGATATGTATGTATGTATGTATGTATGCATGTGTTTATTTTTGTGCTAGTAGTGGGGCTTGAACTCAGGGCTTGGGCACTGTCTAGCTTTTTCACTCAAGTCTGGCAATCTGCCACTTGAGCCACAATTCTATTTCTGGGTTTTTGTTGGTTAATTGTATATGAATCACAGGGACTTTTCCTCTTCTGGCTTCAAATCATGATTATCAGACTTTAGCCTCCTGAGTAGCTAGGATTACAGGCATGAGCCACTAGTGCCCAGCTATGATGTCTTTTGTTTATAGAGTACATGTGCTTAAAAAAACAAAAACAGGGCTGGGAAGGTGGCTCAGTGGTAAGAGTGCTTGCCTTGCATGCATGAGGCCCTGGGTTCAATTCCTCAGCACCACATAAACAGAAAAAGGTGGAAGTGGCACTGTGGCTTAAGTGGTAGAGCTCTAGCCTTGAGCTAAAGAGCTGAGGGACAGCGTTCAGGCCCAGAGTTCAAGTCCCACAACCGACCAAAAAAAAAACAAAAACAAAAAAATTACAAGCCTGGTGCTGATAGCTTATGCCTGTAATCCTAACTACTCAGGAGGCTGAGATCTGAGGATTGAAGTTTATAGCTAGCCCTAGCAGGAAAGTCTGTGAGACTCTTACCTCTAATTAACCACAAGAAAACCGAAAGTGGTGCTTGGCTCAATAGTGCTAGCCTTGAGCAAAAGAGGTCAGGGATAGTGCCAGGTCCCAGGCTCAAGCCTCATGACCAACAACACCAAGAATAAAAACATTACATAGGGGCTGATGGTATAATGTCAACCTGTGAGCAAAAGACCCAGACCTAAGGTTCAAGTCTGGTCCCAGAAGAAGAAAATACAACCATCATAGTACTGAACATTTATTTTTCTCCTCTTAATATTTTGATAAAAAATTTTCTTATATATTGACTTCATTTTCTTATAATATGTACATAGCTGAATATTTATCTAATGCAATTGAATATTTATGATGTATTGATGGAAGGATTTACAAGTGATTATAGTGTTCACTTCTGAGGAAAGAACAAAGTAGGAAGGACACTTTTTTTTTTGTCAGCCATGGAGCTTGAACTCTGGGCCTGGGCACTATCCCTCAGCTCTTTAGCTCAAAGCTAGTCCTCTACCACTTAAGCCACAGCACCACTTCAGTTTTCTGGTAGTTAATTGGCAATAAGAGTCTCAAGACTTTCCTGACTGGGCTGGCTTTGAACCGTGATCCTCAGATCTCAGACTTCTGAGTAGCTAGGATTACAGGTGTGAGACACTGATACCCAGCCCTATAACATTTCTTTTGGTGAGATTTTTCTCATGCTAATTGTTATTGAGATCTTGATCTTTATCTTTTTTTTATGTCAATGTGGGGCTTGAACTCAGAGCCTGGACATTCTGCTCAAGCTAGCTCTTTACCACTTGAGCCACAGCACCACTTCTGGTTTTTGACTGTTTAATTGGAGATAAGAGCCTCATGGGGACTTTTCTGCCCAGGCTGTCTTCAAACCGTGATCCTCAGATCTCAGCTTCCTGAGTAGCTAGGATTAAAGGTGTAAGCCACCAGTGCCCTGTAGTATATTTTAAGTACACTCAAGTGTACATATAAGCATTTTATTAAACAAGAATTCTCAAGCTTAGTTTCAAATTATAGTTGTCTTAATAAAAATGAATGTTTACTCATTTTTATTTTATTTTGAGATAAGGTCTTGCTATATAGCCCAAATTAGTCTTGAACTCAGGACCTTTCTGTCTCTGCCTCTTGAGTGCTGAGATTAGACATGTGTACCACCCCACTCAGACTGCTTTTGGATATTTTTGAATAGGAGCTTTTAAAGTTTGACTTAAAACAGCTATGCTCATTTAATCTATTAATAATGTCCTTCTCCTTAAAATTTAGATAGAAAATTTAAATGAAAAATTGCAAAATGCAAAAGAACAGCTTCGAGAAAAAGAGTTTGTGATACTACAAAATGAGCAAGAGATAAGTCAACTGAAAAAGGAAAGTGAAAGAACACAGCAAAGGATGAAAGAAATGGAAAATGTAAGCAAGTTATTTTCCAGCAAAAAAATGGTATTCTACAAGATTTAAATGAATAGTGGCTTAATCTGTTTAGCTTTAATATACAGCAACTGTGCTATAGTATTTCTAAGCTACTTATTTGTGCTAGATGCTATTCATTTCTTTGACCTTTAAACTATATTATGATAGTTTAGGACAATGTCTTATTTATCTTTGTATTCCTTTTGGCATGTTATGTATCACACAATAAATCACAGTAATATATTTGTATGGTCAATAAATATTAAGAATCTACTGTGCTATAGAGTTGAAGATGCAGGTATTAATAAGATACAATCTTTTGTCCCCAAGGAACTCAAGCTACAAAATAGTTTAACAAATAATCATTGTCAGTTGTTGAGTCCAACTATCTTAACCTTACCAGAGGAATTTTGGTGAGCCTATTTAACCCACTTACCTTTTTAACAAGTAAATTAGTGTCTGTACACTCTAATGGATATAATTTTTTGTGTATGATATTTCCACTTGCTAGGCAAATGCTCTACTGCTTGAAGCATGCCTCCATCCCTACTTCTTTCCTTTGTGGGCTGGTACTGGGGCTTGAACTGAGGGCCTCATGCCATTTAAGTGTTGTCTACTCAAGGCTAGCACTCTACCACTTTTTGCTCCTTAATTGGAAATTAGAATCTCACAGATTCATCTTCTTTGGCTGGTTTCAGGCCTCAAGCAACATTTTTTTTTTAAATTTTTAATTTTGTCGGTCATGGGGCTTGAACTCTGGGCTTGGGCACCGTCCCTGCATTCTTCAGCTCAAGGCGAGTGCTCTTCCACTTGAGCCACAGCAATACTTCCGGTTTTAGTGGTGTATTGGAGGTAAGAGTCTCACAGACTTTGCTACCCGGACTGGCTGTGAACCGTGATCCTCAGATCTCAGCCTCCTGAGTAGCTAGGATTTCAGGCGTGAGCCACCGGCACCCGGCTATGCAACATTTTTAACAACGTTGTACATGACACAATTTCATGGTATCGAATTTTCTACTTGTGTCATATTGGTATTCAAAAAGTTTCTTATTTTTTGGAATATTTCAGAGTTTGGATTTTCAGATTAGGAATGCTCAACGTATTCCTTGCTAGAGACTTAGCCTATTTTTGCTCTTTGTACTATTGTATATTCTCTCATAAATGTTACATCCTTAATGTTAAAGAATGATAATTGTATATATTAAAGTCATGCAACATATATCAATAAGAGCTCTGACCAGGCATGATGGGTAATGCCTATTCTCCCAGCTACTTTGGAGGCTGAGGCAGGGCAATCACACTTTTAAGGCCAGCCTGAAAAACTTAGGGTGAACCTATCTTACAATAAATTGTTTTTAAAAAATTCTTATTATGTTGCTCAATGGCATAAGCCCTGAGTTCAAATCACACTATTGAAAAAAAAAGTTTAAGATTTATTGTAGATTTCTATATGGGGCGATGTTTTTGGAGTTTGAACTCTGGCTCTCACACATTTTTATATATTTTTTACCTTTTTTTTTTTTTGGTCCGGTCATGGGGCCTAAACTCTGGGCCTGGGCGCTGTCCCTCAGCTCTTCAGCTCAAGACTAGCACTCTACCACTTGAGCCACAGCGCCACTTCCGGCTTTTTTTCTTTTTGCTTATGTGGTGCTGAGGAATTGAACACAGGGCCTCAGGCATGCAAGGCAAGTGCTCTACCACTGAACCATCTTCCCAGCCCCTTTTTTTTTTTTTTTACCATTTTTTTAAAAAGGGTGTTTTTCCCTCAATATCAATTTCACAGTGGATGAAACTTATTATATGTTAAATTTTATAGGCATTTAGTTAGAAGGGAAAAATTCACTTATTGAAAAAAATTAGAAGGAGGCATAGGTTATAAATGTTTATATCAGCTTTGAGACCTACAAAGATCTTGTGTTTTTCAGGTTATAAAAGAGCAAGAACAGTACATTGCCACTCAATACAAGGAGGCTATAGATTTGGGGCAAGAATTGAGGCTAACACAGGAGCAGGTGCAGAACTCTCATACAGAATTGATGGAGGCTCGCTGTCAACAAGTCCAAGCACAGAGAGAAATAGAAAGGCTTTCTACAGAACTGGAGGACATAAAGCAGCTCTCTAAAGAGAAAGTAATACCTGTTCTAAATTATTTTGTATTTCTGACAAATCCTTAAAATTTTTAGACTCTTTAGAACTGTATTATTTACTTTTTGTGAAAATGAACTGTGTATTGCACAACAATGAATATACTTAATGCCACCAAAATATGCACTTATAAACATTTAAAACAGACTGGGTACTGGTGGTTCACACCTATAATCCTAGCTACTTTGGAGGCTGAAATCTGAGAATCACAGTTTGAAGCCAGCCTGAACACAAAAGTCTGTGAGATTCTTATCTCCAAATTAATCACCCAAAAATCCAGAAGTGGAGCTATGACTCAAGTAGTAAAGTGCTAGCCTTGAGCAAAAGAAGCTCAAGGACTGCGCCCAGGCCCTGAGTTTAAGCCCCAAGACCAGCACCAAAACATTAAAATGGTAGTATGGTCTGGAGGTGGGTTCCTGTAACTCCACCATTCGGGACACTCAAGTAGGTATATCATGAGTTCAGTGCTAGTGTGGACTCTACATAGTATGATACTATTTCAAAAAAAAAAACAAAAAAACAAAAAACAAAACATGCTGAGAACCCATGGCTTAGCTACTCAGTAGGCTGAGACCTGGGGGAATTAGAAGTTGAAGCCAGCCCAAGCAGAAAAGTCCTCAAGATTCCAGGTCCAAAATAACTCACAAAGGGCTGGGATGTAGCTCAGTGGCCTATCAAGTGCAATATCCTCCGTTTGTTCTCCAGTACCAAAAAAGAAAAGACAAAAAAAAAACAAAAAGTAGTCAAAATATCAAAAAGCTGGACTGAAAGTGTGGGTTAAGTAGTAGAGTGTCAGCAAAAACTGAACATGAGTGAGGCCCTGAGTTAAACCCTATTACAGAAAAGTGGGAGCAAGGTCTGGGAAGGTGGCTCAGTGGTAGAATGCTTGCCTTGCATGCCTGAGGCCCTGGGTTCCATTCCTCAGCACCACATAAACAAAAAGAAAAAAGCTGGAAGTGGTACTGTGGCTCAAGTGGTTGAGTGCTAGCCTTGAGCTGAAGAGCTGAGGGACAGTGCCCGGGCCCAGAGTTCAGGCTCCACAACCGGACCCCCCCCAAAAAAAAAGAAAAGTGGGAGCAAAATGGTTCTCAAAAGGTAAATTTTGTTGTATGTACATGTTACCACAATTCACAATTTTTTTTTTTTGGCCAGTCATGGGGCTTCAACTCTGGGCCTGCGTGCTGCCCTGAGCTCTTCAGCTCAAGGCTAGCTAATGCTTTACCACTTGAGCCACAGCACCACTTCTGGCTTTTTCTGTTTATGTGGTACTGAGGAATTGAACCCAGGGCTTCATGCATGCAAGCACTCTACCACTAAGCCACATTCCCAGTCCCTGTCTATGTTTTTATATGAGCCAAACTTTGATTCTTTTGGTATGTCAAAAAGAATGTTTGCATTTTTTTTGAGAATACATTTTTTTGAGAATTTATAGTGTGTTTTACATAAACCACATTCATTCCATGATGACTTAATATTATTTAGTGTCTTTAGAGGAAGAACTAAAAGAAAATTTAAAATCAGTATAACTTTTTTGTTGTTGTTGTTTATTGGTTTGTGTTTGTTTTTGTTTTTTGTCCGTCATAGGGCTTGAACTCTGGGCCTGGGCACTGTCTCTGAGCTCTTCAGCTCAAGGCTAGTGCTCTACCACTGGAGCCACAGCGCCACTTCTGGTTTTCTGGTTATTAGAAATAAGAGTCTCATGGACTTACCTGCCTGGGCTGGCTTTGAACCTTGATCCTCAGATCTCAGCCTACTGAATAGCTAGAATAACAGGTGTGAGCCACCGACATCCGGCCTAACATGTTACTTTTTTATACGTTTCTCACAGTATTTTACAGACATCTTGTCTGCTTCTAATTAGTTAACAAATACTTATGACTCACTCATTGATTTTTTTTTTCAAAAAAATACAACTTACCTGGTACTGGTGGCTCATACCTGTAATCCTAACTACTTGTGAGGCTGAGATCTAAGGATCAAGGTTCAAAATCATCCCAGCAGGAAAATCTATGAGACTTTTTTTTCTATGAGACTTTTTTTTTTTTTTTTGTCAGTTATGGGGCTTGAACTCTGGGCCGAGGTACTGTCCCTCAGCTCTTCAGCTCAAGGCAAGCACTCTACCACTTGAGCCACAGCACCACTTCCGGTTTTCTAGTTGTTTATTGGAGATAAGAGTCTCATGGACTTTCCTGCCTGGGCTAGCTTTGAATGGTGATCCTCATATCTCAGCCTCCTGAGTAGCTAGGATTACAGGCATGAGCCACTGGCACCCAGCTTTCTATGAGACTCTCATCTCCAATTAATCATTGAAAACTGGCAGGGGAACTATGGCTCAATGGTAGAGTGCTAGCCTTGAGCAAAGGAGCTCAGGGACAGCAACAGGCCCTGAGTTCAAGCTCCATGACCAACAACAAAAAAAGAGCACCATTCAACTTGATTTTCACATTAAAACTTTCCATGTGCAGGCTTCTTTCTTTTTTGGGGGGTTGGGGAGTCCAGTCATGGGGCCTGAACTCTGGGCCTGCATGCTGTCCCTCACCTCTTCAGCTCAAGACTAGCGCTCTACCACTTGAGCCACAGCGCCACTTCCAGCTTCTTTCTTTTTTTGCTTATGTGGTGCTGAGGAATTGAACCCAGGGCCTCAGGCATGCAAGGCAAGCACTCTACCACTGAGCCACCTTCCCAGCCCCATCAGGCTTATTTCTTTAGCATTTGTCTTACAGTAATTCTCATCATCCATGACAAATATGTTTCAAAGACCTCTAGTGGATGCCCAAAATAATTCTTTTTTTTATTTTATTTTATTTTATTTGTGAAGATACTGTACAGAGGGGTTACAATTACATGGGCAGGATAATGCGTACATTTCTTACCAAGCCAAAATAATTCTGAAGCGTATGTACATAGCACTTCACAGTTTTATCACTTGCCAGCATCATTACTCTAGTAACTTGAGGTCCATCATTAAATAAAACAAGGACTACTTGAACACAGACATGACAGTAGCTTAATAACCATCATGACTAGTGATAAAACAGGCAGGTAGCATATGGATTGTAGATATACTGAACAAGAGAATGATTCTTGTCCTGGGCTAAATGGAGCAGGACAGCATGAGATTTCATCATGCTACTCAGAACAGTGTATGAATTAATAAAATTTAGGCCTAGGAGTATGGCTTAAATAAAAGAGCTTAACAAGTGTGAAACTATTAGTTCAAATCTTAGAACTGCTAAAAATAAATAAATAAAACTTACAACTTAAAAGGACAAGAAAGTAAAAAATTAGCCAGACGCTGGTGGCTCATGTCTGTAATACTAGCTACTTATGAGGCTGTAAGATCTGAGGATCACAGTTCAAAGCCAGTCTGGTCAGGAAAGTCCATTAGACTCTCATCTCCAATTAACCACCATAAAAGTAAAGTGGAACTGTGGTTCAAAGTGATAGAGCTGAGCCTTGAACAAAAAGGGCTCAGGGACAATGCCCAGGCCCTGAGTTCAAGCCCCAAGACTGACAAAAAACAAAACAAAAAAAACCTTACAAACTGATTATTTCTGTAATTTTCACTAATTATTTTTGAACTATTGTTGACTGCAAGTTACTGAAAATGCAGAAAACAAAATCATAGAAAGTAAACCTCTTTCACTTAAGGAGAGACTACTAATATAATTAAATTATGTAAGTATAGCTTGCATAAACTAACAAATATATTTGAATAAAAACTACAACTCATTCTTGATAAGCAAGCAGTGGATCTGATCAGCAAAAATACATATGAGCAGGGTATTAATCTGCCAAAATCAAGATGATTATCTGCTAGAGTTCAGCATCCTATGGTTCTTTGTTTCACAGAAATCTTTGGTTAGTGATCTTAGGATAGCAAACAATATACTAATACTTCCTTATCAGTTGTCTCTGAAATATGTAGACTTTAAAGTGGGCCATTTAATATGTTAACTTATAATATGATTTGCATAAAAGATTACTTGACTTTTTGTTAATGTACTAGATTGGTTTAGGCACAGTTATTAATAAACAGTTTGTATAGACTGCTAAATGTGTGGTTTTTTTAGGAAGCTCATGGAAATCATTTAGCAGAAGAATTGGGGGCATCTCAAGTACGTGAAGCTCATTTAGAAGCAAGAATGCAAGCAGAAATCAAGAAGTTGTCAGCAGAAGTAGAATCTCTCAAAGAAGCTTATCACATGGAGGTAAATAAAAATTTAATAATAAGCCCATCAAGACAAAAGTATGAGTCTAGTTCATAAGCGTCCATTATAGAATGGCATATTGTGACATTCATTTTGCTAGTTAAATATACTGCTTTCTGTTAATATCCAGTGGGCTTATATGCTATAGAGTTAAGAGCTTTTAAGTTCTAAGCCAAGCCTGGGTTCAAATCCGGGCTCATAACCAATCACTTATATATGACCTTGGACAAGTTACCTAACCTGTCTAAGATAGACATAACAGTGTTTGTCTTTCAGGATTATTGTGAGAAATAATTAATTCATGTAAAGGTCTTAGACTAGAACCTGACTCATCATCATCAACTCTAAAAAATAATCTGGAAGCCAGGTGCTGGTGGCTCATACCCGTAATCTTAGCTACTCAGGAGGCTGAGATCTGAGGATTGCGGTTCAAAGCCACCCCAGGCAGGAAATCCATGAGACTCTTTCCAATTAACCACCCCAAAACTGGAAGTAGAGCTGTGGCTCTAAATAGCAGAGTGCTAGCCTTAAGCAAAAAAGCACTGAATTCAAGCCCTTCAACTAGAAAGAACAAACAAACCACAAAACACAGAAAACTAGAAGCCAAGTGCTAGTGGCTCACATCTGTAACCATGATAGAAAGGAAACAAAACAAAACAATGGAGATTTTTGTATGGTGTGAATACTTAAAATCCCAGCGACTAAGGAGGTAGAAAAAAGGAAGATTACAGTTTAAGGCCATCCTAGGGGAGAACATTAGAATCTATACCTCAAAAAAACAATCTGGCAGGGCTGGGAAGGTGGCTCAGTGGTAGAGCGCTTGCCCTGTATGCATGAGGCCCTGGGTTCGATTCCTCAGCACCACATAAGCAAAAAGAAAAAAGCCGGAAGTGGCGCTGTGGCTCAAGTGGTAGAGC
>NW_012267255.1:11967676-12000385 GCF_000151885.1 Dipodomys ordii
ATTCCTCAGCACCATATAAGCAAAAAGAAAAAAGCCGGAAGTGGCGCTGTGGCTCAAGTGGTAGAGCGTTAGCCTTGAGCTGAAGGGCTGAGGGACAGCACCCAGACCCAGAATTCAGGCCCCACGACCGGACCCCCCCCCCAAAAAAAAAAAAACAATCTGGCAGTGGTATATACCTGTGTAATCATCCATGTTTCCCTTTTAATTTTATAAGCTACCTTAAATTGTTTATAAGCAAATACCATATAAAATAAATTAAAACTTGATTCTAGTATTGCTGTTTAGTGTTAGATACTAATATTTTTGCATATGTCATTAAAATATACAATATATGAGAATATGGTATTACTGTAAAAAAAAAAAGGAATCAGGGCTTTTATTATTTTTTGTTTTTCTATACTGAGGATTGAACTCAGGGCCTTGAACTTGTTAGGCAAGTATTCTGCTTGATCCACACCCATAGTCAGTCAACTTTCTTAGTTTCTTTTTATATAGGGTCTAATTTTTGTTCAGGTTGACCTCCAAGAGTAATCCTCCTATCTCTAGTTCCCAAGTAGCTAGGATTATAACTGCACACTACCATGACAAGTAGGAATCAATTTTTCTTTCCTCTCTTACTGTACTGGGGGCTTGAACCCAAGGCCTTAAGGTCTTACTGGCTTTGTTCTCTTATGTTTGGTGTTCTACAATTGAGCCATGTCTCCATTATAGCTTTTTTGCTGGTTAATTGGAGATAAGAGTCTCAGGATTTTGCTGCCTAGGTTGACTCTAAGCCATGATTCTCAGATCTTAGCCTCCTGAGTAGCCAGGATTATAGATATAAACTACTACCAATTTCACAATGTAGATTTCAGAATTGTTTAAAAAAAAAGAAAAGAAAAGAAAAAGGAAAAAGTCACTTACTAATTTTTTTTTATTGTAAAGATACTATACAGAGGGTTACAGTTATATGAGTGAGGTAATGAGTACACTTCCTCTTGAACATTGTTACCCCCTCCATTGTTTTCCCCCTACCGTCCCCTCCCTCCCTCCCTTCCCCAAGGTTCTTTTTTTTTTTTTTATTGTGATTATCACTTACTAATTTTAAAACATCTGGTTTCTGATGAGAATTCCATTATTAGGTTGTTGTAACCTTTTTTGCAGAAAATTTAAATATATTCAAAAACAAAATAATATAAATAGTATAAATCTCCTTATATATATATTTTTTGAGGGAGGCAGGGGATCCAGTTGTGGGGCCTAAACTCTGGGCCTGGGCGCTGTCCCTCAGCTCTTCAGCTCAAGGCTAGCACTATACCACTTGAGCCACAGCGCCACTTCCGGCTTTTTTCTTTTGTTTTTTTGTTTTGTTTTTGGGTCCGGTTGTGGGGCCTGAACTCTGGGCCTGGGCACTGTCCCTCAGCTCTTTAGCTCAAGGCTAGTGCTCTACCACTTGATCCACAGAGCCACTTCCGGCTTTTTTCTTTTTGTTTATGTGGTGCTGAGGAATGGAACCCAGGGCCTCAGGCATGCAAGGCAAGCACTCTACCACTGAGCTACCATCCCAGCCCTGGCTTTTTTCTTTTTGCTTATGTGGTGCTGAGGAATTGAACCAGGGCCTCAGGCATGCAAGGCAAGTGCTGTACCACTTAGCCACCTTCCCAGGCCCAAAATCTCCTTATATTTGTTACTCAATTTCAGTAATTATCAACTTATGACCAATTTTACCTAGTCCCTAAACATGTTGATCATTTCTTATATATAAAGGCAATACTGTTGAGATTGAAAGGAATGCTATTAGTAATTATATCAGGACACCATGCATAAAATTCAGACACTTATAGGCATATTGGGAAGTGTTGTCAACATATGTTTAACCTCACTCACTTTCTATTCTCCAGTTCCCACAGTAACTACATACTATTTTCATACAAATTCTAATTATCTTTATTTCATCTATAAACTGGTCAGTAGGGGCTGGGAAGGTGGCTCAGTGGTAGAGCGCTTGCCTTGCATGCCTGAGGCCCTGGGTTCAATTCCTCAGCACCATATAAGCAAAAAGAAAATGCCGGAAGTGGCTCTGTGGATCAAGTGGTAGAGCACTAGCCTTGAGCTGAAGAGCTGAGGGACAGCGCCCAGGCCCAGAGTTCAGGCCCCACAACCGGACCCAAAAATAAACAAACAAACAAACAAACAAACCGGTCAGTAAAGTATCATTATAAGGGAATTTTGGGGTGTTTTTTTTTGGTTTCTGGCCTTATTACTAATCATTTTCATTATAAGGGATTTTTTTTAATTTTTTAAATTTTTTATTTTTATTTTTTGTCGTTTGGGCAGAACTCGGCCTGGGCGCTGTCCCTCAGCTCTTCAGCTCAAGGCTAGCACTCTACCACTTCAGCCACAGTGTCACTTTCAGCTTTTTTCTGCTTATGTGGTGCTGAGGAATCGAACCCAGGACCTCATGCATGCAAGGCAAGCACTCTACCACTAAGCCAACTTCCCAACCCCTATTTTTTTTGGGGGGGGGTCCCGTTTGTGGGCCTGAACTCGGGGCCTGGGCGCTGTCCCTCAGCTCTTCAGCTCAAGGCTAGCACTCTACCACTTGAGCCACAGGCTTTTTTCTTTTGTTTATGTGGTGCTGAGGAATCCAACCCAGGGCTTCATGCATGCAAGGCAAGTATTCTACCACTGAGCCACCTTCCCAGCCCCTCTTTTTTTTTTTTTGGTTGTGGGGCTTGAACTCTGGGCCTGGGCACTGTCCCTGCACTCTTCATCTCAAAGCAAAAACTCTACCACTTGAGCCACAGCACCACTTCCATTTTTCTGGTGGTTTATTGGAGATGAATCTCATGGACTTTCCTGCTTGGCTGGCTTTGAACCGGGATTCCCCAGATCTCAGCCTCCTGAGTAGCTAGGATTACAGGTGTGATCCACCAGCGCCTGGCTAACACAAGCTTTTAAGCCAACTTCATCCTATTTTCTTTTTTCCTGTTTACAATTTTATTACTATAGATGCTTTCACATCAAGAGAATCATGCAAAATGGAAGATATCTGCTGACTCTCAAAAGACTTCTGTTCAGCAGCTAAATGAACAATTAGAGAAGGCAAAACAAGAATTAGAAGAAGCTCAGGACACCGTAAGCAATTTACATCAACAAGTTCAAGACAGGAATGAAGTAATTGAAGCTGCAAATGAAGCCTTACTTATTAAGGTAGATAAACAAAAATAATGAAAGCACTTGATTCGTTTTTCTTGATCTTGTAGTTTTTAGAGCACTTTATGGCCAATTATTGGATTGCTTAAATAAGAATTATCTTATTTAAAAGTTGAATTTGGCTAGGCACCAGTGGCTTATAATCCTAGCCTCACAGGAGGTTGAAATCTGAAGATAGCAGTTCAACCCAGCTTAAGGAGAAAAATCCACTCAAAAACTGGAAATGGGGCTAGGAAGGTGACTCAGTTGTAGAGCGCTTGCCTTGCATGCATAAGGCCCTGGGTTCCATTCCTCAGCACCATATAAGCAAAAAGAAAAAAGCCGGAAGTGGCGCTTTAGCTCTAGTGGTAGAGTGCTAGCCTTGAGCTGAAGAGCTGAGGGACAGCGCCCAGGCTCAGAGTTCAGGCCCCATGACTGACAAAAAACAAAACAAAACAAAAACTGGAAGTAGTACTGTGGCTCAGGTGGGTGAGTGCTAGCCTTGAGCACAAAAAGGTTCAGGAACAGTGCCCAGGCCTTGAGTTCAAGCCCCCCAGCCGGCCAAAAAAACAAAAACAAAAGAATGTGAATGTAAGATTTACTACAAAAAATTGCTACTTTAACCACTTATAAGATGATTTATTTATTTTTTTGATGATTCAAATGTAATGTTTATTACATGTTTATTACTGTGGCCATTATTAAAATAACCAAAGAAAAATCAATTTAAAAAATGCCCAACTGTCAGTCCAGGCAGTATTGACATTTCAGCTTGACTGGTTCATGGTAGAGCATAAATATGTGGGCATCTGAAGCAATTCCTTACAGACCCGGCTTGGTTCTTCTCCAGTGTCTTCTCTTGGAGTTGTACCTGATTTTGTTACCAGTTTTCATTCAAATCCACTGGGGAATGGGGCGATTTTGCTTTTGTTTCTTGGCCAGAAACCGCTTGATTGTGAAAGTCTTGTGAGAAGACATGATGAGAAGCTCTGGAAGGCACAGTAACCACGATGGCGAACAAAAGCTGAAGAGCTTATAAGATGATTTAAATAAGACCTGAAGAGCTGAAATATTTGTGTTAAACTTTTATTTGATAATGTATACTGTAGTTAAAATAGTTTTAGTTATTAGCATAGTAACTTTAAAAACTAAACCTAAAAATAAACTATCCAATTAAAAGTGATTGATTCAGCTGAGCCCTGGTAGGTCACTCCTATAATTCTAGCTACCCAGGAGGCTGAGATCTGAGGATCCTGGTTCAAAGCCAGCCAGGCAGGAAAGTTTGTGAGACTTATCTTGAATTAACCACCAGAAAACTGGAAGTGACATAGGCTCAAAGTGGTTGAGTGCTAACCTTGAGCAAAAGAACTCTGAGACAGCACCCAGGCCCCTAGTTTAGATCCCATGACCAACCAAAAAAACAAAAAATTAGAGCTGCTCATGGTTAGTACAAGCCTATAATCCCAACAGTCTGGAAGCTATGAGGGTGGATGATGAGTTTGAAACCAGTCTAAGATATGTAGCAAGATGTTTGGGGGGAAATTTTTAATGTCATATCTTCATTATTTTTTTAGGCTTTATGAGGTTGTTTGTTTTGCTGGTTCTGGGGCTCGAACTAAGGGCCTGGGCGCTGTCCCTAAGCTCTTTTGCTCAAGACTAGTGCTCTACCTCTTGAGCCACAGCACCACTTTGTTTTTGAGTGGTTAATTGGAGATAAAAGTCTGATGGAGTTTTCTGCCTGGGCCTGCTTCAAACTCAGATCCTCAGATCTCATCCTCCTGAGTAGCTAGGATCATAGGCATGAGTCACCAGTACCTGGCTAGGCTTTATGTTTTGTCATTGTATGCTTCTTTCCTTTGATTCCGAAGTTTGGTCAGAGAACCCAAACAAAAGACATAGGAAAATAATAAAAGGGTCTTCTTGGATTGAAGACAAACACAGATTAGCTAATATATATTTATTTCCTACTAGAAAGTTTGAAAGGTATCTTATTCTTTTTTTGCATGTATGTGTTCACATTAGAGTATCAGAAATAATGAATCTTCACACTTCCACTGAGAAATTTTTAGTTGTGAGGGTCTTTTAGATCGGTTCTTGTTTGATTGTTTCTTTGGTGTGTCCTAATTTCTCAGCAGCAGTAACAGAACATTCCCTCCTTTTTTTTTTTTTTTGGTTGGTCATGGAGCTTGAACTCTGGGCCTAGGTGCTATCCCTCAGTTCTTTAGCTCAAGACTAGTGCTCTACCACTTGAGCCACAGCACTACTTCTGGTTTTCTGAGTGGTTTATAAGAGGCTCACAGAGTTTCCTGCCTGGGCTGGCTTTGAACCTCAATCCTCAGATCTCAGCCTCCTGAGTAGCTAGGATTACAGGCATGAGCCACCATGCTGGCTGAGCCTAGCATTCTTGCTTGACTGTTTTTTGCTCAAGGCTGGCATTCTGCCACTTGAGCTACACCTCCATTTACTGCTTTTTGCTTGTTAATTGTATATAAGATTCTCACCAAGCTTTCTGCCCAGCTTGGCTTCAAACCATAATCCTAATGTCTCAGCCTCCTGAATAGTATGGATTGTAGGTGTGAACCACTAGCATTTGGTTAAGTGTGAGATTTTAATCTTGAATAGAAATGATATTATCTATTGCAACAATGATACTCACAAGACACTACATTGGAAATGAACTTTACAACTTTGGGGAGAAGAGGAGTAGAGGAGGTGGGGGAGGGAACAGATAGTAGGAGAAAAACAAAGGAGGGAGTAACCATGCTCGACAAGAAATGTACTCATTACCTTACTGATGGAACTGAATCTCTCTGCACAGCATCTTTATAAGAAAATAATTTTTAATTGATATTATCATTAACATTTAAAATCTAGTATCTGTATAACAAATCTAGTATTTATAGAATTCCTTAGAATATTGAAAGAAATTTCAAATGAGCATATGTCTCATAATGAGGCTGTCTTAAACATTAGGAGATTTAAATAGAACTTGGAAAGCTCTCAAGATCTATTGTAGAAGTACAGACTGACTAGGACTCTTAAAATTTTATAAGCTGTGGGGCTTGAACTCTGGTCTTGGGTGTTTTGTTGTTTTTTTGTTGGTGGTGAGGCTTGAACTCTGGGGCTGAGTGTTGTTCCTGAGCTCTTCAGCTTAAGGCCAGTGCTCTACCACTTGAGCTACAGCGCCACTTCCAGTTTTCTGGTAGTTAACTGAATATGAGTCTCATGGACTTTCCTTGCTGGGCTGACTTTGAACCTCAATCCTCAGATCTCAGCTTCCTGAGTAGCTAGGATTATAGGCATAAGCCACTGGCACCCAGCTTGTTGTTATTTTTTTAAACAAACTAAATTATGCGATGGACTATGTGCTAATTTTTTTGTAGGAATCAGAATTAACCAGATTACAAGCCAAAATCACTGGACATCAGAAGACAGAAGACATCAAGTTTTTATCATCCGCATTCATATTTCCGTCAGAAAATACACCTGTTACTCAAGATTCACAGTTCATCAAACATTCCCAGTCATCTTTTTCCAAGTGCAGAAAACTACGTCGTTCTATTAGTGCCAGTGACCTCAGTTTCAAAAGTCATTGTAATGAAGATCTTTCTGAAGAATTATTACAGGACTTAAAGAAAATGCAATTACAACAGCCTTCAACATTAGATGAAAGTCATAAAGATCGAAATTATACTCAGGCAGATTCATTTAAGCCTCTCACATGTAACCTAGAAGATGATAATTCTGAGAGCAATGATTTTAGTACTCTTAGTGGAATGCTAAGATATATAAACAAAGAAGTGAGACTATTAAAAAAATCCTCTGTGCAAACAGGTGCTGGTTTAACCCAGGTATGTATTTTATGCAGTATAATATGTGAAAATTTGTCTTCAGTGGATATTTTTTAATTACATGAAGAAAAATCAAATATTGGTTGAATACTCCTTATCCAGAACAGAAGCATTTCAGGTTTCTCCAGATTTTGTAATATTTACATAATAGAGCAGGTCTCCAGTAGTTCACACTTGTATTACTACCTACCTACTCAGGAGGTTGAGATCTGAGGTTTGTGATTCAAAGCCAATTGGGATAGACAAATTGAAGAGCCTCTTATTTCTAGTTAATCAGTGAAGAGATAGAAGTGGAGATGTAAGTGGTAGAGCTCCAGCTATGCAACAATCCTTGAATTCAAGTCGCAGTAGCAGTGCATGGTGCATACAACCACACACACACACACACACACAGAGATATCATAGGCATGGGGTCACAGTCTAAGCATGAATTATTATTTTTTTGGGGGGTCCGTTCGTGGGGCCTGAACTCTGGGCCTGGGTGCTGTCCCTCAGCTCTTCAGCTCAAGGCTAGCACTCTACCACTTGAGCCACAGCGCCACTTCCGGCTTTTTTCTTTTGTTTATGTGGTGCTGAGGAATTGAACCCAGGGCCTCATGCATGCAAGGCAAGCGCTCTACCACTGAGCCACCTTCCCAGCCCCTAAGCATGAATTATTTATGTTTTGTATATTTTGTATATTGTATACATATAACCTAAAGGCAATTTCATACAATATTTTTAGTATGATATGGAATTCTATACTTAGAATCTCATACTGATACTCAAAAGCTTTTGAAGTTTGGAACAGTTATTTTCAGATTAGAGATAAATCGATCTGTATTAGAAATAAGGGAACCTGTATTTGAATGAAGCATACCATATTATGAAAATTTTGTATGTGCTTTCCTTAGGTCAATCTTAGAAATATAGTAAAAGTGTTAGGAATAAAGAAAAGGGTTGGGAATGTGGCTTAGTGGTAGAGTGCTTGCCTGACATTCATGAAGCCCTGGGTTCAATTCCTCAGTACCACATAAGCAGAAAAAGCCAGAAGTGGCACTGTGGCTCACATAGTAGTAGAGTGCTAGCCTTGAGCAAAAAGAGCTCAGGGACAGTGTCCAGGCCCTGAGTACAAGCCCCAGGACTGGCAAAAGAAAGAAAGAAAGGAAGGAAGGAAGGAAGGAAGGAAAGAAAATACATTTTTCCTTAGTAATAGAAAGTGGGAAACTGAAAAACTTTGAGAAACTAAATTTCACAGAAAAATGACTGTAAAGTATAGAGAAAAAAAAAAAACTTTTTTTTTTGTCCATCCTGGGGCTTGAACTCAGAGCCTAAGTGCTGTTCCTGAGATCTTTTGCTCAAGACTAATAATACTCTACCACTTTGAGCCACACCTTCACTTCCATTTTGAATGGTTAATTGGAGATAGGAATCTCACGGAGCCAATAGGGCACTGGTGACTCATGCTTGTATTCTTAACTACTCAGAAGGCTGAGATCTGAAGAGTCCCATTCAGAGCCAGCCTGGGCAGAAAAGTCTGTGAAACTCCAATAAACCACCAAAAAATCGTAGTGGTTTGGTGGCTCAAAGTGATAGCTCAAAGTGACCTGTTTCATTTAATGAAACAGGTCAGGGACAGTACCCAAGCCATGAGTTTAAGACCCATGACCGACCAAAAAAAGAAAAAAAAGAATCTTACAGAGACATTTCTGCCTGGGTTGGCTTTGAACTGCAGTCCTCAAATCTCAGCCTCCTGAGTAGGTATGAACCACTCACACCCAGCTTAGAATTTTTTTTTTTTTGGTCAGTCATGGAGTTGAACTCTGGGCCTGGGCACTGTCCCTGAGCTTCTTTTGCTCTACCACTTGAGCCACAGCTCCAGTTATGGCTTTTTCTGTTTATGTGGTACTGAGGAATTGAACCTAGGTCTTTATGCATGTTAAACAAGCACTCTACCATTAAGCCACATTCCCAGCCAAGTATTACAAGTTTAAGAGCAGGAAACATATATGAAATAGCTAACATGGAGAGTGGGCAAATATAAACAGACCAGGGAAATCTAGTAGAATTATGGCCAGCTAGTTTTGTCCTGTGGACTCTACCTGCGAAATGCAGGGCATCTGGCTTTATTTGTCCCAACCGACTGTATGCTGGAAGCAGGGTATCCTTTCTCTTTATAATGACAGTTAAAATGTATGCTCACAAACTCTACAGTGTTCTCTTGGGGATAGCACTGCTTCCCAATATGGATTCCCCTTAAGCCTGAGAAAAGGAGGAGCCTCTAGGAGGAGCCTTCATATCCTTCGCCCTGTACCCTGGTGCCTCCTCCAGGCAGTCATGGGCTCAGCACTGTGCTGGAGCAGTAGTTACTGTCTTTTGTTGTTTGTTGAGACTCTCTTTGTAGCCTGGACTGGCTTCAAATTTGCCATCCTCCTGCCTCAGCTTTCCAGGTGCTGAGATTATAGGTATGAGTCACTACATTAGATATTATTATTGCCCCTATTTTATAGATGAGAAATTTGAGTTCTGCTCTTAACCGCTGTGAGAAGAGTTTAGTGTTAACTCTCTTATTTCATGTGACATTTTGTCTTTTTACTGTGTGTTTTTAGTCAAACTGTTTTGTGGTACTAATGTCTAAATATCTTACTTTTCACATTCTCATTTTGCTTGTTATTTTGGTTTTCTTTTTGAGTTTGGTGGTTTGCTTCTTATTCATGGCTGATGTTCTGCCACTTGAGCCACTGGAGTCTGGCTTTTTTGCTGGTTATTTGAAGATAGAGTCTCACATTTCTGTCCTGAGTTGCCTTAAACTTTGATTTTCTGATCTCAGCCTCCTGAATAGCTAGGATTACAGGTATGAGTAACCAGAGCTGGGCAGTGTTCCCTATTTTAACTGACTAATATTTTTCCCTCTTTATAGTCTGTTGACTATAGTGGACTGTAATACTAAATCAATATTCAAATATTTTAAATATTAATCTATTATTTGCATTTTTCTAGGGAGAAAATTTATAATTAAAAGAAGATATCAACTCGATAAGAAATGGAATTGTTGGTACAGTCCTGTGTTTACTTATTATTATGTGTAGCACATGTTGCAATACAAGCTGTTATTTTATTGCCTTTGAATAAATTTTATATTTTAATATTTTTTGCTAAGTGTATCTTAGTGGAAGTTTATCTTATTTGGCCTATAATTGGTGGTTTTTTTGTTTTTTTATGTATTGTTGACATACTAAACACACTAAGTAATAAAGGGCAAATAAGGAGCAAATTAAGTGCTTTGGAGGCATGTTTTAGAAGAATACCTGCCTGCCTAGCAAGTACAAGGTCCTGAGTTCAAATTTCAGTAACCACCAAAAACAAACAACAACAAAAAGTAAGGGCTAGGAAGATGTTTTAGTGGTAGAGTGCTTGCCTTGCATTCATGAGGCCCTGGATTTGATTCCTCAATACCACATAAGCAGAACAAGCCAGAAGTGGTGCTGTGGCTTAAGTGGTAGAGTGCTCACTTGAGCTGAAGAGCTGAGGGACAGCGCCCAGACACAGAGTTCAGGCACCATAACCTGCGCGCGTGCGTGCATACTTGCATGCACACACACACACACACAGAGTAAATATAAAGAAGAAACTGAGAACAGAAATTAGTGATAGAAAAAAAAAGTAGAGAAAACACAGATAAAAGTTGATTTACTAAAAATACTAATAAAATTGATTGAACTCTAGCAAGGCTAGTCAAGAAAGAGATGCTACAATTACCATTATTAAGAATAAAAGAGGGCTGGGAATGTGGCTTAGTTGTACAATGCTTGCCTAGCATGCATGAAGCCCTGGGTTCAATTCTTCAGTACCACATAAACAGAAAAAGCCAGAAGTGGCGCTGTGGCTCAAGTGTAGAGTGCTAGCCTTGAGTAAAAAAGCTCGACGACAGTACCTAGGCCCTGAGTTTAAGCCCCAGGACTATCCAAAAAAAAAGGAACTGTGGGCTGGTATCTCAATCCTGTAACCCTAGCTGTTCAGGAGGCTGAGATCTGAGGATTATGGTTCAAAACCAGCCCAAGCAGGAAAGTCTGTGAGATTCTTATCTCCAATGAACCACCAGAAAAACAGAAGTAGAGCTGTGGCTCAAAGAGGTAGAGCACTAGCCTTGAGCAAAAGGAACTTAGGGACAGTCCCTAAGTTCAGTCCAGTCCCCATTTTCAAGCCCTTGACTGATGACCAAAAAAAAAAAAAAAAAGGAAGGGTTGAAGGTGTGGTAGAATGGCAGCCAGTGAATGAAAGCATCAGGTACTGAATTTGAGTTCTAGTCTTAGAGCAAAAAAAGAAATAAGGGAAGATTATAGAATACTTGCAGACATTAATTTTGGAAATATTAAGTATATCTTTATACCATAATTTTGTAACTTAAATGATACAGAACAAATGAGCGGAAAAAGTGAATAGTCTAATCTGAGAGGAATTATGTTTGCAGTTTAAAACATTCTTTCAAAGGGTACTGCCATCCAGATATTTTTTTGGGGGGGTGGTGGTCATGGGGTTTGAACTCTGAGCCTGGGCACTGTCAAGACTGGCTCTATCACTTCAGCCATAGCACTACTTCTGGCTTTTTTCTGCTTATGTGGTGCTGAGGAATCGAACTCAGGGCCTCATGCATGTGAGGGAAGCCTTCTATCACTGAGCTACCTTCCCAACCTCAGCCAAATGTTTTACTGGTACATGCTAGCAAATATTGGAGGAAGAAATATCAAAGAATTTTTTTCAAAAAATAAGGAGGAAAACCCAGTAGTTCATTTTATTGAGCCAACATAACTATTACATGATAATTTATGAAAAGACTACAGACTGGCACTACAGTTAGGGAAAAGGGTTTCTTGCTACTTCCTGCAGACTTAGACAGCCTGCTCTTTTATTTTTTTGGTGTCAGTCCTGAGGTTTGAACTCAGGGCCTGGGCACTGTCTCTGAGCTTTTTTGATGTAGCGCTCCACTTCTAGCGTTTTGGTGGTTAATCAGAGAAAACAATCTCATGGACTTGAGTCTAAAAGACCTTCCTTGCCTAGGCTGGCTTGGAACCACAACCCGCAGGTTTCAGCCTTTTTTTTTTTTTTTCTCCAGTCCTGGGGCTTAAACACCGCTTCTTTTGCTCAAGATTAGCACTCCACCATTGAGCTACAGTGCCACTTCTGGCTTTTTCTGTTTAGTGGTACTGATTAATTGAACCCAGGGCTTCATAGAAAGCACTCTACCACTAAGCTAGCCATTTAGCCTCGTAAGTAGCTAATTTTACAGGCACAAGCCACTGGTGTCTGGCCAGTCCTATTTTTAATGGTTATTTTGGAGATGGAGTTTCATGGACTATTTTGCCTGAGCTGACTCTAAACCACAATCTTCTGTGAATCGCAGCCTTTTTAGTCAAAAGGATTTTATAGGTTTGAGCCACCAGCAAGCACCTGGATGTCCATGAACTTATTTATTTAGTCCTTGAATTTGAACTCAGGGCTTAGGTGCTGTCCCTGAGCTTCTGTGCTCAAGGCTAGCGCTTTACCACTTGAGCCACATCTCCACTTCTGGCTTTTTAAACGCAGTTTAAGAGATAAGAAGAGTCTCACAGACTTTCATAACCTGGCTGTCTTTGAACTGTGATCTTCAAACCTCAGCCTTTTGAGTAGCTTTAATTATAGGCATGAACCTGTAGCTAGGATTACAGGCCTATGCCAGAGCCCAGCACAAACTTGTTTTACATGAAGTTATGTTATACACAAATGTTACATTTTCCTCCATCTTTGTTACCAAAGTATGTTGAAAAAAATCTATGTTGAGTTTAACATGTTTTAATTCCTAATTTTTATAGAAATCATTTGATTATAAGAAATTGTATATCATAATTAACAGTATTCATAGGATTCATTGTAATATTTTCATACATCGTACATGATGCCCATATATTCTTCTTCTGCCTCCTTCCCTCTAGGTTACCCTTCCCCAGCACCTTTCCCAACCCCTAGAATCCATCTTCTGCTTTTAGGTGCTTTCTACTCTCAGTTTTTGATTTTCTGAGTGCATTTTAGGATACACCTGCAGGTAATATAAGTAGCCACTAGAGGGGAGCAGACACGTACATAATGACAAGCTCCTTTATGTCTCTTAACTATTCAATTGGTCAAGAGTTCTTGGTAAATGCCTGATTAAATACATTTATATTTCATTTTGTTTGTGGTGTGTAATGATATATAAACATGAAATCAGGTAGAACAATACATATATTTCATTGTTGTAAAAATGTCTTTTGTGGTCTTCATTACAAGGCAAACGGACTATTTCAGAGTTTGTTTTGTTTTTTATTTTGGGTCCAGTCATGGACCTGAACTCTGGGCCTGGGCGCTGCCCCTCAGCTCTTCAGCTCAAGGCTAGCTCTCTACCACTTGAGCCACAGCACCACTTCCAGCTTTTTTTTTTTTTTTGCTTATGGGTGCTGAAGAATCGAACCCAGGGCCTCAGGCATGCAAGGCAAGCGCTTTTACCACTGAGCCACCTTCCCAGCCCCTCAGAGTTTGATTTCCTTTTTAGCTTTTCTTTGCGTGGCCCTCAGCTATGAAGTTTACACATTCTTTTATTGTTTATCTGAATGACAGTAATTATAGTAATTGACTTTAGAGTGCACCGATTTTTCTTTGCCTCCTTTCTGTTCCTGTTTTTCTATCTTCTCTCTCACTAGTACGTATTCCCAGGTATTTTTCTTCTTTGTATTCCTTTCTTTCAAATGTTTTACTCCTGAAAGCAATGTGATAATAACTGAAAAGGCCATGTTACACAGAACTCTAACAGTAAAAAAGTGCCAAACTTGGAATTAGTTAGGTGGAGACAAAACTTGCCCGCTTTGTACGAGCCTGTCACGGCACTGGTGTTCCACAGCAAGTTGGGGTAAATGTGGTTGTTATAGTTTGAGTATGAAGTTTCTCCACAAAAATCTCAAATGTTGAATGCCTGGTTCCCAATACAGTGACATTCAGAGGTAGAACTTGAGAGAATGCTTGACTCATGAGAGCTCTGACTTCTTCAATGGATTAGTCTACTGATACATTCATAATCGGATGGAAGTAATGGGCAGTGAAGGGGATAGATGTTAGGATGTGGGCCCTACCTGGAGGAAGTCCATCACTGGACACATGCCTTTATCTTGTCCCTGCCTTTCCCTCTTTTTTGCTTTCTTTCTTTCTTTTTTTTGTTTCTTTTTGCCAGTGCTGGGGCTTGAACTCAGGGCCTGGGTACTGTCCCTGAGCTTCTTTTGCTCAAGGCTAGCACTCTACCACTTGAGCCACAGAGCCACTCTGACTTTTTCTGTGTATGTGGTACTAAGGAATCGAACCCAGGGCTTCATACATGCTAGGCAAGCACTCTACCACTAAGCCATATTCTTTGCCTTTTTTGCCCTCTAGTTCCTGTCTACCCATGAGGCGAACTGTTTTGTCTCACCTCAAGCTCAAAGCATGGTCAGCTGACCATAGATTGAGGCTTCTGAAATCATGAGCCGAAAGAAATCTTTCTTTAAGTTATTTCTCTTGGTGCTTGTCATAGTCACTGAACAACCAATTCATGCAATGGTAGACAAGATGAAATCTCTCAGAACCTTCCTAGAGAAGGAAAGTTAGAAGAAGGATTGCTGATGTAAAGATATGGGAATATAGTTCCCAATAATGCATAGCCTTCAGTACACAAGACACAATCTATTATGATGTTAGACAAAGAGAATTAGTGAACTAAAGCAAATATAAAAATTATCACATTGGGCTGGGAAGATGGCTCAATGATAGAGCGCTTGCCTTGCATGCCTGAGGCCCTGGGTTCGATTCCTCAGCACCACATAAGCAAATAGAAAAAAGCCAGAAGTGGCACTGTGGCTCAAGTGGTAGAGTGCTAGCCTTGAGCTGAATAGCTGAGGGACAGCGCCCAGGCCCGGAGTTCAGGCCCCACAACCGGACTCAAAAAAAAAAAAATTATCACATTGGAGCCGGGTGCCAGTGGCTCATGCCTATAATCCTTGCTACTCAGGAGGCTGAGATCTGAGGATCGAGGTTCAAAGCCAGCCTGGGCAGGAAAGACCGTGAAACTCTTATCTCCAATAAACCACCAGAAAACGGGAAGTGGCGCTGTAGCTCAAGTGGTAGAGCGCTAGCCTTGAGCTGAAGAGCTGAGGGATAGCAGCCAGGCCCAGAGTTCAAGCCCCACGACCAACCAAAAAAAAATTACCACATTGGTACACTGGGCTGGGAATGTGGCTAAGTGGTAGAGTGCTTGCCTAGCATGCATGAAGCCCTGGGTTCCATTCCTCAGTACCACATATACAGAAAAAGCTGGAAGTGGTGCTGTGGCTTAAGTGGTAAAGCATTAGCCTTGAGCACAGAGAGGCTTAGGACAGTACCCAAGCCCTGAGTTCAAGTCAAAGGACCAGCAAATTAAAAAAAAAAAAAAAAAGAATTACCACATTGATAAAACAAATTTTTTTTCATTCATTAAACAATGTAGAAATGTATAATTGTGTATTAGGACTCCCTTAAAATGATCCTAAAACATTTTTGTAATCCCATTGTGTTTTTTCATCCCTAAAGTGTTTAAATTCTTTTAGGGAGCCTTCTATTTTCACTCTAACTCCTCCTAGAATTAGAAGTGCCTGTGTTTATAGCACCCAGGTCCAGAGTTCAGGCCCCACGACCGGACTCCCCTCCAAAAAAAAAAAATTAGAACAGATAGAACCTCCTCATCTTTGGAAAAACTCAGCACAGGGAGAAAGGCCTAGCCTTGCACTAAAGAGCTCAGAGACAGTAATTTAGTTATTCACAAAGCATTATGTGCATTTACTTTGTATCCAAATAGTATTTTGTTTGTCTTGAAAATATTAGAAGAAGGGCTGGGAAGGTGGCTCAGTGGTAGAGTGCTTGCCTTGCATGCCTGAGGCCCTGGGTTCGATTCCTCAGCACCACAAAAGAAAAAAGAAAAAAAGCCAGAAGTGCTGTGGCTCAAGTGGTAGAGCGCTAGCCTTGAGCTGAAGAGCTGAGGGGCAGCACCTAGACCCAGAGTTCAAGCCCCACAACCGCAAATATATATATATTTTTTTTTTCAGTGTCTCTTAAGTGACAGGTGTTACAATGCTGAGATCCTAATATGAATATGACTTTCTGGCTCCTCTCTACTTAAGACTTCAATGCCTACCTTCCTCTCACTGGTGACCTAACTTTATAAGTCATTGAAAGAACAGAAGTGATCAGACAGTATTTGCCTCATCTTTCCATCAAATCCACCAGCCTCCCTGAGTCTGAAGGCATGTATACTTTCCTTTCTCAATGCCATCTCTAAAGCCCTAGTGCCTATGCTCTTCTGTCTATTGTGGCTTCATTCCTACCACTACCTACCCTTGGTATCATCTTTAAATGAACTTTCCCTGGACATATCCCTGCTTCTTCCCATCATCTGTTCCTAGTGAAGTTTAGCAAAGAGTTGCCTGGACGTACTTGTTTAAGTTACTCTGAACTGATCATGTGTTTGTTGCACTTGCTGAATTACTTTATCAAATTCATCACCAGTGACACCACCTTACCAAATACAGTGTTGGTTCTTAGTGCTCTTTGATTTGACCTCTCTAAAGAATTTGACAGGTGGGCTGGGAAGGTGACTCAGTGGTAGAGTGCTTGCCTTGCATGCCTGAGGCCCTGGTTTCGATTCCTCAGCACCACATAAGCAAAAAGAAAAAAGCCGGAAGTGGTGCTGTGGCTCAAGTGGTAGAGCGCTAGCCTTGAGCTGAAGAGCTGAGGGACAGCGCCCAGGCTCAGAGTTCAGGCCCCACGACCGGACCCAAAAAAAAAAAATTTTGACAGGTGATCATTTCCTGCTATTTAAAACCCATTCTGTTCTTTTTTTAATTCTATTTTTTTATTGTGAAAATACTGTACAGAGGGGTTACAATTACATGAGTAAGATAATGAGTACATTTCTTATCAAGCATTGTAGCCTCCTCCTTTGTTTCCCCTTTCCATCCTTTCCCATTCTGTTCTTGACTTCTGTAACTATACCCACTTTTCTCACTGGGATTTCTTTCTTTTTTCCTTCCTTCCTTCCTTTTTTTCTTTTTTTCTTCTTTATTGTCAGTCGTAGGGCTTGAACTCTGGGCCTGGGCACTGTCCCTCAGCTCTTCAGCTCAAGGCTAGTGCTCTACCACTTGAGCTCCAGTGCTACTTCTGGCTTTTTCTGTTTATGTGGTGCTGAGGAATCGAAACCAGGGTCTCATGCTTGTGAGGCAACACTCTACCACTGAGCCACCTTCCCAGCCCTGGGATTTCTTCTTGGTCACCTTTTCCTTCACTTAATCTCTCAACATTAAAGTGTATAGGACTATCTTCTGCACTTAAACTCCTCCCATAAATAATTATATTAAGTAATTAAATTAGTTCTATTTCTTAAATACAATCCACATGCAAAAAAATGACAAGCCGGGTGCCGGTGGCTCACACCTGTAATCCTAGCTACTCAGGAGGCTGAGATCTGAGGATCACAGTTCAAAGCCAGCCCGGGCAAGAAAGTCCATGAATCTCTTATCTCCAATAAACCACCAGAAAACTGGAAGTGGCGCTGTCACTCAAGTGGTAGAGCGCTATCCTTGAGCTGAAGAGCTGAGGGACAGCACCCAGGCCCAGAGTTCAAGCCTCACGACTGACAAAAAAAAAAAAGACAAATTATATGTCCAATCATCACTTCTTTCCAGATAATATCTCACTTTAATATTTAACTGCCTTCACACATTTCTATATGCATCTCAAACATAAAAGGATCAAGATAGAATTATTGGTTCCTCTCTAGAATGTTCCAGTCTTGCTTCTCTTGGGTAGGGAGAGGATCCCCATGTACACAGTGCTTCCTCTCTCGTCACTCCCACGTATGCCTATTAGCAACCCTACCTACAAAGTAGGTAAGAATGGATAGGATGCTGTTTTTTGGAATGTTCTTTGGAAAGCTCTTTAAAAAAAAAAAAATCTTCCAGGCACCAGTGGCTTACACCTGTAATCCTAGCTACTCAGGAGGCTGAGGTCTGAGGATCGTGGTTCAAAGCCAGCCTGAGGGCCGGGCGCTGGCGGCTCACGTCTATAATCCTAGCTACTTAGGAGGCTGAGATCTGAGGATCGCGGTTCAAAGCCAGCCCAGGCAGGAGAGACCGTGAGACTCCTATCTCCAATAAACCACCAGAAAACCGGAAGTGGCGCTGTAGCTCAAGTGGTAGAGCGCTAGCCTTGAGCTGAAGAGCTGAGGGACATTGCCCAGAGTTCAAACCCCACGACCGACCAAAAAGAAAAAAAGCCAGCCTGAGCAGGAAAGTCCATGAGACTCATCTCCAGTTAACCACCAGAAAACTGGATGTTGCACTGTGGCTCAAGTGGTAGAGTGCTAGCCTTGAGCTGAAGAGCTCAGGGACAACACCCGGCCCAGAGTTCAGCCCCATGACTGACCAAAAGAAAAAAAAACCTTCCTTCTGTAGGTCTACTAAACCATAAATAATGGCATTTATTAAGTTTAACTGGTGAGCCAATTAAACTTTCTGAAGAATCCCAGACCTATGTCAATTCATGATAATAAAAAGCATTTCATCTTAGAAGAATCCTGGCCGGGCGCCTCCAATAAACCACCAGAAAACCGGAAGTGACGCTGTAGCTCAAGTGGTAGAGTGCTAGTCTTGAGCTGAAGAGCTGAGGGACAGTGCCCAGGCCCAGAGTTCAGGCCCCAAGACCGGACCCAAAAAAAAAGAAATTGGCCAGGATTCTTTTTTTTTTTTGTCGGTCGTGGGGCCTGAACTCTGGGCCTGGGCGCTGTCCCTCAGCTCTTCAGCTCAAGGCGAGCGCCCTATCACTTGAGCTACAGCGCCACTTCCGTCTTTTTTCTTTTTGCTTATGTGGTGCTGAGGAATCGAACCCAGGGCCTCAGGCATGCAAGGCAAGCGCTCTACCACTGAGCCACCTTCCCAGCCCCTCCTGGCCAATTTCTAAATTGTGCTTAGAATTTTTTCCTCCCAAGCCTGGGACTCAAACTTGGTATGTGATACTTTCATTCACTGGTTGGTACTCCACTACCTGAGCCACAACTCCAACCCCATTAGAACATTTTTCAACCCAAAGGAATAGTGTATTTGAGCCCTCCTAGATATTTCTCAGGCCCCAATCCCACATTCATAGACAATGGAATTATGATTTATTATGTTAACAATGATACTTTACTGTGTATTAGGACTATGCGAAATTCTTTAATCCTGTCAGGTCTTTCTGCCTATCAGGAAACTAAGGACCTAATTTGTAGTTGACCTTTAAGAAGTAAACATGCTCTGTGGTATGTAAATTATATACTAATCTTATACATTCCTACTGCCAACAACCCAGCCTTATCTCATTTTTTCCTTACATATTTCCCCTGCTAACCTCTTATATTATGGCTCCATGGTGAACTACATTTCTCAGTGTTGGCAAGCTCACTCAGTGCCTTTTCTTTAAATCTAGGCTAGGCCTTTAACGTTCGTCTCCCAGTAACATGCACCAAGAGTGACAGGTTTTTTGTTTTTTGTCAGTTGTGGGGCTTGAACTCTGGGCCTGGGCACTGTCTCTCAGCTCTTCAGCTTATGGCTGGTGCTCTACCACTTGAACCACAGCACCACTTCCGGTTTTCTGGTGGTTTATTGGAGATAAGAGTCTCATGGACTGGGCTGGGAAGGTGGCTCGGTGGTAGTGGGCTTGCCTTGCATGCAGGAGGCCCTGGGGTCGATTCCCCAGCACCACATAAGCAAAAAGAAAAAAAACAAAAGCAGGAAGGATGCTGTGGCTCAAGTGGTAGAGAGCTAGCCTTGAGCTGAAGAGCTGAGGGACAGCGCCCAGGCCCAGAGTTCAGGCCCCATGACCGGACCAAAAAAAAAAAAAAGAGTCTCATGGACTTTCCTGCCCGGGCTGGCATTGAATCATGATCCTCAGAGCTCAGCCTCCTGAGTAGCTAGGATTACAGGTACGAGCCACCAGTGCCTGGCTAAGTGACATGGTATTTGAAAGAGCCTTAAGGAGGCTTTATAGATATTTTTGTGCTATTGGGATCCCTGAACAACTATGTAAGAGCTCTGCCACTTCAGTGCGCATGTAAAAGAGCAACAAATGGGGCTGAGAAGGTGGCTCAGTAGGTGGCTCAGTGGTAGAGTATTTGCCTTGCATGCATGAGGCCCTGGGTTCGATTCCTCAGCACCACATAAGCAGGAAAAGCCAGAAGTGTGGTGCTGTTGCTCTAGTGTTGTAGAGCGCTAGCCTTGAGCTGAAGAGCTGAAGGACAGCACCCAGGTCCAGAGTTCAAACCCCATAACTGACAAAAAAAAAAAAAGGCAACAAATAAAGGCTATGGAAACAGAAATGGCCCTGAAGCTGCATGGAGAGAGAAGTAGGAAAAAAAGAGATTGAAAAAGAAAGACTTAGTCCAGCAGTTCTAATATGTCAGTTGAGTCAAGATGATAGAATTATGAACAAATTAGTAAGCTAATTAAATGAAGAAGAAATAATTGAATGATCATATCCCAGAATACCCTATCCAAGCTTCCTCTCACTTTAAGATGGTGTTTCTCAAGGTCTCACCTGAAGACCACCATTATCAGAATAGCCTGGTGTGTTTATTTGGATGAGAACATTTAGTCCAACCCCCAAATCTCCAGGGAAATACAGGAAATCAACATCTTTAACTTCCCCAGTTGATACACAGGCTCCATAAAGTAGGGGTTTTGTATTTATAAGATTATGTCTTTGTTGCTTTGTATGTCCCTCCCTCATGGTATAACCCCTGCTTTCACTATATATGACATTGGTATATGTGGAGGAGAAGGGAAAAAACAAATCGTTAAAACAGGGATACAGGAGGACCCATTGCAAAATGAGATGTACAAGTCGTTATGTCAAAAAACAAACTTTACAACTTCGGTGGGGGGTACAGGGGGAAGGATGTGAAGGGATGGGAAGGGGAAACAAAGGAGGAGGCTACAATGCTGCTACAATGCTTGATAAGAAATGTACTCATTATCTTGCCCATATAATTGTAACCCCTCTATACAGTATTTTCACAATAAAAAAAAAGAAAAGAAAGATATATACTCATTACCTTACTTATGTAACTTTAACCCTCTGTACAATTATTTTTTTTTTTTGGGTCCGGTCGTGGGACCTGAACTCTGGGCCTGGGCGCTGTCCCTCAGCTCTTCAGCCCAAGGCTAGCACTCTACCACTTGTGCCACAGCGCCACTTCCAGCTTTTTTCTTTCTGCTTATGTGGTGCTGAGGAATCGAACCCAGGGCCTCAGGCATGCAAGGCAAGCACTCTACCACTGAGCTACCTTCCCAGCCCTGTACAATGAAATTATAAAAAAAAAAAAAAACTAAAAAAAAAGAAAAAAAAGTAGGGGTTTTCTTTTGTTTTGTTTTTTGTCAGTTGTAGAGGTTGAACTCTGGGCCTGGGCATTGTCCCTGAGCTCTTCAGCTCAAGGCCAGAGCTCTACCACTTGAACCACAGTGCCACTTGCAGTTTTCCAGTGATTAATTGAAGATAAAGAGTATCACAGACTTTCCTGTCCAGGCTGGCTTTGAACCGCGGTTTTCAGATCTCAACCTACTGAGTAGCTAGGTTTACAGGCATGAGCCACTGGCACCCAGGTCTCTTCTCCTTTTTAACAAACCACTGCCCTATTCCTGGGAGTTTGACCTTGCTGTTGCTCAAATACTGGACCAAAATTCTAGATCAAAGACTTTTTTTCCCCTCACCTATCCAATTCTGTCCCACATAGTTTAGACTTACCTTATCTTTAGGGTCTCTGGTGGTAAGGTGCTTATGTTCCAGATAAAGAAATTCATGCCTGGAGCTGGGAAGGTGGCTCAGTGGTAGAGCGCTTGCCTTGCATGCCTGAGGCCCTGGGTTCAATTCCTCAGCACCACATAAGCAAAAAGAAAAAACCTGGTAGTGGCGCTGTGGCTCAAGTGGTAGAGTGCTAGCCTTGAGCTGAAGAGCTGAGGGACAGCGCCCAGGCCCAGAGTTCAGGCCCCACTACCGGACCCAAAAAAAAAAAAAAAAAGAAGAAGGAGAAGAAAGAAACTCATGCCTTTGAAAACCTGGAGTTATTAGCCATACTAACTCAAGTTCTCTGGTTCTGTAGGCCAGCCATGTCATCCTTAACAGATCACAATGAGAACTTTAGAAATATATATAATTAAATACAGGGACATAAGACTGATGGCTTTGTCAGTTTGGAGGTTGTTAGAGAACTCAAATCAATTTTAGGGGTATGGTAAAGAAACAATTTTGCAATAGTTTGAAAGAATCATAATCCAGTGCTGCTGAAAGCAGCTTCCTGTATGGCTACCAGGTAATATGTGCCACTGTGCCCAGCTATTGGCTGAAATGGATTGGGTCTTGTGAACTTTTTGCTCTAGTTAGCCTCAAACAGTAATCCTCCCAATCTCTACATCCCAGGTAGCTAGGATTATAAGCATGAGCTGCTAGTGCCTGGCCAAGTGTTAAAAGATTTTTATTAAGGTAGAAAAGACTAAGGATATTCACAGGTTTGAGGAGAAACAACCAGTATAGAAGGAAAACGTTGGTAACAATGTATGTATTGAGAAGGTAAGGAAAGTCATAAGAGAGGAATACTATAAAATAAGATCCCAGAGAAAACTAAAGGTATTTCAGTTTTCTGTTATTGCAGAACAAATTATCCCTGACTTCTCAACCATTCAGGGGTTCAGAAATTAGGACAGGGCCTGGTGGGCAATTCTTCTGTCCCATGTGATACCATATGGGATCATTTGTTAGAAGATGGTTTAGCTGGAAAAAGTCCAAGATTGCTTCATTCACGTGTCTGATAGCTGGCAGGAGTATCAGGAAAGTTGTGCTCATCTGAGAATGTCAACTAGAATAGCCTAAGTGGCCTTTCCCAGGGTAGCCTCAGGGTGACTGGCCTACTTATATGGTGACTCAGGCTTCTAGAGTAAATGTTCCAAAGGCCATAGGCAGAAACTGACTTTTTAGGGCTTTGTCTCTTAGGTCATAGAATGCCACTTCTGATTAATTCTACTGATCAAACAAATGAACTCAGTGACCCAGTCCAGATTTCCATGAGGGGGAATTAGACCACATTTATTGGCAAGAGGAGAATCAAAGGATTACATTCATTGTTAATCTGCTCCAGATCTTATCTGCTGGGTAAGATCAGAAAACATACAGGAGGCTTGCTTGGAACATGAAAAGAAACCACCTCTGCTATGCTAAATGCTGGAGTACACAGAGTTTTGTCCTCAACTCTTATCTAGTTTGTCTTCTAGATTAACTCATCTGTCCTATTGCCTCAAAGAACTTTGTATACTTTCATGCTTTTCAGTCTCTTGCCTGAATTCTACACTTACATATCTGAAATGCTACTCATCATATCCACTTCAGTGTATAATAAACATCTAAAATTAACATTAGCAGCGGGGTGCTAGTGGCTCACCCCTATAAATGCTAGTTACTCAGGAAGCTGAGATCTGAGAATCAAAAGTTTGGGGTCAATCCAGGCAGAAAAGTCCACAAGACTCTTATCTCCAACTAATCATCAAGAAGCCAGAAGGGGAAGCATGGCTTTGAGTGGTAGAGCGCTAGCGCTAGCCATGAATGAAAAAATTGATCCTTAAAGCCTTGAGTTCAAGCACCAGTACTGGCTAAAAAACAAATAACATGAACAAAAGCACACGATTATATTTCTCTTCCACACAAAATCTAATGACTCCCAACCTTCCCCATCCTAATAAATGACGCAAATCCATACTCCATCACCCATACTCCATCACGCAGGACATGTGCTTACGTGCCACCGGTGTTGACTCTTTTCCTTGTATAGCACATTCAGTCCATCAATAAATACCTACCTCAGATAAGTCTTGAAGGCTCCAACTTCCAAAATCTACCTTGAGTTTAGGCTCTTCCCTCCATCTCTGTTGCCGTCACCATGTCCTAGGAGCCTTCCTGTTACATTCTCCAGCCCTCACTCCCCTTCCCCTGCCCCCTTAGCCGCTGGAGCAAGCTTTTTAAACTCTCCATCAGGAGAAATAGATTTGTGGGTTTACCTCCCACTTCCTCTATTTTCCAGCAAGAATAAAAGTCTCCTTTATTGTTCAATTGGTGCTTGAAGGTGTTACTGGTTCCACAAATCCAAGAGGAGGAAAAGGACCCTGTCTGGGCTAAAAAGTTGGTAACAGATTTGGTACCCTGGTGGGACATGACCTGACCTGCACTGCTCCCCATTTTTAATGAATAAGGCATGAGCCCCAATGGGCTAGAGGTCATCACAATGGAGGTATCACAAGTGGAGGAACACTCAGAAGATTGCTTTTGATTTTTCTATTTGTTGTTTGTTTCTGGTATCCTCCACTATGAGTAAGGCAGGTACACCTGCTCCAAAGTCAGACTACCAGGGACACTCAAGCCGTGGAGAGACCTGCTTTAGGGAAGCTGAGAGATGAGATCTCCATTGTGAGGTGCTTCCAGCTTTTAGTTTCACTTCTAGAAGGGTAAAAGAAATCTGTGCTATGAGACTGGCCCTTCAGGGTTTTTTGGGGGGGGGTCCCCCCCCCAAGTTTTTTTTTTCTAGGATATTGTAAAGAACCTCCAGCCCTTGGAAGCTCACTTTGGAAATCCCTGCTGCAAGCATGGAGCTCCTGACAAAATTAAAGTGTAATTTAAAAAAAAATGTAATTTGGGGCTGGGAAGGTAGCTCAGTGGTAGAGCACTTGCCTTGCATGCATGAGGCCCTGGGTTCAATTCCTCAGCACCACATAAGCAAAAAGAAAAAAGCTGGAAGTGGCGCTGTGGCTCAAGTGGTAGAATGCTAGCCTTGAGCTGAAGAGCTGAGGGACAGTGCCCAGGCCCAGAGTTCAGGCCCACGACTGGACCCCCCCCAAAAAAAAAAAAACTGTAATTTGAGCCTGGTGCTGGTGGCCCTTGCCTGTAATCCTAGCTACTCAGGAGGTTGTGATCTGAGTTCAAAGCCGGTCTGGGCAGGAAAAAAGTCTATGAGTTAATCTCCAATTAAACACCAGAAAACCAGAAGTGGCGCTATGGCTCAAGTGGTAGAGCACTTGCCTTGAACTGAAGAGATCAGGGACAGTGCCTAGGCCTGGGTTCAAGCCCCATGACCAACAAAAAAAATTCTTAATATATTAATTTGAGCAGGTGCTGGTGGTGGTTTACTGTAATCCTAGCTACTTAAGAAGCTGAGATCTGAGGGTCATAATTTAAAGCCTGGCAGGAACGTCTTCGAGACTCATCTCGAATATACTACAAAAAAAGTTGGAAGTGGAGTGTGGCTAGTCTTAGCCTTGAGCAGAAAACCTCAGGGACAGAGTCCAAACCTGGAGTTCAAGCCCCAGGACCAGCACACACAAAAAATTTTAATTTGGATTAGTTTTCCTTAATTGAACAAATGTTTTTCAGCAGTAATAATTACTTTGTGCAGAAATTAGATATTGCTTACATATTTGTTGATTTTCCTTTAAGCAAGTGAGTGATTGACTTGAAGCTGGAGTGAGATTGGTTGGCACCATGGGGAACTTAATTTTCTTCATGATAACATAAACACTTATAGCTTCTTCCCACATCTTCATTATATCTAAAGCAAGACATCATTATTGACTTCATATTTGATATTCTGATATTTTGTTGTTGTTGTTGTTGCTCTTTTTTTTGGTGGTCCTGAGGCTTGAACTCTGGGCTGGGCGCTTTCCCTGAATTTCTTTTGCTCAAGGGTAGCACTCTACCACTTGAGCCACATCTAGCTTTTTCTGTGATTTAATTGAAGATAAAAGTCTCACAGACTTTCCTGCCTTGTCTGGCTTCGAACCAGGATCCTCAGATCTCAGCCTCCTGAGCTACGATACAGGTCTGAGCCACCAGTGCCTGGCTCTGATATGTTTTTTTGGAGCATAAATTCATCACCTCGGTTATGTTTTATGTATAAAACATTCCCACAGCAACAAGAAAAATGAATATAAGTAGTACCTTATGCATGAAAAATGATCTGCCAATTCTATAGTAATTGTAGAATAAAAAACTTCCTATCAGCCAGGAGAGAGAGGTGTGATGGCTCCTCCTAGATACTCAAGAGGCTGAAATTTGAAGATCATGGTTTAAAACCAGCACAGGCAGGAAAGCCTGTGAGAGTCTTATCTCCAATTAACCACCAAAAAGTAAGAAGCAGATCTGTGGCTCAAGTGGTAAAGCACAAGCCTGGAGCACAAAAGATTAGAGACAGTGCCCAGGCTTTGAGTTCAAATGCCAAGACTGGCAAAAAAAAAAAAAAAGGATTCTTCTATATTTCTGATCTATTACAATGGCCATAGTTTAGTTTTGGTGAAGGTGATGATAGGTTAATGATGAACAATGTAACCTAGATTTGAGAACAATATGGGTTTCTACCACTTTGCCTGAAATTTAGCCATAATTAAGCCACTTACTATGAGATACTCCAAAAAAAATACTATAATTGGTCAATTAATCTCATTGTGGTCAATGCTGTCCTACCCATCTCATAAAGTTAAATCTCATTTGTTATTAGATCATTATAAAGACTGACAACTGTAACTTACTTTTTCCTTTATATTCTAATAAGATACTTTGAGACAGACATACTTTGTTGCATTTGGTACAAATTAATGTTGGTATCAAAAACTGGCATGTCTTGTGTGTGAGCCTGACTGGGAAAAGAGCTCCACTGTGATTACCAGAACATGCCAGGTGGACTGCTTGGCAGACTCAGCCTGTTCTTTCCCCGGTGTTCATTTACAGTGATGTAAACAAGCCAAGTGGCTGGGGAATTCAGCCTGAAAAGAGGCTTTTCCCTCCCAAGGGACAAATTTGATTTTATGTTGTGTCTCCTATTATAAAATAATGGCTGTGCTCCAAATCAGTACTTCAGGGTAATTCCTTTAAAATGGTTCTCACTTTCTTCCATAATTCTGCTTTTTTCATTTCATGGAGTATGTCTCTGGCTTCTTCCCCTCCTAGATCCTTTCTCATTGCACCTGCCCTAACTTCCTGCAACAGGAATCTCCTCATCAATTTTTCCACTTAAAATCCAAACTTTATATGCTAGGTTTAAGAAAATAAGGTCAGGTGAGGCTGGGAAGGTGGCTTGATGGTAGAGTGCTTGCCTTGCATGCATGAGGCCTTGGGTTTGATTCCTCAGCACCACATAAGCAGAAAAAGGCAGAAGTGGCCCTGTAGCTCAAGTGGTAGAGAGGTCAGGCCCCATGACTGATATAAAAAAATAAGATCAGCCTTTTTACAATTCACTATGCCGTGTGTTTTACTTTGTAGCACCAGTTCTTTTTTTTTTTTTGGAGGGGGGGTCCGGTTGTGAGGCCTGTACTCTGGACCTGGGCGCTGTCCCTCAACTCTTCAGCTCAAGGCTAGTGCTCTATCACTTGAGCCACAGCGCTACTTCCGGCTTTTTTCTTTTTGCTTATGTGGTGCTGAGGAATCAAACCCAGGGTCTCAGGCATGCAAGGCAAGCACTCTACCACTGAGCCACCTTCCCAGCCCTGTAGCACCAGTTCTAATACTGAAAGTATAAATTGTGTAAATATTTTTAAAAGAGCCAGGCGCTGGTGGCTCATGACTGTAATCCTAGTTATTTGGGAGATTTGAGGCTTGAGGTTCAAAGCTAGCCTGGAGAAGGAATGTTAATGAGACTTTTAAAAAATTGCTGTTATTGTAAAGGTGATGTATAGAGGGGTTACAGTTACATTAAGTAAGGTACAGAGTACATTTCATTTTGGACAATGTCACCCCTTCCCATGCACTTTCCCACTTTTTCCCTCCATAAGACTTTTTTTTTTTTTTTTTTGCTGGTCCTAGGGCTGGAATTCTGGGCCAGGACCCTGTCCCTGAGCTCTTCAGCCCAAGGCACGCACTCTACCACTTGAGCCACAGTGCCACTTCCAATTTTCTGGTGGTTAATTGGAGATAAGAGTCTCACAGATGTTCCCGCCCTGGCTGGCTTTGAACCTTAATTCTCAGATCTCAATCATCTGAGTAGCTAAGATTACAGGCGTGAGCCACTGGCACTCAGCTTCCTTCATGAGGCTTTTAATATCCAATTAATGACCAAAAATCTGGAAGTGGAACTGTGGCTCAAATGGTAGAGCACCAACTTTGAGTGAAAAAGCTAAGGAATAATACCCAGGCCCTGAGTTTAAGTACTCACCTGCACATGTGCATGCACACGCGGGTATGTGCACACACACACACACACATACAACTTTCAAGGTTGTAGTTTATCTTACAGTATTCATTTGCAATTTTTTTTTCAGTTGTAGGGCTTGAACTCTAGGCCTGGGCGCTGTCCCTGAGCTCTTTTGTTCAAGGCTAGCGCTCTACCACATGAGCCACAGTGCCACTACTGGTTTTCTGGTGGTTAATTGGAGATGAGTCTCACAGACTTTCCTTCCCTGGGCTGGCTTTGAGCTGAGATCCTCAGATCCTCCTGGGTAGTTAGGATTACAGGTGTGAGCCACCAGTGCCTGACTCATTTGCAAATTTGATTCCATGAAAGTGACTTATCATGTTGCTTTGTATGAAAGCACTGCGAATGAACATTAACATGTTGAAATGTCCTCAATAGAGATAAAGAAATGTCCTCTTTGTATATGTACATTATTAAAGATGCAACTTCTACAGCTGGGCTGGGATGTAGCTCAGTAGCAAAGCGCTTGCCTAGTAAGTATACAATATCCTTGGTTCCATGCCAAATACCAAAAAAGAAGACAAAAAAAATGCAGTTAAAAAGAAAACAGAGGGCTGGGAAGGTGGCTCAGTGGTAGAATGCTTGCCTTGCATGCATGAGGCCCTGGGTTCCATTCCTTAGCACCATATAAGCAGAAAAGGCTGGAAGTGGCGCTGTGACTCAAGTGGTAGAGCGCTAGTCTTGAGCTGAAGAGCACAGGGACAGCACCCAGACCCAGAGTTCAAGCCCCACAACCGATGAAAAAAAGAAAACACAAATAAACCAACCCTTGGGATGGGAATGTGGCTTAGCAGTAGAGTGCTTATCCAGCATGCATGAAGCCCTGGATTCAATTCCTCAGTACCACATAAACAGTAAAAGCTGGAAGTGGCGCTGTGACTCAAGTAGTAGAGTGCTAGACTAGGCCCTGAGTTCAAGGCCCAGGAATAGCAAAAATAAAATAAGAAGAGGGTTTCTGGGCTTAGAGTTCTCAAGCTGCAAGGTGTAGGGGCCTCTTGTGGTGATGGCCTCCTTGCTGGCAGAGTACAAGGTAGGGCAGAGCATCACATTGCCAGAGACTGGGAAACCACCTGTGCAGTGGGTGTGTGCCTGAGTTCCCTTCCTTTGTATAAAGCCACAGCAGCCACTCATGACAACTCTACTCCAACAACTTTAATTCTTATCCTGTGGCAAAGTCCCCACTTCTGAACACCATAACTGAATTGAGTTTCCACTCTCTCCGTATCGGGGACCCTCAAACCATATCCAAACCACAGCAAACACCAGCTCTGATGTGGAAAGTCCTCCCTTGTGCTGGGGGGCCTGTGACACCACCATCATGGCCCTGCTACACGGTGTCCCCTTCAGCTTACTGTTTAGAAGCCAAGTTTTTCAATTTCTCACATGACCCTCCCACTCTCACCACAGTGCCCTGCACACAGGAGACCTGCTGAGTAAACAGATAAATAGGTAAACGGTTCCCGCTTCCTCACAAGAGCATGCCCAAGCTTACCTGCTGGAGAAAAGTGCCAGAGAATGGAAAAGAAGGCCTTTCTAAATCTGGTGGCAGCCAGCTGGTTACCAAAAGATGTGAGTCTAGCCCAAATCCATAAAACCACCTACCCAATCCACAGCTGACTTAGGAAAAAAAATCCCAGAGGAGCTGCTCAACTAATATAGACACTCCTAAGAAATAATACACAGCTATTTCTTTTTTCTTTGTTGTTCATGGGGCTTGAACTCTGGGCCTGGGTACTATCCCTGAGAGGCAAGCACTCTACCACTTGAGCCACAGTGTCACTTCCAGTTTTTGATGGTTGATTTAAGTGTCTCACAGACTTTCCTGCCTGGGCTGGATTTGAACTGTGATCCTCAGATCTCAGCCTCCTGAGTAGCTAGGATTACAGGTATGAGCCACCAATGCTCAGACACAGCTATTGTTTAATCCACCAACCTTTGGGGTGGCTGGTTAGGCAGCTTTTTTTTTTTTTGTCTTGGGGCTTGAACTCAGGGCCTGGGTGCTGTCTCTGAGTTCTTTTGCTCAAGGCTAGTGCTCTACCCCTTTGAGCCACATCTCTATTTCTGGTTTTCTGGAGTATAACTAGAAATAGGTGTCTAAGACTTTTCTGCCTGGACTGGCTTTGAACCATGATCCCCACATCTCAAGCCTCGAGTGTTTAGGTAGGATTACAGGGTTGAGCCACCAGCACCTGGCAAGGCAGCATTTTACTTTTTATTTTTGCCGGTCGTGGGGCCTGAACTCTGGGACTGGGCGCTGTCCCTCAGCTCAAGGTAAGCGTTTTACCACTTGAGCCACATTGCCATTTGCAGCTTTTTTTCTGCTTATGTGGTACTGAGGAATCAAACCCAGGGCCTCAGGCATACAAGGCAAGCACTCTACCACTGAGCTACTTTGCCAGCCCCAGAAGCAGCGTTTTAATGGCAAGAAAAAACTGATACAATATCTATGGGTCAGTGATTACCAGAGTTTTGCTAACTAAAACTTAGATTTATTGCTCAAGGATTCGTTTTACAAGCCCTGTTGTGAACATGAGTACATTTGTAACTTAGAAAAAGTAATCTTTCTCATAGCCTCAAGTGTGCTAAAATTAGTATAACATTTTAAAAACTAGATGAACTTTTTTAAAAAGGAAACTAGGTGTGGTAGTGCATGTCTGTAATGTCAGCACTTGAGAGGTAGAGGAAGGAGAATTCATTTGGGGCCAGCCTGAGCTGCATGGCAAGACTTAAAAAAAAAAACCAAAAAACAAAAAATCAAGTCTGTGCTAGCTAGTGCCTTATGGCTAATCCTAGCTACTCAGGAGGATGAGTTTGGAAATTGTGGTTTAAAGTCAGCCTGGGTAGGAAAATCCATTAAGATTCTTTTCTCCAATTAAGCAGCAAAAAGCTGAAAGTGGAGGTTAGGTTTTTATTTATTTTTATTTTTGTCGGTCGTGGGGCTTAAACTCTGGGCCTGGGTGCTGTCCCTCAGCTCTTCAGCTCAAGGCCAGCGCTCTCCCACTTGAGCTACAGCGCCACTTCCGGTTTTCTGGTGGTTTATTGGAGTTAGGAGTCTCAAGGTCTCTCCTGCCGGGGCTGGCTTTGAACCGCAATCCTCAGATCTCAGCCTCCTGAATAGCTAGGATTACAGGCCTGAGCCACCAGCGCCTGGCTGGAGGTTAGGTTTTTAAAAAGAGGTTGCCCAGTAAGAATCACACCACTCACCACACCACGCACGTGGTATTCAGGTAAGGGGTAGACTTATTCATCGTTCTGGCTGGCACCAGGCCATGTTGGCTCTCCAATCTGTGGGGAAAGACCTGGGAAAGAGAGCGTCAGGGTCTGGGTTAGGCCTTATCTAGGGTATGGGCGGAGAAAGGTGTGACCACAACTAATTCAGATGTGACCTCAGCAGATGCAGATGTGACCTCTCTCAGGTGTGCCAGTTGCCTAGGTAACTCAGGTACTAGGCGGAAACTTTGCTGCTAGGAGGATGGAGTCTGCTCGCTATCCAGGAGCCGACCTTACCGCGGTATGGCTCATGTGGTAGAGCACAAGCCTTAAGCAAAAGAAGCTACAGGATAATATCTAGACCCTGAGTTCACACGCACACTCAGTCTATTTAAAATACCTGTACGGATTGGTACATTAAATTTCAGCCATATTACATGTGTTTTATTACTGAAGACAACCCAGATCTGACAATAAACACTAGCACTACATAGTACTTTCTAATAATAATTTTAAAAAAAATCTGGGGGGGGGAGGATGGGATGGAAAGGGGAAACAAAGGAGGAGGCTACAATGCTTGATAAGAAATGTACTCATTATCTTGCCCATGTAATTGTAACCCCTCTGTACAGTATTTTCACAATAAAAAAAATAAAAATAAATAAAAAAAGATCTCAGGGGTTGGAATATGGTTTAGTGGTAATGCTTGCCTAGAATGCATGAATCCCTGGGTTCGATTCCCCTGTACCACATACACAGAAAAAGCCGGAAGCGCTGTGGTTCTGGCGAGTTCAAGGACAGTGCCCAGGCCCTGAGTTCAAGCCCCAAGAAAAAGTAGCCATCAAGTATTCTGGAGAAAATGTTAAATGAAAAAATAATGTAGGACTGGGCTAAGCCCAAGTGCAACTAAAATACAACGTGATAGGCTGTAAGTGTCTTGGAAAGCACTCCAAATAAGCCGCGTGGCATCTACAACATGAAGGCCAAAGGACTCTGGTGAACTTGAGTGCCCGCCGGATTGAAGTGTTTTACCCTTTTACAACACCCCACCCAGACGTGTAGTCCCTGCTTCCACGTGGCAGCACGGAACAAACTTCGTTTGTGGAAAAACGCAGATAGGGAAGGAACCGGAAACCGTAGCCGATCCTCGTCGCCGGAGGCCCGACGAGCCCCGGGGTT
>NW_012267255.1:12000903-12004778 GCF_000151885.1 Dipodomys ordii
GCAGAGCCGCCGCCACACCCGGAAATCAGTCCGGGAGGGAGGGGACGAGACTTCCGGTGGCGCAAAGCGTGTCGGGAGCGGCTTCCAGCAAACCTGTCCTCTCCGGTCTCCGGAGAGGCCGCCGTTGCTGCTGCTTCGCCTTTCACGACGTGCGTTCGGCTAAACGGCCGCAGCGACCCACACTACGGTTCCTCCGGGCTTGGCTCGGTCCGTATTCGTCCCCACGCGGCCGCCGGGGTTCTAGCGACGGCCGCGGCCGACATGTTGTGAGGCGGCGGCGCGGGTGTCTAGAGGATGGTTTGGCGGCGGCGGCGGCGGCAACGGCTGCTGGCGGCGGCGGCGGCGACGCCGGTTCTGTAGAGCCGAGCCCACTGGGTGTCCCCCCGGTACCGCGGCCAGGCCGGGAGCCCCGGACCTTGCCTCTGTCCCCGGCACGGTTGAGGTCCGCTTGGACGACCCCTCGTAGCCGCTCCGCTTTCCGAGCGCCGCGCTTCCCGCCCCCGACCGGGGGTCCCCCGCCTCCGCCTCGGCCTCTCGGAACTCGCCCACGGTCGGGTGCTCCCCGCCTTGTCCACCACTCCGAGCCTCCTTCCTGGTCTCGGCACCCTCTCCTCCGAGCGGGGGCCTTCCCGGGATCGCTCTCTGGGCAGCCGGGGCAGAAGTCCGGGCCGAGGAGTGGACCGGAGGCGGGGGGAAGGGGGGCGTCTCAAGTCTGGGCTCGACCAGACAGGAAGATACGATGGCCTCCTCCTCTGGCAACGATGACGATCTTACTATCCCCAGAGCTGCTATAAATAAAATGATCAAAGAGACTCTCCCCAATGTCCGTGTGGCCAACGATGCCCGCGAGCTGGTGGTGAACTGCTGCACTGAATTTATTCACCTTATATCTTCCGAAGCCAACGAGATCTGCAATAAATCGGAGAAGAAAACCATCTCCCCAGAGCATGTCATACAAGGTAAGTGGCTTGGGTGGGTTTTGGTGAAGATGGTCCGTCGCCTGTCAAAAACCTTCATTCCTTTTAACTGTTGAGTTCTGTTAATGAGGAAGCCACAGGGACAGGGAGATCACAACTACTGGTGTCATTCTTCGCACCTTTCATTCAGCGAATGCAGGGCAACCCAAACATAAAAAAAAAATACTGTTTACAACCAGATCTTAAAAGCCACCAGAATTGCCTGCTTACAAAGTGGAACATGAGAATGTTTTCCCGTTGTAGTTAAAATTTAGACTGAACTTCAAGCATGAATGGAGTCAGAGCATCCCTTCCTCACCTGACTTTTTCACCAGTTTTAAGGAAAAACTTCACTTTTTGAACACAAAAAAATTCTGGGGCAGGGATTGTTTGTAGCTCAATTGGAGAGTGCTAGATTAGCCTACAAGATTCTGGATTCCAACCCCAGCAAGTGGGTGGGAGAGAGGCTTAACGTTTGAGTTCAGTATAACTCTTATTGCTGTTGAATAAAGGGAGTCTATTTTCTGCCTAAAATATGATTTGATCAGAGAACCTTCATCAACAGGTTACCAAAGTCCTCCTTCTCTTGTCTTAAGAAAAAGGTGAATGTTCCACATTTTCTTTACTTTTTTTTTTTTAAGACAAGTAAAAACTAGTCTGGCACCGGTGACTCATATCTGTAATCCTAGGTAAGATTACTATTTGGGAGGCTAAGAACTAAGGATCAGGGTTCAAAGCCAGCCCAGGCAGAAAATTCGTGAGCTTCTTATCTCCAATAAACTATGGTTCAAGTGGTAGAGCTTCAGTCGTGAGCACAAAGAGGCTCAAGGATAAGTTTAGGCCGTGAGTTCAAGCCCCAGGACTGGAAAAAAAAAAGTAAAAATTTTTTGTTTTGATCTTTGGAGATAAGACTTAAAAGCTTGGGTTGAAAGCTTATGTGAGTTTTTTCTTTATGGTACAGGGTCTCACTATGTAGCCCACTCTGCTTTCAAACTCAATCCTCCTACCTCAGTTCAAGATTGCAGGGATTACAGAAGAATACTACTGCCACAGCTGCTCAAAAGAGGATTTTTTAAAATGGAACTTTTCCCTTTCCTGCAGCCATTCCAATTTGGGTGTGTGTGTGTATGTGCATATGTATTGTATAATATGTGTGTGAATGTGTATATATTTACATATATATTCACACACTTAAGCTATTGAAAAGTACTTCTGAAGAGTGCATTTCTTCTTATTTTGGAAAGGAATGAGTTCAGTAATATGAATTTGGGATACTATTCTGATGTGGTTTTGGTGAGGGATAATTACTAGTCACAATGATTTTTTTTTAAAGTTGCCTTCAATTTGATGTGATAACTTTTTCGTAATAATCTTAATTAAAATCACAGTTTTATTCCTTTTGAAGTTAAAAAAGAATCCATCAAATTTAATCACATTTATAAATAGTTCTCTATCATTTTTATGATAGAGATGGATGGAGGAATCAAATTTGGGGCCTTACACCCTTCTCTATCAGTTTTATTGTGTGTGTGTGCACACTGCTCCAGGATCTTGAACTCAGGGCCTGGGTGTTGTCGTGAGCCACTGGTTCCTGGTATTTTTATTACTTTTTAATAATCTGACTTTGAGCCTGGTGCTGGTGCCTCATGCCGTAATGCTAGCTGCTCAGGAGGCTAAGATCAGAGGTTTTGAGTTCTGAAGCCAGCCTGGGCAGGGAAGGCCATGAGACTCTGACCTCCAGTTAACCACCAGAAAACCAGAAGTAGCACCTTGTCTCAAACTGGTAGAGCACTAGCCTTGAACAAAAGAACTTAGGGACAGTGCCCCCAGACCCTGAGTTCAAGCCCCAAGACCAATAATAATAATAGTAATAATATTCTGACTTTTGCAGTTATTGTTAAATGGAGAGCACATCTACTCATATTGACCTTATCTATATTTTATTGTCAATATGGACAAAAGATCAAATGGTTCACTTTGATATTTTATGTATCCTGAAAGTAAATTTAAAATATACCCTGTCTGGCTGGGTATATATCTCAGTGATAAAGTGCTTGCTTGCAAGGATCTCTGCATATACATTATATGTATATGTATGTATATATAGGTGTTTGTGTGTGTAGACCCAGAGCCTTTTTCCTACAATGGAAGATGTATATTTGGTTTTTGGGGGGTGGGGAAGGAGGAAGAGGAGTGGGAATAAAAGGATTTTGCTGTTAAACCCAGGCTATACCTAGAGATGCTCCTGCCTCAGTGCCCACATGCTGAGATTACAGACATGTACCACCATACTTGGCTGCATATTTAATTCTTAAAATTAGTATTGTTTTCTGCTGGTTTAGTGTGCTGAGTAGCAAGTAAATGAAAACCAAGTTGTCTATTTTTCCTTTTGTATTTTTATTTTTACATTTTGTGTGTGATCACTCTCATGGGTCACAGTATTTTCCAACATAAATTACTATAATTTCCTTTTATAACATACAAAGAAAGGAACCTTTAGTCAACGTTGCCTTTTTAATGAAAATTGCAAAAGATTTCAAAGGATTTGTCTAATACATTTGTTTACTGTACACTAGTGGGGATGGTTCCAAAAATTAATAACACATTACAGTCTGTCTTTTTTGAGGAGAGCTTATTCTTTTCAAGCATATATTTAGATTTTTGATTGACATGATGGAATAAAAGTGCAGCTGTAGCTAGCAGTATATTTAATAGTTCAACTTTAGTATATGCCAACTTTAGTCTAATATGAGTCAGAAAGTTCCAGTCTAGTTGAAGTAGATTTTATGCATAAGTTCATTTATAAAGATGTCTTGAGCTGGGCGCTGGTGGCTCACGCCTGTAATCCTAGCTACTCAGGAGGCTGAGATCTGAGGATCGCGGTTCAAAGCCAGCCCGGGCAGGAGAGACCATGAGACT
>NW_012267255.1:12013458-12015304 GCF_000151885.1 Dipodomys ordii
TCAGTCATGGGGCTTGAACTCTGGGCCTGGGCGCTGTCCCTCAGCTCTTCAGCTCAAGGCTAGCGCTCTACCACTTGAGCTACAGCGCCACTTCCAGTTTTCTAGTGGTTTATTGGAGATAGGAGTCTCACAGTCTTTCCTGCCCGGCTGGCTTTGAACCGCGATTCTCAGATCTCAGCCTCCTGAGTAGCTAGGATTACAGGCGTGAGCCACCGGCGCCCGGCTATTTCATTACTTTTAACTTATTTACAATCTACTCTTTAAGAAGTTAATAAAAATTTATCTTATCCACCTAAACAATTGCTGTATAACTATAAAATAGACAAAAATTACTAGAAAACAGCGACATGGAAGGGTGGGGGTGAAATAGCACAAAACTTTATGTTCCATTGGTGAGAAAAAAGTTATATCTTACTATCTTTCATTTTTTTTAGCACTGGAAAGTTTGGGCTTTGGTTCATACATCAGTGAAGTGAAAGAAGTTTTACAAGAATGCAAGACAGTTGCATTAAAAAGAAGAAAGGCTAGTTCCCGTTTGGAAAACCTTGGCATTCCTGAAGAAGAGTTGTTAAGACAGCAACAGGAATTATTTGCAAAAGTAAGTAATACATGCTGAACACGCCCATAATCTTAGCTACTCAAGAGGGTGAAGTCTAAGGTTTGTGGTTTGAAGCTAGCCCTGGCAGGAAAGTCCATGAGACGCTTATTTCCAATTAACCACCAAAAATCCAGAAGTGGAGCTGTGGCTCAAGTGGAAGAGTGCTAACCTTAAACAAAAAAGCTCAAGGCCAGTGTCCAGTCTCTGAATTCTAGCCCCAGGACTGCACAAAAGAAAAAAAAGTATAGTCTCTGTATAATTACTTGATTGTAGAGTCTGATACTTAGAACTTCCCAGTTTGACTCTGGTTTACATAAAAGTAAATTAAAAAGAGCCTCTCGAAATAATTGTTATGATTTTACTGTGATATTTTCTCAGGCAGAATGATAATTTAAAAGAAGAAAAAAGTGCTGGGCACTGGTGGCTTACACCTGTAATCCTAGCTACTTAGGAGGCTGAGATCTGAGGATTGTGGTTCAAAGCTAGCCTGGGCAGGAAAGTCCATGAGACTCTAATCTCCAATAAACCACTAGAAAACTGGAAGTGGCGCTGTGGCTCAAGAGGTAGAGCGCTCGCCTTGAGCTGAAGAGCGCAGGGACAGCGCCCAAGCCCAGAGTTCAAGCCCCACAACCGACCAAAAAAAAAAAGGAAGAAATATACCTAACATCCTTAGGTTTAAAATGTTGGGCTAATAAGAATACTGAGTCAGTAGGGACTGGTGGCTCACCCTAGCTATCAGAAGACTGAGATCTAATGTTTATAGTTTGAAGCCAACATGGGCAGGAATATTGTTGACACTCTCAACCTCCAATCAACTACCAAAATAAAAGCCAGAAGTGGAGCTGTAGCTCAAGTGGTAGAGTGTTAGCATTGAGCTCAAAAGCTCAGGGACAGCTCCCAAGCCCTGAGTTCAAGCCCTAGAACTGGCATATACACAAAAGAAAAATCCTGAGTCAGATTTTATGATTAATGGCATAAAGAAAATATGGTAACATTTTTACTTTGCAGTCAAATTGGGTGGTTACCTTTATTCTATTATTTTTCAAAGGGATAATAAAGCAGAGAAGGAAGAAAACTTTCTTGTTACAATTCTACTACCTAGGATTAGCACCCTTAGTGATATTCCTCTATTTCAAATAATCAGAGCAAGAAAAGGTGGCAAGGTAATTTTTGTATTTTGCGGGGTGGGGGTTGAACTCAGAGTCACACACTTGCTAGTACCATTAAGCCACATTTTCAGCTGTTTTT
>NW_012267255.1:12015354-12017744 GCF_000151885.1 Dipodomys ordii
CATAAGCAAAAAGAAAAAAGCCGGAAGTGGCGCTGTGGCTCAAGTGGTAGAGTGCTAGCCTTGAGCTGAAGAGCTGAGGGACAGCGCCCAGGACCAGAGTTCAGGCCCCACGACCGGACACCAAAAAAATATTAATAATTTGTTTATTGTGATGAAGTGATTACATAAATTTCCCAAATTTTACAGTATTTTGAGATAGTGATAGTTAAAGTCACAAACACATTCTAACCTTCATGAGGCAAATTGTGTGAACACATTCTTGAGTAAGTTCTAACATCTTCTGTAATATTATGGAAAGAACTGACATTGAAAATCAAGAGGTGTAAGCTCTGTGCTGGAAATTTTTCTCTCTCTCTCTCCCCCCCCCCCAGTCCTGAGGCTTGAAAGAAAGGCCTGGGCACTGTCCCTGAGCTTCTTTTGCTCAAGGCTAGCATTCTACCACTGGAGCCACAGCTCCACTTCCAGCTTTTTCTGTTGATATAGTACTCAAGAATCGAACCCAGGGCTTCATGCATGCTAGGCAAGCACTCTACCACTAAGCCACATTCCCAGCTCACACTTTACCACTTTGAGCTATAGTGCTGTCTGTGGTTTCCTAGTGGTTAATTGGAGCCTGCCTGGGCTGGCTTCAAACTGCAGTCTTTTCTTTTGTTTTTGTTTTGCCTTTGGTCTGTCCTGGGGCTCAAACTCTGGGCCTGAGTGCTGTCTATGGGCTCTTTTTGCCCAAATCTACTACTGCTTGGGCTGACTTCGAACCACGATCCTCAGATCTCAGCCTACTGAAAGGGTTACAGGTATGAGCCACCTGCACTCTCCTTGGAAATTCTTTGACATTAGGCAAATCTGTTAACTAAGATTTCCCCTATTTAGGGCTGGTAAGGTGGCTCAGTGGTAGAGTGCTTGCCTCACATGCATGAGGTTTGTTTCTTCAGCACCACATAAACAGAAAAGGCCGGAAGTGGTGCTTGTAGCTCAAGTGGTAGAGTACTAGCCTTGAGCTGAAGAACTCAGGGACAATACCCAGGCCTAAAGTTCAAGCCCCACGACTGACAAAAAAAAAATTTCCCTCCATTTATATATAAATACTTGATTTCAGATATAACTTTTAAGTTCTAAGAATTAATCAGGACTTGAGAACCTGACATAGGATATACTACAGTAAATATTCTAAAAATTTGTAGTTGTGCCGGTTTAAAAAATATATTGCTATTTAGCCCAAATTAAATGTTTTAATTAGTATTTTCTTTTTGGTACATTTTTCATATTTTTGAGACTAGTTACAGGAAGTAGTGAAAGTAGGGTTGGGAATGTGGCTTAGTGGTAGAGCGCTTGCCTAACATACATGAAGCCCTGGGTTCCATTCCTCAGTACCACATAAACAGAAAAGACCGGAAGAGGTGTTGTGGCTCAAGTGGTGAGTTGTATCCTTGAGCAAAAGCAGCTCAGGGACAGTGCTTAGGCCCTGAGTTCAAGGCCCAGGACTGGCCAAAAAAAAAAGTTGTGAAAGCTTGAAAAAGGTAACAGAGTTTACTTCTTCATCCAATGAGTTGTTCTAAGTGATACTAAAACACATTAAAAAAAAAAAAAAGACAGATCTTTCTATACTAGTAATTTTTTTTGGTGGGGGGGGTCAGTTGTGGGGCTTCCACTCTGGGCCTGGGCGCTGTCCCTCAGCTCTTCAGCCCAAGGCTAGCACTCTACCACTTGACCCACAGCACCACTCCCATTTTCTGGTGGTTTATTGGAGGTAAGAGTCTCATGGACTGGGCTGGGAAGGTGGCTCAGTGGTAGAGCGCTTGCCTTGCAAGCCTGAGGCCCTGGGTTCGATTCCTCAGCACCATATAAGCAAAAAGAAAAAAGCCGAAGTGTCGCTGTGGCTCAAGTGGTAGAGCGCTAGCCTTGAGCTGAAGAGCTGAGGGCAGCGCCCAGGCCCAGAGTTCAGGCCCCACGACCGGACCCAAAAAAAAAGAAAAAGAAAAAAAAAAGAGAAGAGAAGAGTCTCATGGACTTTCCTATCCAGGCTGGCTTTGAACCATGATCCTCAGATCTCAGCCCTCTCAGTAGCTAGGATTACAGGCATGAGCCACCGGCGGTTGGCTATACTGGTACTTTTATAAAATACAATAAAAATGGATCACTTGAAAAGCAAAATGATAAAAACATAAATCAGAACCTTTGTGTTTTTTCTCGTTAGATATATAAATAATAATAGACAGGGCTGGGGGCGGGGATGAGAGGGCAAGGATGGTAAGGGAAAAAAAGGAGGAGGCAGCAATGCTTGATAAGAAATGTACTCATGGGGCTGGGAAGGTGGCTCAGTGGTAGAGCGCTTGCCTTGCATGCCTGAGGCCCTGGGTTCGATTCCTCAGCACCACATAAGAAAAAAAGCC
>NW_012267255.1:12017794-12018417 GCF_000151885.1 Dipodomys ordii
AAAAAAAAAAAAATCAGAATTCCTGTAAGGTACTGTAGTAGCCATTAAAACTGAGGAGTATCATTTTAAGTAAACTCTTCTAAATTAGCACCATAACTGAGTTCCATGAAGCTCCATGGTTTTGGTTTTAATTTTAGAGACAGGATCTTACTCTGTAGCCCAAGCTGGACCGGAACTCAACATCCTCCTTCCTTCACCTCTCAAATGCTAGGATTACCTTTGCTTTCCACCACACCCCAGGAGTACTTGAGTCTGGCTGCACCAGTTTGTCCTGCAGCAGAAAACGAATCCAGTTAGAATTTTATCTAATACTTACAGAACCCGCCTGTCCTGGTACCCTCTCCCTTATGGGTGTGGATCCCAATCCTTGGGTCCTCCAAGCTCAGGTCATTAATGCCAGCTAATTTATGCCTCTTTAATGAGAGGTATGAGTCTCAGTTCCATATGATTGTTCCTTTAAACTTACAGCTTTTAAAATTCCAGCCTCTTTTGTTCTCCAGTTATAGCACTGGTGGCTGTCCCCTGTAGTTGACACCTCTATAATATCTTAGTTCCCTCTTCATGCTTTTCCAGTTGCCTTTCACTAGCTTTTTGGGTTTTTTTTGGAGGGGGGGGTGGTTTGG